>NC_091769.1:67910799-68213829 GCF_029378745.1 Bos indicus
CCATTGCCTTTACTTCCCCAGTGACTCAGTGGTAAAGAATCTGCCCACAATGCGGGAGCTGCAGGAGATGTGGGTTCGATCCCTGGGTTGGGAAGATCCCCTGGAGGAGGGCGTGGCAACCCACTCCAGTATTATCTCCTGGGAGATCCCGTGGACAGAGAAGCCTGGCGGGCTATAGTCTATAGGCGGAAGCGACTTAGCTTGGCATAGCATGGTGTAAAGTATTCATATCTCTGCCATCTGAAAAAAACAAATCCAGCATTCCATGTTATAACCTCTTCCTGCTATTTTTGTCCTTTCAGAGCTTATTTTCTCAGAACTGTGCAATTGTATTAAGGATGTTGATTTGGAAAAAAAAAAAATTGAGGACTTGGTGTAATCTCTTATTAATTTCTGTCCCTTCCCTCAACATCCCAACCTAAGACATATTCATCTTTTTGCCTCTGAGGAGGCAAGAAGCTTGCAGTTAGGTGCAGTTGTAATTGATGGTGGTTATTAAATTATTGAAAGTTTGCTGTTGCTTTAACCAGTTTGTCCTACTTCCTTACTCCAGAATCACATAGGAAAAGCTTATCACACTCCCTTTCAGTTCTTCAGAATGCCAAGACAGCTCCATGTTCTCTGAAGTCCATTTCCCTCTAGGTTAAATATCCTCAGTTCCTTAGTTGTCCTGAATGATGGAAGGCTAAACAAGCCTTCTTGTCTTACCCATTCCCAGCTGTTCCTCCTTCCCGTGTGCTATATGCCAATCGCTGGGGAAGGGCGAGAGCATCAAAACAGGGCATCCATGTCCTCAGACTCTAGTGGCTCCTCTTGTCACTGTTGCAGCCAACTGAGGCAGAGAGCCCTGAGAAAATTTGTCAGAATGGCAATGACTACTGGGAGGGGAGCATGACCAGTGTAGTTGACAGCAGGCATCTTGATCCTTGAAAAAGAATGGAGAGTTGCGGAAGGGAGTGACGGGATACCTGAGAAGCAGGCTATACCCTTCAGTTTGGTGTAGCAAAGCTAGTGTAATTCTGGGAGGTCAGTCACGTTGTGTAAATCATCCAGGCTTGTGTTCACCCCAGCCGCAAGGAGGCAGTAGCTGTATTTGCCCATGGCATTTGCCCATGGAGGGTTTGAGGCAGGACCAGGTTTTTCACACATCTTGTAGATGGCAGGTACAGGAGGAGCAGTGACCCCAGAGGAGGGCTGCATTTGCACCCTCAGGTGAGTAAAGAGATGTTTGTCCCTTGACCGCATTCATCATCTGGGTCCCCAGAGAAGGGAGAGCAAAGAAGGAGTTAAAGAACAGATTCCTTGTTGCTGCCACTAAGGCCAGTGACATCACCTGTACTTGAATTAACTACAGTTACAAGAGAGTTGTGGGGATCTGCTCCGGATGTGCTTGAGAGAGGAGGGAAGTGCTGCTCGAAGATGCTGCTTGGGAAAATGAGGCTGAGGCCAAATCCAAGCCTTTTTACCAGCTGGTTGATAGATTTTTCTCTTTCTTCTTGACTCAGTTTCTGCCATTTATGTTTTTCTTGGAAATGGGGAAATTTCATATTCATTTGATTATGACAGCTGATATGTAATCACTCATACAACTTAGCACATGCCAGACATTTTTAAAGCACTTTACTTGCATTAATTCATTTAATCCTCACCAGAATTTATTGAAGGGGCGCTTTTATCATCATCCGCATTTTATAAATAAGGAAGTTGAGACACGGGTGCTGAGGGTAGGGGTGGAGGTTTGGACAATTATACAAGGCCTCACAGCCACTGACTGGAGGAACTAGGATTCCATCCTCCAACTTAAACTTTCTGGCCTCCATCTCTTATTGGCACACTGATAAATATATTCACATATATATGTGTGTGTAATTATGTGCATAATTTAAATTTACAATTGAAAAAAATATAGTTTTTTAACCCTACTTTTTCCTGATGTTATTATATACCTTCTCATTTTTCTCTTCATTGTACTTTCCAAGGGATTTTCAACCTCAGTGATTCTCAAACGTGTGATTTGCAGGGCCCTGGGCTTCCCTGAGGCACTTTCCAGAACTCTGAAAGGTCAAAACTACTTTGATAATACTAAGATGTTATTTGCCTTTTTCGCTGATGGTGTTAAAAGAAGTAGGTAAAACTGCTGGTTCTTCAGCAAGGATCAAAACAGTGACTCCAGACTGTTAGTAGGTACTGTATTCTCACCACTATTCACTCCCATAAAGACAATATTGGATTCACTGGACAAAGTCTTTTCTGATGAGATCAGTAGTGGTATTAATGAATGTGGCTTTTTTGTATATATAATGAAATGTGTCAACATTTGGAAGATCTGCCTAACTCCCTGAACCAGAATTTTTCAAATCACCAACGTACAATGTTACAAAATCAGGCTTGGGTAAAAGATCCATTCAAAAAACAAGATAAACGAATGGATTTTAATGTAACAGTGCAAAAAGTTCATTGATAGACTTTCAGACTCTGTATTACAATTAATCTTTAAGAAATTGCCACATCTGAAATGGCTACTTTCCAGTTTTCCAATGACATTTCTGTGTGAGGCCATATTTTCTTCATATACTTCAAGCAAAATGACTTGTCACAACAGATTCAATATATTAATAGAAACAGTTGTCTTCATGTAAAGCAATGCTGGTCTTCTCACTACATCTTTTTGATTTATTTTGTTTTAGGAAATGAAGTTACATTTCTTGAGAACATGTTCCTTGTTATTTTAAAATAAACGTTTGTAATTTACTTGAAAACTCAGCAGTGGCCACTGGACTGGAAAAGGTCAGTTTTCATTCCAATCCCAAAGAAAGGCAATGCCAAAGAATGCTCAAACTACTGCACAATTGCACTCATCTCACACGCTAGCAAAGTAATGCTCAAAATTCTCCAAGCCAGGCTTCAGCAGTATGTGAACCATGAACTTCCAGATGTTCAAGCTGGTTTTAGAAAAAGCAGAGGAATCAGAGATCAAATTGCCAACATCCTCTGGACCATGGAAAAAGTAGGAGAGTTCCAGAAAACATCTATTTCTGCTTTATTGACTATGCCAAAGCCTTTGACTGTGTGAAGCAAAACTGAAAAATTCTGAATGAGATGGAAATATCAGACCACCGGACCTGCCTCTTGAGAAACCTGTATGCAGGTCAGGAAGCAATAGTTAGAACTGGACACGGAACAACAGACTGGTTCCAAATAGGAAAAGGAGTACGTCAAGGCTGTATATTGTCACACTGCTTATTTAACTTACATGCAGAGTACATCATGAGAAACACTGGGCTGGAAGAAGCACAAGCTGGAATCAAGGTTACCGGAAGAAATATCAATAACCTCAGATATGCAGATGACACCACCGTTATGGCAGAAAGTGAAGAGGAACTAAAAAGCCTCTTGATGAAAGTGAAAGAGGAGAGTGAAAAACTGATTTAAAACAACATTCAGAAAACTAAAATCATGGCATCCGGTCCCATCACTTCACGGGAAATAGATGGGGAAACAGTGCAAACAGTGGCTGACTTTATTTTTTTGGGCTCCAAAATCACTGCAGATGGTGTGTGCAGCCATGAAATTAAAAGACTCTTACTCCTTGGAAGGAAAAGTTATGACCAACCTAGGCAGCGTATTAAAAAGCAGAGATATTACTTTGCCAACAAAGGTCCGTCTAGTCAAGGCTATGGTTTTTCTAGTAGTCATGTATGGATGTGAGAGTTGGACCATAAAGAAAGCTGAGCACTGGAAAATTGATGCTTTTGAACTGTGGTGTTGGAGAAGACTCTTGAGAGTCCCTTGGACTGCAAGGAGATCCAACCAGTCCATCCTAAAGGAGATCAGTCCTGGGTGTTCATTGGAAGGACTGATGTTGAAGCTGAAACTCTAATACTTTGGTCACCTGTGAAGAACTGACTCATTGGAAAAGACCCTGATGCTGGGAAAGATTGAGGGCAGGAGGAGGAGGGGATGACAGAGGATGAGATGGTTGGATGGCATCACCCACTCAATTGACATGAGTTTGAGTAAACTCTGGGAGTTGGTGATGGACAGGGGGGCCTGGTGTGCTAAGGTTCATGGGGTCACAAAGAGTTGGACACAACTGAGCAACTGAACTGAACTGAATTTACTTGGTTTAACTTTTATTACATTGAATATTAATAGAAATAACAAAAAAGTTTTTAAAAGTGTAAAGGAGTACTGAGACGAAAAATTTGATGGCTACTGGTCTAGAATACTATTCTTTTTCAATGGTTTTAAAATTACACTGGGTAGTTCTATCAGCACTTTCTTGTATTTTGTTTTATATTTAAATCATCTGGTTTTATCATTTTTCAGTCCTCTTACTTTCTTTGCATTTATTTTGTTGCATTTCATCAACTTGCTGTCTTTAAATTTTAATTCATTTATTTTCAATTTTTCTTATTTTCTATTTCCTTTTAGAGGCTGTAAGTTTTCCTTTGGATTTCTTTGTATCCCACAGATTTTGCTATGTGGGAATTTTGTTGTCTTTCAGTTCTTACAATCATGAATATTTCAAATATACAGAGAGTCATGGAAAATAATTGAAAACACTTGTGTACCCCACTCAATATAAAATATTAACATTTTATCATATTTTTTAAAATAAAAAGAACACAACAATTGATACAATTGAGGCATTTTGTATCTCTCCCTGATCCCCTTTCTGTCCCTCTCCAGAGGTAGCCACTGCACTCAAGGTAATGTTTATCATTTACATTTTTTGAAGTATAGTTAATTTACAGTATGTGTTAGTTTTAGGTGTGCAGCATAGTGATTGAGTATTTTTGCAGATCATATTCCATTATAGGTTACTATAAGATAATGGGCATTCCTGGTGCTATACAGTAAATCCTTGCTGCTTATCTATTTTATATATAGTAGATTGTATCTATTAATCTCATACCCCTAATTTAACCCTCCCCTCTTCCTGCCTCCCTTTGGTAACCACAGGTTTGTTTTCTATATCTTTAAGTCTGATTCTGTTTTGTGTATGCATTCATTTGTATTATTTTTTAGATTCTACATATCAGTTCAGTGCAGTTGCTCAGTCATGTCTGACTCTTTGTAACCCCATGGACTGCAGCACGTCAGGATTCCCTGTCTATCACCAACTCCCAGAGTTTACTCAAACTCATGTCCGTTGAGTCAGTGATGCCATCCAACCATCTCGTCCTCTGTTGTCCCCTTCTCCTGCCTTCAATCTTTCCCAGCATCAGGGTCCTTTCCAATAAGTCAGTACTTCCCATCATGTGGCCAAAGTTTTGGAGTTTCAGCTTCAGCATCAGTCTTTCCAATCAATATTCAGGGTTGATTTTCTTTAAGATGGACTGGTTGGATCTCCTTGCAGTCCAAGGGACTCTCAAGAGTCTTCTCCAACACCACAGTTCAAAAGCATCAATTCTTCAGCGCTTAGCTTTCTTTATAGTCCAACTCTCACATCCATACATGACTACTGGAAAAACCATAGCTTTGACTAGATGGACCTTTGTTGGCAAAGTAATGTAGCTGCTTTTTATATAGATGATGTATAGTGTTTGTCTTTCTATGTCTGATTTACTTCATTAAGCATTAAGCAAATGGGAGTATTTAATTCCTTTTTATGGCTGAGTAATATTCCCACACCCACATCTTCTTAACCCAGTTGTCTGTTGATGGTTACTTGGGTTGTTTCCTTGTTTTGGCTATTGTAAATAATGCTATGAACATTGGTGTGTATGTATTTTTTCGAATAAGTGTTTTCACTTTTTTTCTGGATGTATACTCAGGAATGGACTTGTTTAATCATATGATAGTTCTGTTTTTAGTTTTTTAAGGAACCTCCATACTGTTTTCCACAGTGGCTGTACTAATTTCTGTTTCTACCAACAGTATTAGAGGGTTCCTTTTTCTCCACATCTTCTCCAACTTTTGTTACTGGCATATTTTTTTGATGATGGCCATTCTGACAGGTGTGAGGTGGTAACTTGTGGTTTTGATTTGCGTTTCTCTAATGGTTAGTGAGGCCAACCACCTTTCTGTATGCCTGTTAGTCACCTGTGTCTTCTTTGGAGAATGTCTATTCAGGCCTTCTGCCAATTTTTTGATTGAGTTATTTGCTTTTTTAAATGTTGAATTGTACTAGCTGTTTATGTATTTTGGATATTAACCCCTTGTTAGTTGCATCATTTGCAAATATTTTCTCCCATTCACTAGGTTGTCTTCATTTTGTTGATGATTTCCTTTGCTGTACAAATGTTTGTAATTAATTTTGTAAAATTTTAATTATGTACTTTAAAGGTTTTTTTAGGTACTTTTAGGTTTGTAAAAGTTTAATTAGGCACTATTTATTTTTGCTTATTTCTTTTGCCTTAGGGGAGTGATCCAAGAAAATATTGCTATAATTTATGTCAAAGAGTGTTCCACCTATGTTCTCTTCTAGGAGTTTTATGTTTTCAGGTCTTAGGTTTAGGTCTTTGAAGCATTTTGAGTTTCTTTTTAAAATATGGTGTGAGGAAATCCTCTGATCTCATTGTCTTATATGTACCTGTCCAGTTTTCCCAGAACCACTTGTTGAAGAGAGTGTCTTTTCTCCACTGTATATTCCTGCCTCCTTTGTTGTAGACTAATTGACTGTATGTATGTGGGTTTATTTTGGGCTCTCTGTTCTGTTGATCTGTGTGTCTATTTTTGTGCTAATACTGTGCTTTTTTTTTTTTTTTTAAATTTTGTATCAGCAGAGAAGTCAATGGCACCCCACTCCAGTACTCTTGCCTGGAAAATCCCATGGACGGAGGAGCCTGGTGGGCTGCAGTCCATGGGGTCGCTAAGAGTCAAACGTGACTGAGCGACTTCACTTTCACTTTTCACTTTCATGCATTGGAGAAGGAAATGGCAACCCACTCCAGTGTTCTTGCTTGGAGAATCTCAGGGACGGCAGAGCCTGGTGGGCTGCCGTCTCTGGGGTCGCAGAGAGTCGGACACGACTGAAGCGACTTAGCAGCAGCAGCAGCATCAGAGAAGTTTGTGCAACTTAAATTTTTTTATTAAAATTTTTTTATTGAAATATATACTTGATTTTGTGTTTCATATGTACAGCAAAGTGATTCATTATACATACACATATATCTATTTTTTCAGATTATTTTCCTTTATAGGTTTTACAAAACATTGAGTGTAAGTTTCTTGTGCTATACAGTAAGTTCTTTTTGGTTATCTATTTTATACATAGTGAAAATGTTAGTCCCTCAGTCAGACTCTTTGCATATCTGACTCTTTGTGACCCCAGGCACTGAAGCCTGCCAGGCTCCTCTGTCCATGAAATTCTCTAGGCAAGAATACTGGAGTGGACAGCCATTCCCTTCTCCAGAGGATCTTACCCAGGGATTGAACCTGGGTTTCCCACATTGCAGGCAGATTCTTTACCAGCTAAGCCACCAGGGAAGCCCTCTACATAGTAGTATGAGTATATTTTGATTACTTTAGCTTTATAATAGAGTCTGAAGTCTGGGAGGGTTATTCCTCCAGCTTTGTTCTTTTTTTCTCAAGATTGCTTTGGTAATTCTGGGTCTTTTGTGGTTCCATATAAATTTTAGGATTATTTGTCCTAGTTCTGTGAAAAATGTCATGGGTATTTTGATAGGGATTGCATTAAATTTGAAGATTGCCGGATATCCTTCCATTTCTTTGAATCATCTTCAGTTTCCTTCATCAGTGTTCTATAGTTTTCACAGTATAGGTCTTTAGCTTCTTTGGTTAAGTTCATTCCTAAGTATTTTAATATTTTAATGTAATTTTTAAAGGTTTCTTTTTTTTACTTTCTGATATTTCATTATTATTGTATAGAAATGCAACAGATGTCTATATATTAATCTTGTATCCTACAACCTTGTTGAATTCATTTAGTAGTTCTAATCGTTTTGGGGTGTATGTATCAATTAATTTCATGTTTCTATAGGCTTAATACATATGCATGTATCCTGAAACACATAATAGTGTTTTCAAACTTTTTATATAAATCATTCTGTCATTTGCTTTATTTGGTCAATATTAGTTTTAAAATTCATATATATAGCTTTTATTCATTCATTTTTAAGCATGGCTATGCCACAATTTATTTGTACATTTCTCTGCCAATAGACATTTTTATGTTAACTTTTGTTTTGATTTCCTTTAAGCTAAGAGATTTTTTGTTTTTTTTGAGCTTGTGTATTTTCCACATCATGGATTTTTAAATTAAAGTTTTTGAATGTTACTGCATTTGAGTCAGTGAACATGGTCTATATGACACGTCACATAGACTTGGTTTTTTTTTTCCTCCTGAATGTGTGGAGACTTCAGAAGAAAGAAAAATATAAACCAAAAAAAATTAGTTTTGGTTTAAAACAAAAGAGATTATATGAAAGACTGCTAAGCTTTGGTGGGAAATGATTTTTATCTATAGAGTAGTTTGAATTTTCACTTGACTTTACCAGGCTAGTTGTTATTCTCTTTGGTTAGAAAATGAGAGTGCCATGCATGTTGAATCTCAGGAACACAGGAAACAGAGTCAAACAGGTGGAGAAATGTCTTATTTACATTTATATTTATGCATTATCTGATGTTTTTGTTATGAAAAATCAAGAAATTATGAGTTTTTGAGCAAAGAGCAGATTCTTTCCGAGTTATTCAATACAAAGTTCTTGAGATATCATTCAATGCCAAATACAACCTTTTCGTTTATCTGCTGAATGCAGTATTCTTTTCAAAATATCTGAAGTATGGTATTGTTGATTGTAATTCATAGACCATAGTTGTAGAAAATGCAACTTCACTTACACTATGAATTGTGTTAAGGTGTGTTCATCACCACCGAAATTGTGCAGGCTTTTCAACCTGTGTGTCTCATTTTCCTTCTTGCTAGCTGTGCCAGTAAAATAAAACTGTGGCTCTAGTAAATTCTAATCTAAATGCAATCTAATTCTTCAGCAATTGCTTTGTTGCCAAGTTCATGGTCAATATCTGTAAGTATTCTAAGCCATTGAAAAGAATGGGTATTTTCTATCTGTTAAATTCAAATTTAGTAATTCCCATGGTTCCCAAGCTGTGTTTCTAGTTTATCATTTCTGGGTTGCCTCAGGAATGCATTTCAAACAAGTTCCAAGTGATGCTGATGTTGCTGGTTTGGGGACCACACTTTGGAAAATCATGCATTATGGTTTTCAATTTGCTTTCCTTTTTTGTAATTTCTTTACGTTTTTTTTTTTTTTTTTCTGTCAAATGAGAATTCTTGTTTTCAAATATTGCTAAATATTTACTAATATATTTTTATGTTACTTTTCTAATTTCTACAAATTTGAGCAGGGAGAGATAGCAGCCTGTACTCAGTCTAACATGTTGAAAACCAAATTCTCCCAAAATAGGCCTAAAAAAGGTGAAGTGCTAATTGGTGGTTTTCTTGGTGTTTCTTGTTATTTCCTGGTTATGCCACACAAGGAATATTGTCTCCTCTTTGGTGAATTTCTTTATAGACATGAATGCTATCCTCCCATTGACCAGTGTTATGATATTTAGCCCCTTGAAAGGAAGACATAGTTGGAATAAAATTAGATGAGACAACAAGTTTTTCTCACTTATGATACCAAGGATAGGATGACTTATGTCCTCAACAGTGTGAGTACAGCACAGAAACCCAGGTATAAAGATTCTTACAGACTCTTTGCCTTGATGGTCCCTTAAGGGACCCTTAAGGGACAGTTTCTATGGACTGGATCTTCTGTTAAAACAGATGAACGTGTCTAGTCAGGTGGAACAGGGTTTTTTATTCTGACAATCAATCTTCATAACTTTCTGTCCATAGCCTGACACCTATTGAGTAAACTAACCACATTTTCTACCCACATTTGCATGGAAAGTACAAAACCTTCTCATAGGTGTCGAGTACCTGGTTTGAATGCTATGAGTAGCCTGCATACTCTAAGCCATACCAGCAACTGGCCATACTGAGACAACTGGCCTGCTCTCCAGTCACTCTCAGAGTAGCTTAGGAGAGAAGGATGAACTTCTTTCACCACCTTACACTACATCACCCAGCACCCTAGAACATACGCTCACTTAGCACACACCACCAAACTTTTAACTAGATTATGACAGATGCCCCTATAAAGCAACTAATTAACCATAGCATTTTATCAATGATAACAGTAATACAAGAATAATAGCATTGTAATAATTACATACATTTGTTGAATGCTATTTTCCAGCATTCGCTGCAACACATGCTAAGTGTTTTTAACCTCACGTTTCATTTTGTCTGCATTACCCACATTTTTCAGAATGCAGGATATGTGTGTGTGCCATGGACCAGACATGATCCATATGAGGGAGAAATCCAGGGGGATTGCCTTGGATGCTGCCCAGAAAAGACTCAGCCAGACCAAGCTGTAGATACCACCAGAGGCCTATGAACTGAGGATGAAGCAACCAGCACGTTCCTGCCCTCAAAGGCAAGTGCAGGCGTATGACCTCCAAGGCAGGGAGGGAAGAGTTGGGGTTGGCAGAGTTGCACCAAGGAGCTCAGATCCCCAGGAGCGTTTGGGGGAGAGCCACGCAGAGGAACACCCAGCCCACAGCATGCGGTGTGGACAAGGAGCATGATCTGCTGTCGAGTGTGGCTGCTAGGGCTTATTAGTTACCACATACAGCAAAGCCTCTCACCCCAGAGGGCTGTGGTGAGGAGTGGGGTGCTGGCCTGATAATGGAGATCCTGCGTGCCCCTCGCAGTGAACCAGAGCCTCCCTCAGCACGGAGGCACCAGCATGTGCACTGAAGTACATCTGTGGCCAGGAACTGAGTCCTTGTTGCCAGAAAGCCTGTTTAGGTTCCCTGAGTACATGTCTCAGCCTCATTTGCTGGTGTGTCTTTCTTATTATTTCTAATTTGGGTGTCAATGTTGTAGTTATCTACAGATCTCAACATGAAGCAACATCTTTATACTGGGCCACATCACGGTTAAGCCCATTCCTTCTTGACTTCATTTCTGGGATAGTTTTTGTTTGCTTATGGGCCTGCTTTTGAGGTACTTCCTAAAAATATGGGTATGTTACAGTATGTTTATGGGGGATACGTGACTTTTATCCATTTAATAAATTTTTATTGTACATCTTCTAAGAACCAGGCTGAAGGTCTAGGGAGCAGAGAATGAGAGACATGGTGGTATCTTTACAGAGCTCAGGGGGCCATGGGGGTTCCAGATCATGGAAAGTCCAGTGACAGGCCACTGAGCCAGGTCAAGGACGGCTCCCAGGAGAGTACAAGGTCTCGGCTAAGGCCTGCAATGGAGGGTACAGGCAGAGAAGGGAATTTAGGGTGGGGTGTGGCAGAGTAGGATGGGGGGTGGTGAGGGGGTGGAGCAGGAGGTGTAGGAGGGGGTGATGGATGATTTAGGCGTGTTTCTACCTTCGTCTAAATGGCTCTCCCCTCCTATTGTCAGGCAGGTATGCGGTAATGTTGACGTGACAATTCTGTACATAGGATTTCACTCTTAAAGCATTTCTGAATGAGAACCAGAGCAATCACATTTTTAAATAAATTGCATTTATGGATTGCAAGTTAGGAATTAAGACTTGGCTTAAGCATGTCTTAGTCCATTCAGACTGTTATAACAAAAATACCACAGACTGGGTAGGTTAGAAACAAGAGAAGTATATTTCTCCCAGTTCTGGGAGGTGGAAGTCTGAGATCAGGGTGCCAGCATGGTGGGGTGAGGGCCCACGGCCACATATGGACTTCTCGCTGTGTCTTCACATGGTAGAAGGGGCAGAGGGTCTTTTACATGAGGGCTCCTCCTCATGACCTAATCACCTCCCAGAGGCCCACTTTCTAATGCCATCACCTTGGGGCTTAGGTTTCAACATATGGATTTGGGGAGGGCACATTCAGACCATGGAAAGCATGATATCTGCTCTGAAATGTTCCTGACCATGTATGGCCTGTCCACCCAAAAGCCACACCCAACCTCCTCTTTTGTTGCCTCCTATTATAGGTGCTGAAAAGCCAAATACTTTGCTAGCTTTCCTTGCAGCTTAGAGTGGCCATGTAACCCAAATTTGGGCTGTGAATGTGAACCCAAAGTAGAAGTCTGTAAGAGGGGCTTCCAAGAAAAGAAGTTCTCTCCTGATTTATTAAAAAAAAAAAAAAAAAGAAAGAAAGAAAGCACATGCTCTGGTCCCACCCTTTGGCCTTTCCCCTTTCTCCTGCCTTGAATATAGACACAATGGCTGGAGATGCAGCAGCCATTTAGTGACATGAAAGACAAGCCAAAGAAATGGCACAAAGGGCTCCCAAGTCTTTTCATTTCTTACCTATCCCTGTGATATCTCGCTTTCAGACTTCTGCATATGTAAACAGAAGCAAAAACCAATCTATTTAAACCACTTTAGTTGATTTGCAGCCCAAGTCAATCCTGTTGCATGATGCTGGGCAGAATCTAGTAGTCCTTCTTCTGAGTTTCTGTTTGCATGTTTTGCAGTCTTGCATTCCATTATCACTGACTTATTTTTTGCTTGTCTGACTTTCCCATTACTGTGAGCTCCTTTGGGTCAGGGACTATCTTATCATTTTGGTGACTCCAAAACTACTATAGTGCCTGGCACATAATAGCCACCTCATAACACTTTGTTGAGTGAGTGAAGAACTGAGTGCAAAATGTAGTCATGTGAAGGGTGATGTGGGGAAGGAGACATAAGCGGTAGTGAGACCAGGGAAGAGGTTGTAGCAGGGAGAAACCGGGCAAGAGGTGATGAGAGTACGCGCTAAAGCAGGACCATGCAGATGAGAGAAAGGATGGATTCAGGGGTTATTTAGGAGACAGGATGGACAGGACCTAGTAAGAACTTGGGGAAGAGAGGGAAGGAGAAGAAGGCTCAAGGATGGATGACAGCCTCTTAATATGGAGTGGGTTTGAGTGTCCACTGGTTCTGTGATCTTGGGTTAGTTACTCAGACATGTTGGTACCTTTGTCATCTCATCTGCAATAGGATAACAGTAACACACTCCAGGAGTTGGTGATACACAGGGAGGCCTGGCGTGCTGCAGTGCATGGGGTCGCAAAGAGTTGGACAAGACTAAGTGACTGAAGTGAACTGAACACACTCTTCTGTTTGTTGTAGGAGGGAAATGGCTTAGCTCATTGCAGATATTCCGTAGTTGTTATCAGTTGTCATTGTCAGTATTGGGGCAGGAGAGCAAGAAACTAAGGAGGCTGTTGAGAGAGGTGAGAATAAGCAGGAGGGGGGTTCAGGAGGAATGAGAAGGAAGGGCCAGATAGCTAGGAGAGTGATGCCAAACACCTGGAAAGAAAGGCTTTATTTAAAGTGGGACTGAAAGCATCTAATGTTCTCAAGAGAAATGGCATTAGGTACAGGCTGCTTTTATTCATGACTTGTGTCAACTGGTCGTGCTGCTTTGATTATTGTTTTAAACATGTCTCAGGGGGCTGAGGGTAAGAAATGAAGAGCTGAAGATGCTCATTTTTAATGTGAAGAATTGTAAGCTATTGTAGGACACAGTAGGAGCCTCGGGAGGGTTGTGCCTAACAGATTTCTGAGACAATTAATGCAGCCCAATAGCAAGGATAACACAAGAGGCACCGCGTGAGGGCCGGTAGCCCGGAGGCAGTGGAAGATCCTGCACAATGAGCAGGATAAGATGGCCGGGCAGGAACCACACTCAGCCGCTGCATTCGGCACCCTTTCTAGATTTTAGGGGAACAGAGACCAAAGCTCCGCTTATGTAGTGCCTACAGGGGTCAAGTATTTTGTACATTACTTCATTCCTTGCAAGACTGGGATGTTATTATGTCCATCTGAAGGATGAGAAAACTGAGGACTGAAGATATTAAGTCACATTTCCAAGATCCGCCAACCAGAAAGATGTAGAACCAAGATTCAGACCAAATCTGGTCACCGAGATGTGGGTGTTTCCCTTTTTACTGTGTTGTACTTTATGACACTGCTGCTCAGGGAATTTTATTGGAGTTTTTGCCTCTGTTCTACAGGAGGTGCTTTTCTTTTCTTTTTTTTTTTTTTAAAATAATTTTATTTATTTATTTATTTTTGGCTGCCCTGGGTGTTTGTTGCTCACAGGCTTTTTTCTCTGGTTGCGGCGAGCAGGGGCTACTCTAGTTGTGGTGGGCTGGCTTCTCACTGTGGCGGCTGCTCTTGTTGCAGAGCACCCGATCTAGGGTAAACGGGCTTCAGTAGTTGCCACTCCCGGGCTCTAGGGCGCAGGCTCAGTGTGTGGCCCACCGGTTTAGTGGCTCTGTGGCATGTGGGATCCCCACCTCAGTGTGGGCGGGCCTCATCCCATCAGTTGGAGGCCTGAATAGAACAAAAACACTGACCCTCTCCCAGAGTAGAGAGAATTCCTCCTGCCTGCCTGCCTTTGAGCGAGGACATCATTTTCTCCCGCCTTCGTACTTGAACTGAAACATCAACTCTCCCTGGATATCGAGACTGCTTGTCTTCAGCCCGAAACTTGGCCCACAGCGTTCCTGGTCCTCCAGCTTGCTGACTCACCCCTGACAGCCTCCATAATCACACGAGCCAATTAATTATGATGAATTTCTTTCTGTCTCTCTTTCTGTCTGTGTGTGTCACACACACACTTTCTCTGGAGACCTTTGATGAAGACACTGCAGTGCTGTGCACATAAACTCCAACAAGCGATAGTGAAGCACGAAAGTAAATTTCCCTGCAAAATGCAGGAGATAGAAACTATATTACAGTTATATGTGGACTTGGAGCAAATATTATTCCTTGAACTTCGTATTAAGGACTCTGATTTCAGGACAGGACAAGTCACGGTAGCAAAGCACTGAAGAACACTGGATGGGGAAGTTGACAACTCTCTTACTTGGACCCCAGGGGCCTCGCCACCAGACTTCCATCACAGCCTCTGTGAACACTATAATAATCACAGGGTTCACTCAGGAGTCTGGAGGCTCTGTCTTCCCCCAGACACATGGGTGAAGAGGGAAGGGAGGAGGGCATACATCACACAAAACAGAATCTGCATAAAATGCAAACCAAAGAAAAGGAGGACATTTCCTTTAGCCATATCTGGCTGAAGCTGTTCATCAGTTCCTCACAAGGAGAGACTGGAAGGTGGTAGAGAGTCTAGCCCACTGTAGATTACCTATCATTTGTTGTGTATAATTCTGATTAACTGTAATGATAGTAATAATAACAGTGGACATTTATTGTATGATCACTGTATTCCAGCTGCTGTGCTAAGTACCTTAAGGGTATCATCTCTTTTAACTGTCACACTAAATGAAGTAGATTCTCATATTACCTTATCATATAAATGAGAAAAGTGAGACTCAAAGAGACTCATCAGCTTGCTAAGATTGCACAGCTACTGAGTGGCCTGATTAAGGTTTCATGCAGGCAGTGTGATGTACATACAGCCTGTGTTCCGAGCTCTACTCCCTGGAGTGAAGGTGGCCATTCTCATCTGGTTCTTTTGGCTGACTTCATAAAGATACCTTCCAAGTTCCTGAATGGAGTGGTCCCTATGTGGCAACTGCAGTCAAGATTGTGGTGTCCAGACTGGGCTGATGAGGTGCACAGCTTGCCTATTCAGTGCTGCCTGAGTCAAATTGTGTGGGACTGGACGTGCCATTTTTTTGTGTGGCAGTTCTCACCAACAATGACTTTTGCTGCTTCTTGGGATGTCAGCATTGTAGTTAGATCATTTCCGAATACCCAGGAATTGGTTCCTGGAGAAGGCAATGGCAACCCACTCCAGTACTCTTGCCTGGAATATCCCATGGACAGAGGAGCCTGGTAGGCTGCAGTCCATGGGATCGCTAGGAGTCAGACACAACTGAGCGACTTCACTTTCACTTTTCACTTTCATGCATTGGAGAAGGGAATGGCAACTCACTCCAGTGTTCTTGCCTGAAGAATCCCAGGTTCAGGGGAGCCTGGTGGGCTGCCATCTCTGGGGTCGCACAGAGTCGGACATGACTGAAGCAACTTAGCAGCAGTAGCAGGAATTGGTTCCAAATCCTTTTGTCCCTCAAGCTGTATGGCAATAGGTAAACGATCTAAACCTTTAGATCTTGTATCTGTTAAGGAGGGAGTCTAGCACCTGTTTCATAAGATCATTGTGAGGACTAAAGGATAAACCTGGGTCAAGCATATACAGTGCCTGGCACTCAGAAGGGACTTAAGGAATGTTGGTCTCCTAAAGGAAGAGCTATAACTTTTTGGTCCTGCATCCTTTAGGGTTTTTTTTTTTTTTTTTTTCTCCAATACACATGAATAGAGCCCTTCAGTTCAATCTAACATATTTGTTGTGTACAAATATGGGCTCTGATTCCCAAGGGTCCCTGGCTCCTGAGATGGGTTGGCAGACTAGGTCCTTGGTTTGTTACAGATCTTGGCATGGCCTTGCAGGACCTACTGGAAGCTCTGAAGAACTGAGACCACGATGGCATGTCCTGCTTCCCGCTTAGGGACTGGAGTACAGGTTCTCTAGCCTCAGTGCAGGGAAGCTAGCAAAGACTTGGCTGTGTGCCCAATGGCTCATGTCCCGGAACATGAATTCTGAAGAGCACCTTCCTACTGCACAGTAAAAACAAGTCCAAACCTTTGCATCTTGGAGGTGGCAAAGGTGGCATTTTCTTCAGCAACAGGAAGGAGGCACATGAGTAAAGAAGTTTGTGTAGTCGCAGATTTCCCTTTCTCCCTCATTTATCTCATAAGACCCTAAAGGACCTGGTGGAGTCTTGACTCCTCTGTGGAGTGGAGACAGAGGCTAATGCTTGTTCCAAGGGCTTCCTGCGTGACTCCGGTTGTGTCAAAGGTGTTTGCTCAGGAACAAGCTGTTTGCTCTTCATCCTGACATCTGCTCAGTCTAGGTGCTGGAGCTATTTTGGGTAGCTGACTACAGGAATTACTTCCTATCATCCCTGAATGGATCTCATGAGCCTATACTTGCTCTGAAACTCTGTATGTGTATGTGCCTGATAATAAGTCTGATTTAGAGGCTTAGAGTTCTCTATGGATTTTTCTGCCCTTTCTCATGACCACTGGTTCCTCTTTAGCCAGCAGCAGATAAAGTCTTTGAGGAAGAGAATCCATGCTGAACACAGCCTGGTCTGAACATGCTCTTCTGGCTGTGCTGGGTGCCCAGAGCTGGGCAGATGCACCTTCACAGGAACCAGGGAGCCTCAGGAAAGGGTGTCCTCTGGGTTTGCATGGGGCTCTGGGCTTGAGGCCTAAGCTGAGAGATGCTAGGACTCTTGCCACGCCAAGCCTCTTGTCCTTTAGATGTGAACTGTATGACAAGCCTTAAGCGAACTTAAAAAGAGAGAAATAACAGAAAACTGAGCAAAAGAAAATAGAATTAAGTAATTATAATGGCGTGTTTGTCAGCAGGATGCCTTCCAGTAGGTTCAAAAAACATAAATGGGTTTCTAAGGCAGTTAAAACCTCTCCTCAAAGGTGCTCTTAAGGCTGGGAGGGAGGTTTGGGGGAGAATGGATACGTGTATATGTATGGCTGAGTTCCTTCGCTGTTCACTTGAAACCATCACAACACTGTTAATCGGCTATACCCCAACACAAAATTAAAAGTTTAAAGTTTGAAAAAAAAGATGCTTTAAACAGCAGCGGTAGTAGCAGCCATAGCATTTTTACAGGCCTTACCTGTGCGCCTGACACAATGCTCAAGCCTGCATAAATGTGGCTCACTGAGTCCTTATTGCATCTCTCTGATATGTGAGGTCTAACCTCCTTTCACACACATGGAAATGGAGGCACTGAGTTTAAACCCATGGCTGAACATCACAAAGGGATGCATGGCAGTACCAAACTTCAAGTGCAGGTCTCACTCCAAACACCTAGGTTTTGATTAAGAAGTTCCAAAGCAATGTGAGCATGAGGCGATTTAGTGATGGAATACACTTTGCCTGTTTCATGGGACTGTTGTCAGAATACCGAAAAGCATTCTGAGGACCTGCGATATTGTACAAGTATAGAGAAGCAGTATTATCATTGGGTCATTTGATTTTTCAGCTCTATGATGGACCCTTAGTGCACATCTCGTATGTAATCACTAGGGGGAGGCAATAGACAATGCATATAAGCAAACTTAGTCTTGGAAGGGAAGTGTATTTTTCTTGTAATTGAGGCTCAGAGATTTAAAATAGAAAAGCAAAGACTTGTCTTAGGCACTGACTGCCTTTCTTATCCAGATTTGATCTTGTGCTTCCACTGAAGAGTTTCCGCGAAGGCATCTTATTCTCTCTCAATACTTTTGAACAGTGGCTGTTGCCCAGCAAATGAATGGAAGATGCTAAAGGCTAAGCATTGACTCTCTCGTTGTTCTCTGGCTTCTTGCCTTGTTCCTCTGTAATCACTTCTGTTTTTCTTAAGGTTTAGTTTCCCCTTTCTTCATTCCTCTGCAGACCATGTGAAGCAGAGCTAGTGAGGCATGTTCTTGACTATTCCCATCCACTTAAATGTGCCCTTCTGGGCTAGTCTGTTTGGTTATTGCATGCAGAACTTTCCATGACTATTTCTAGTTCATTGTCATCCTTGTGCTTCTTCTATCATGATTTGTTCTCTTCTCTTTCCATTCTCCTAGAATTCTTCATTTCACTTTTGGAAAGGGAAAAATGTTGGACTAGTAGTTCAAGCCTTATGAATACCACTCGTGAGCTAGTTGGCTTTGAGACACAGAAGACCACTGTAATGAACACCAGGAGTAACGGTAACTTCCAAGTCTACCACTCAGATATAGCATTATTTACTTCATTACATTAATCTAGCTCTTGCCTCTGCAGAATTACTCAAATAGTCCACCATCTCTCCCACTTCAAATATTTCTGGGAGTCAGTCTCCAGGTACTTATGAAGAAGTCTCTACCTGCAGTGTCTGCACTGTTCTGCCAGGTGAAGACCCTTTGTGGGAAAGCCATATGGAACTCTATTGCCAAAAGGAAGAAGGGCTGTCTTAACCTGTCTTACTACCTGCTAAAAGGAGCCCAGAGCAGTGCTGCTCCAACTTCCAGGTGTGACAGTTTACCACCATCTCTCTCACCTTCAGGACTGGCTGGAGGTGGGGAGAATAGCCTTTCCCCCAACCCCCATCCCACTCGACTTGTGAACATCTCTTCTCCTTTATCAACCAAGGGCCAGTCAATGGTGCTCAGCTCCCCTCCCTTAACACAAGCCCTACATCCTTCTGAAAATAAGATATTTGCCAGGCATAACCTAATATTTTTGAAGCTATCAACGGACATATCCTGAATTCTTCCCACGAGACTTACCATGCACGTCAACTATTATAAGGCCTGTCCCTGTGGCTCCTGACCCCCAGGGGTGGACATGGAGGCTGTGGCTAAAGATGAGATCTCTACTTTGACTGAAAAGAACTGCCACTGAGACCAGGGCTATCCTCTTGCCCAGGTCTTCATGGCTTTCTTCGTTCACGTTTCCCTCGATCTCTATCTTTCCTTCTAAATACCACTGAAATGTGTTCACGACTGAACAGGCCATGTCGAAAGACACAGATTTGCTTGAATAGGCTCTCCTAACCAGATTTGGGACAACTTGGACATGAAAGTTAATAATCAGAGTAATAATGACAGTAGTGGATAAAAACACATTACATTAAATAAATAATCTACCAGTCCATATTTATACTGAATAAAAAAGGGAAGGAGAAGAAAAATCCCTTCTTTGTAGAAGAATGTAAATGAATAAATACAGAGCAATGACAGAATTTCAAAACTCATCCTTTTTCAGTCACTGCAGTAAAAATTAATTCAGGTAAGAATTTCTAATGGATGCTAAAACCATTGGGTGAAAGGTTGATGAGGCAGAGGGTATTCACAGTTTCTAAGTATAATCTCCTAGATTGCTTTCTAATTACAAAGGGGAAAAGGTCCCTTATGAAGGAGAAATCTGGCAGGCACCACCTTAGCTAAGTGATCAACGTTAACATCAACAATAATGGATACATTGACATCATGGCCTCTGGTGTGACACACGAGGATCAACACCACCTGTATGGGATTCTTGCCAAAAATATTTAGTCTGAATCTAATCAAGAAGAAACCATAAAACACAGCCAAATTTGAGGACATTCTACAAAACAACTGGCCTGAATGCTTCAAAAATTCAGTGTCATAAAAAATGAAATGAGAACTATCCCAGGCCTGGTGATATGAGAATTATCATGAGAACTAAAATGAGAACTATCTCAGCTGGTAAAGAATCCTCCTGCAATACAGGAGACCCCAGTTCAATTCCTGGGTTGGGAAGAGCCCCCAGACGAGGGATAGGCTACCCACTCCAGCATTCTTGGGCTTCCCTGGTGTCTCAGATGGTAAAGAATCTGCCTGCAATGCGGGAGACCTGTGTTCGATCCCTGGGTTGGGAAGATCCCCTGGAGAAGGGAACAGCTACTCACTCAAGTTTTCTGGGCTGGAGAATCCCCACGGACAGAGGAGCCCCAAGGGCTACAGTCCATGGGGCCACAAAGAATCAGACACGGCAGTGACTAAGCAAAGCACAGCAAGACATTTCAGCTAAGTGCAATGCGCGATCCTTGACATTGGGAAAAGTTAGCCTCTAAAAGACAGCTTTAGAACAATTGAGGAAGTTTGAATATGGATGGTAATAGTGTTGTATCTATGTTAGAAATCTTAACTTGTATAAAAACTTTTAAGTGAAGAAATAAAATGAAATAAAATATCATTCATTATTTACATGAGTTTGTTTTTCTAAAAGTCTACAGATTTTATGGGCTGGTAATTATTTCTGTGATTCTTACTTGCTCCTTTTCTGATCTTCTCTCTCAATTTTCTTTCGGTTATTTCTTGGTAAGACAGATCTCACAAAGAGGGACAATAAACAAGAAATGGCATTTTAAATATTTATTTTTAAAAATTTTATTTATTTTTTTGGTTGCTTGTCATGAGGGATCTTAGTTCCCTGACCAGGGATTGAATCTACACTCCTGCCTTGGAAGCATGGAGTCCTAACCACTGAATTGTCAGGGAAGCCCAAGAAATGGCAGTTTGAAGGGCACCATTATTATAGCTGGTATTTCCTTTGGGGACAGTTGTGGGAGAGTCACAGCTTTTGACAAAAGAGGCCATTTCTGTTTTTAATGGACAAGGGCTTGGTTTGGGGTAAGACCTTAAGGACTTTGTTTAGGTTCTAAAAGTTTACTTATTGAAAAATGCAGTATTTCCTTTCCTTGCTCACACTAGCTCAACACCCAGGGCAGAAGCCTGGAAGCAGGGAGGCTCCGTAAATAGGTCATTTGGATCATGGAGCAACTTGGACATGGAGCCCGAGGGGCAGTGAAGCCAGCAGTTCTTTGCCAAGAGGAGAAACACTTGTTACTACTGGAAAATTATCAGTACTATTTTGCTACTATTCAGTTCAGTTCAGTTCAGTCGCTCAGTTGTGTCTATCTTTTTGCAACTCCATGGACTGCAGCATGCCAGGCCTCCCTGTCCATTACCAACTCCAGGAGCTTGCTGAAATTCATGTCCATAAAGTCGGTGATATCATCCAACCATCTCATCCTCTGTTGTCCTCTTCTCCTCCTGCCTTCAATCTTTCCCAGCATCAGGGTCTTTTCCAATGTGTCAGTTCTATGTATCAGGTGAACAAAGTATTGGAATTTCAGCTTCAGCATCAGTCCTTACAATGAATATTCAGGACTGATTTCCTTTAGGATTGACCGGTTTGATCTTGCAGTCCAAGGGACTCTCAGTCTTCTCCAACACCACAGTTCAAAAGCATCAATTCTTTGGTGCTCAGCTTTCTTTATAGTCCAACTCTCACATCCATACGTGACTATTGGAAAAACCATAGCTTTGACTAGATGGACCTTTGTTGACAAAGTAATGTCTCTGCTTTTTAATATTCTGTCTAGGTTGATCATAGCTTTACTTTTAAGGAGAAAGCGTCTTTTAATTTCATGGCTGCAGTCACCATCTGCAGCGATTTTGGAGCCCCGCAAAAATAAAGTCTCTCACTGTTTCCATTGTTTCCCCATCTATTTGCCATGAAGTGATGGAACCAGATGCCATGATCTAATTTTTTTGAATGTTGAGATTTTAGCCAACTTTTTCACTCTCCTCTTTCACTTTCATCAAGAGGCTCTTTAGTTCTTCTTCACTTTCTGCCATAAGGGTGGTATCATCTGCATTGCATATCTGAGTTTATTGATGTTTCTCCCGGCAATCTTGATTCCAGCTTGTGCTTCATCCAGCCCGGCATTTTGCATGATGTACTCTGCATATAAGTTAAATAAGCAGGGTGACAATATACAGTCTTGATGTACTACTTTTCTTATTTGGAACCAGTCTGTTGTTCCATGTCCAGTTCTAACTGTTACTTCCTGACCTGCATACAGGTTTCTCAAGAGGCAGGTCAGGTGCCGGTATTCCCATCTCTTTAAGAATTTTCCACCGTTTATACTCTTATTTGAGTTCCAAAAGGAAAAACAAAAACAACCCTGCCCCCCCCCAAAAAAAAAAAACTGAACTGAAGGAGCATAAGATTGACTTCAAAAACAATGGCACTGGAAAGAAAGAATAAATATGTAAGGACAGTCTTTCCTGACAAATATAAATCTTTTTGTATTTGGAGAAGCTTTGGAGAAGTTTCTTTGGTTTTGATTTTTGAGTTAGGAGATTAGTTGAATTTGATATAAGAAGTATTTCAGAGAGAGGATCACACCATCAGAACCAAGCTCCAGCTTTGAAGTTCATTGATGGAAACCCCAGTTAAGTCTGGGTGACCTCACCCAGAGCACGGGTGACTTGTGTGTTCCCTGCCTGTGGTACAGCCCAGGGACTCAAAGGTAGAGAAGGAACGGGCGATTAGGGGACATCCAGGAGGCAGTCCCCTACCCCTTCTTAGTGCAAAGAGAACTCCAAGGGTTGTGCCCTGTAAAGACAATGAGGGGCTGAGAGAGGCCCAGGGTGGGGCTGGAGAAGACACCAGTATAGCCATTTACTTAATTTTGACAAGAATGAGTTTGTTACCATCAGCAGAAGAGGGGCTCAGATACAGAAATTAAGTTGGTTATATATAATTAATATGATACCCTGACAGTCTGAGTCAGGCTCTGAAATTGGAATGGCTATCCCTACTTCGCTGGGTTTATCTGGGCCTGAATAAACTGCTGTTACTGAGAGCAGATCATATCTGAACTTCCCTTGCTTTTTTTTCATTCATTTATTTATGTTTTTGCTTGTTTTATTTTAGATTAAGATTTTCCCAGGACTGGGAGGCCAGGCCCTTTATTTCAGTCTCCTCCTCCTTCCTGCTTCATGTAGGATTCCTGATCCAGAAGCCCATGGGGGTGGTTTGCAGTGAATCTTCCTCTACCTTTCTGGGGCTCATTCCTCAGTCTGCACCTGGTGCTGGCCCAAGATGACAGAGGAGTCTCGGGGCACGGGGACCCAAAGGCGCCCCAAGGAGAAGCCCCTGTGCAGTCATTCAGAAACAGGAGGATTTCTTCCACCCCTGGGCGGCAGCAGCTCTTGCTGCAGTTTGTCTTTCAGCCACTCCGGTTACTTCCCCTTGAACGCCCTGGAGGCGCAAGGATGTGAGGCAGCTGCCAGGACCTGGTCCACTCCGTCCACTCCCCGCACCCTGTATCAGTCCATGGTCCGCGGTAGGAAGGGCCAGGCTGGGAGGCCGCCAGCTGCCAGCCCTGGAAAGCCACCACCCTGGGCTGTGAGGGTCTTTGTTATTAATCACACAGGTGAGTGTGAGTGTCAGGCGCCCAAGGAAGTTACATGGAACTCTACAGCTTTAAGAGCCCCGAGGAAACTGCATCTGTTTCAAATGTCTAGTAATAAACTGTCCAGTACTAGGACTCGCTGTCCTAGTAAACAGAGTGCCCCATCTAGGGACAAGAATTGGAGGTGACTCTCTCCTACATCCGCAGCAGGGTGTAGGCTGCTGGTGGGCTGGGGTGGGCAGCTGGCCTTAGGAGGCTGCAGCGTCTGAGGAGTGATTATTCTAGAACCTTTGTTCCCACTCCTCCTCAGTGCTCTGTGGTGCAGCACAGCAGATGGTGACAGCTGGGTCCTGCGGGGCTGTACTCACCTTTAATGAAGCGGGCAGCCCCCTACAAACACTTATCATTGAAGGGTCAGCGCTCAGCCAGGCACCTACCCTAGAAAGCGTGTTGGGTGCAGGACCAAGCCAGAGGTCAGTTTCTTTATCTGGAAAAATGGGAATCTGATAAGGTGGGTTAAAGGAGGAAAGCTTGATAGGAAGGAGAAATAAGATGCAGCTTCACATGACATTGAAAATACAACAGAAGAGGGAAAAAGTTTATTCAGGAGGAATAAATGGGTTTGTAAGTGATGAGGTCAAATGCAGTCACAATTTACCATCAAACTTTGGGGCAATGAGGACAAAAAAAAATAGTAATGGGCAAGAGAATTTCTAACTATTAAAAGTTAATATTTCATGCCTTCTAGGTACCAGTTGGGTTTTCCTGGTGGCTCAGATGGTAAAGAATCTGCCTGCAATGCAGGAGACCAGGGTTCAATCTCTGGGTGGAGAAGATCCCCTGGAGAAGGAAATGGCTACCCACTCCAGTATTGTTGCCTGGAAAATTCCATGGAAGAGGAGCCTAGAGGGCTACAATCCATGGGGTCACAAAGAGTCAGACACGACTGAGTGACTAACACTGAGACTGGGATACCAGTGACTGCTTAGGCATTTGCAAAGGAATGTCTCATTTCATCCCCTCAATAGTCCTATGAGGAGGTCCCTAACTTATGCCCATTTTTACATATGAGCAAATGGGGAGCGAGGTTACATAACTGGGAGGTGGTGGCCCCAGTTGCACTAGGCTGTCTCCTTCCAGAGCCCAACCTAAAACCTTCCTCCTAATGCTGTGCTGCCTCAATATACGGGAAAGGGGTTGTGCAGTTCTTTCTGGCATTTTGATGTGTATCATCAAGCCAAGAACCATAGAGGAGTCCCACAGACACCCAATGGGCCACACCTGATCTCACCTGGTCACTAATGTGTTTGTGGATGGAGAGTGGAAAGCCTGTCTCGGGGAGCAGGTGCAGTGAGGCACTGGACATCTTCCACTCCAGAAGGCCACCTGGAGAGCAGAGGGGCAAGGAGCCTGGCTTCCCATTAGGCTTCCTCAACTCTAGATTCTGCCAGTTCCAGTGATGTGCCTTCAACTGATGGATGACAGCTATGCTGAAAATCAGGAGCAAGGGGAAGCAGTTTGCTTCAACTATGTTTTAATATGTCATTTTATGGACATATCTCAGGTTCCCCTCATTCTCTCAGCCTCACTTGCCTCCTAGATACAGCTGGTTACTTCATCTCAGCTGTTGCAGTATGGGTCAGCTCTGTAAAGGCTCTGTGCAGTTCTGATGCCCAGAGTCTCTGCCTGCTCCTAGGACTTCTGGATGTGAATGAGCATCACGCCATGTGATGGGGAGGGGCCATTTGATGTAACTCAGACATGCAGGGAAGTTGAATGGGCTACATTTTGGCCAACAAGACTGGAGGTAGGTAGATAAATTCCCTCTCCATTCTTCCCTTTCATGGACAGTCCTGAGATACATTTTCTTCTCTTTATAGCTTGACCAGAGATATCTAGTGTGGCTGAACAGGTACACCCATTGTGCAATTGCTGCATCTCTTTAAGATTTGGACAGCACAGTAAGGCATCAACAAGCATTTACTTCCCATTCTTTCCCCTTGTTTTCACTGCCCTGGCATTGTACTGCCTGAATAAAACTTTAGCCCTTAACACTTGCCTATGAAATCTAGGCTAAGAGTAATCTTACCTGGGCTTTGGAGTTCAGAGCGAAGTTCCTTCTGAACTTTTCTTCTAGGTCACTCTCCTAGAGGACGGTGTTCAGGACCAGGACCATTCAGTTTTAAAGGAAGATAGTCTGGTCCATGGACCAGACTGTCCAAGAAGCAGAACCTGGTGGCTTTGGTGTGGGAGATGTGGGCTCTGTTCAGAAAGCCTGATCCCCAGCATCTCCACGGCAAGTTTGATTGGGACTGGGGATTTGTAACCAGAGGACTGTAATATCTGCCACGATCTCTCATTTCCTTGCTGCTTACCAGGTCCTGTCTTGATGGCCCCATCTTTCCTCTTTTGTCTCTCACTGGTGGCTGTGGCTTCAGCCTTCAAATCTTATTGAACTAAGATGATCCAAACTTCTCTGACTGAGCCTAATATCATTCCTTACTAATAAGCTAAATGATGGCTTGGCCTCCAAGGGGTGCACATCTTTGTTGTAAATTCATGATATTAGAAAGTTACAGCTATGACTTTCCATTCTGATCACTCTGAATGAGCTCCCTAGCTCTGATGTGACTGCCAAATTCCTGTGGGACTCTCTGCAGATGAATTCTGGAAAAACTGTGAGAAACCATGTGGTCACCAGAGACACATATTTCAGATCCCTCTTTGTTGGCGCTCACACAATGATGACATAACCTAAAATTTCATGAGCCAACAATTCTCTAAAAATACATTTTAAGTCTTTGGGACTTATAAAATGTCCCCCAATTCTTCATTATGTAGCTACCATAATGAAAATACCAGATCAAAGCCACCCCATAGCAAAGTTGCTGAACATCCATTCCAAGTTAATGATGAGTGGATGCCTTGGTAATATCACTGTGAAAGAAGCTGCCTTATCTGGGGAGAGAAAAGATTAGTTCATGACTTCAGAGTCCCTTGGGCTGGGTCTGATTGGAGAGAAGATGGAGGAAGTTCTTTGGGAGTCAGGGAAAGCAACCCAGCCATGCATGGTCCACGTAACTCTGTTCTTTTCCACATCTAAATCTTCAGGGATGACAACGCTGAGGCAGAGAGGTGCATTGTGGAGCTTCTGAGGCACTGCTTGGAGGAAAAGTCACTTAAACTGGCCCTCCCAGGGCTCTTTGAAGAAGCTCAGGTTGGACATACACTGTCTTGGCCTCAGAAGCAGTGGTCACCTGGGCCTGCTCTGAAAGGAGCTCATCAGTGCAAAGCATTAGGGCTGATGAAAGGCAGGGCATTTGGGTAAAGGCAAGGCAAGATGTCCCAGAAAGTCCAGAGACGAGGCACTGGCGTGTCTCCATGAAACAGCCCAGGAGCCAGAAGGCTGGGTGTTCGGAGACCCCACTGACCAAGCCTTGGGTCTCTTTCTCCATCCATTCTGTGTTCCATTCTCCTCCCTACTCTTGTCTCATTGGAAATGACCCTGATGCTGGGAAAGATTGAGGGCAGGAGGAGAAAGGGGTGACAGAGGATGAGATGGTTGGATGGCATCACTGATTTGATAGAAATGAGTTTGAGGAAACTCCAGGAGATAGTGAAGGACAGGAAAGCCTAGTATGCTACAGTCCATGGGGTCACAAAGAATCGGACATGACTTAGCAACTGAAGAACAACAACAACACCTGTCTGGTTCCCAGAGAACAGGACAGGTTACAGGGTCTCGTGGACGGGTTCATGGGGTCTGGGTGCTTCCTGGAAGAGCCTCCTGCTCTTCTACCTTGGACACCATTTCTTGCTTAACAGATGAACATCAGAACTGTACAGGCTCATTTCATATCAGGCTGTGTATGTTACAGGCATGACCAGGAGGAAAACAATCTACAGCATTTGGAGTTGAAGACTTTTTGCTATAGGGCTCTTTTGGGATCACAGACTTTTAAACAGAAATCTTTCCCTAGCATTTTCTTGGTTGTGTCTTTGGTGCCAGGGTGTCTGACTGCTGTTGTGTCTGGGGATGCATCCAGAATTGACTACCGATGATTCAACCCTGGGGTCTAATTTCTCCTCTCTTTCTAGACACAGCAGGACTGTGGTGAGGTCACCACGGGCCTTCTGAGTACAGATACAGTGTCTACTCAGCTTCTTTTGTTCCTTTACTTCCTTCACTCTGTGTGAACCTTTCAATAGCTGGGTTGGACCATTCCTATGAAGAGGGTTGGTTAAATTCCCATGAAGCAAAGTAATAATATAGCATTTCCATGGTGGCATAGCGCTGCTGTTTTTGTTCTGTTTGGGGCTCCATAAGGCTGTTGTGGCACTCAGAGCTGCTGGCTCTTCCTGGAGTGCTGAGGAGTCACTAATGTTCACTGTTGAGAAAGGAAAATACTTTACTCTGGAAACCCAAGACAGTGGTATATACACAGCTGCTTCTCTTGGATGAGCAAGGCAAACTACATACTGACATTTCTAACAACCTGGGCATCTTCTAAAATAATGGTTTTCAAACTTTGAAAAGAATCAGACCCCTCCTCAGGTGAAAAACCTGATGTATTAAACAGATAAACAGAAGCCTTGGCTGTGGAGGTGGGAGAGATGTGCTACCCTCTTGATCGTCTCTTTTCCCTTTCCTCTCTTGGAGGAGTCCCTCTGAGAAACCCTGGTACTCTGTGGAACAGTGGGAAAATACTATGCTAGCAAGAAGCGTGACCTGATCTATTTTGGTGCTTATTGGCAAGACCACGGCACCATCCTTAGTTTGAAGAAAAATAAAACAAACATTTTCGGGTATCAAAGATCCAGGTGCTCTGGTGTCTATATAAGGCCATTTTTGATACTCCTGGTGGCTCAGCTGGTAAAGAGTCTGCTGCAATGTGGGAGACCTGGCTTCGATCCCTTGGTTGGGAAGATCCCCTGGAGAAGGGAATGGCTACCCACTCCAGTATTCTGGCCTGGAGAATTCCATGGACTGTAGAGTCTATGGGGTGCAAGGAGTTGGACACGACGGAGTGACTTTCACTTTCCTGCCTAGAGGGATATAAAAACTTCTGTCTCTTAACAGGCACATAGATACAGGCTCATAGTACCCAGAAAAACACAAAGGTACGAGGAGGACCACTGGTGATCTTGTGAGCTTACAAGTCAGCTCAGAACTTAAGCAGAAGTCCTCACTCGTTTCTGAACCAAGGCTCCTTGACAGTTGAAAAATCAAAGGGTTTCTTTGGGGTTGCCTTGACCCTCTGTTTCTCATGATGTACTCTGCATAAAAGTTAAATAAGCAGGCTGACAATATACAGCCTTGACGTACTCCTTTTCCTATTTGGAACCAGTCTGTTGTTCCATGTCCAGTTCTAACTGTTGCTTCCTGACCTGCATATAGGCTTCTCAAGAGGCAGGTCAGGTGGTCTGGTATTCCCATCTCTTTCAGAATTTTCCACAGTTTATTGTGATCCACACAGTCAAAGGCTTTGTCATAGTCAATAAAGCAGAAATAGATGTTTTTCTGGGACTCTTTTGCTTTTATATGATCCAGTGAATGTTGGCAATTTGATCTCTGGTTCCTCTGCCTTTTCTAAAACCAGCTTGAACATCAGGAAGTTCACAGTTCATGTATTGCTGAAGCCTGGCTTGGAAAATTTTGAGCATTACTTCATGAAATCAAAAGACGCTAACTCCTTGGAAGGAAAGTTATGACCAACCTAGATAGCATATTTAAAAGCAGAGACATTACTTTGCCAACAAAGGTCCATCTAGTCAAGGCTATGGTTTTTCCAGTAGTCATGTATGGATGTGAGAGTTGGACTGTAAAGAAAGCTGAGCGCCAAAGAATTGATACTTTTGAAGTGTGTGGCATTGGAGAAGACTCTTGAGAGTCCCTTGGACTGCAAGGAGATCCAAACAGTCCATCCTAAAGGAGATCAATCCTGGGTGTTTATTGGAAGGACTGATGCTGGGGCTGAAACTTCAACACTTTGGCCACCTCATATGAAGAGTTGACTCATTGGAAAAGACCCTGATGCTGGGAAGGATTGGGGGCAGAAGGAGAAGGGGACGACAGAGGATGAGATGGCTGAATGGCATCACTGACTCGATGGACACGGGTTTGGGTAGACTCCAGGAGTTGGTGATGGACAGGGAGGCCTGGTGTGCTGCGATTCATGGGGTTGCAAAGAGTCAGACACGACTGAGTGACTGAACTGAACTGAACTGAACTGACCCTCTGTTGGTACAATGAAGCTGATCTGTTCCATTTGGCTTTAAAGTCATGATAATAAATTGATAACTTTGGTGACTGTTACATAATTGTTTTAGGGCCAATGTGTTTGGCTTGACCTCTACTTCCCCAAGTTTTCAGTGCTCATGTGTTTTTGATGCCCATTGCTGGAGCACGTCGTGGACCGTTCACCAGCTTGCCAGGGCTAAGTCTTTCTCAACAAACACAGCTAAGGAGATGTGGACAGCAGGTGAAAATATGTGTTGTGAGGGGTACTGACTGACAAGGGCTGTATGCTACCCTCATCTACCTTGCCAACTGCTGTTATTACCCCTACAGCTTCCACTTGGCAATAATGATCATACACTGATCACAGAAATTGTTAGTTCCTTGTCATGTGAAAGGAAAAAGGAACAAAGACTTGGAAATAGCTTGTAGGCTTAGTCTGACAACTCACATCCCATTAAGTTCCATATATTCCTATGGAATCAGGAAGGGGAAACTTGTAAATTCTATTAGTTCCTAACTGAGTGATTGCTAATTGTTTATATATTTAAAAACACACAGAGAATTTTATTTAATACTGTTGTCATCGTTTGGAGAGAGGTTTGTTTTGACAGAGCATTAGATCTGACATCTTGAGGTTAGATCTTGACATGTACTTGGTTCTCCCTGAAAATTCATAAATATGGAATTTAAAAAGTTCTTTTATGTGAGTATTAAAATGATAGGCACTAAATTCTCTCTCCAATTTATTGGTTATATGACACTGAAATAGTACTTGTCAGGACTGAGGAAGCTGGCTTGCTTCATCCACGGGGTCCCTGCTTCTCCCTGGAGATAAGTATGAATTACCTCTCTGCTTCTACCCTATGACACTTCCCTGAAACACTTTGTTCTATGAACTATCTTCTTGGTTTATAAAAAAGCAGTAATGCAATGAGGTTCAATATTCAGAATCTGGCATGCATATCTTGCGTTAAGGGGCTGACACAGTTAGAATCGGTTCAGTCAGGTCAGTCGCTCAATCATGTCCAGCTCTTTGCGACCCCTTGGTCTTGCAGCACACCAGGCCTCCCTGTCCATCACCAACTCCCAGAGTATACTCAAAGTCATGCCCATTGAGTCAGTGATGCAACCCAACCATCTCATCCTCTGTCATCCCATTCTCCTCCCGCCTTCAATCTTTCCGAGCATCAGGGTCTTTTCCAATGAGTCAGTTCTTCGCATCAGGTGGCCCAAGTATTGGAGTTTCAGCTTCAGCATCAGTCCTTCCAATGAATATTCAGGACTGATTTCCTTTAGGATGGACTGGTTGGATCTCCTTGCAGTCCAAGGGACTCTCCACAGTCTTCTCCAACACCACTGTTCAATTGGTGGTTCAATTCTTTGGCACTCAGCTTTCTTTAGAGTCCATCTCTAGCATCCATTCATGACCACTGGAAAAAGCATAGCTTTGACTAGACAGACTTTTGTTGGCAAAGTAATGTCTCTGCTTTTTAATATGCTATCTAGGTTGGTCATAACTTCTCCTCCAAGGAGTAAGTGTCTTTTAATTTCTTGACTACAGTCACCATCTGCAGTGATTTTGGAGCCTAAAATAATAAAGTCTGTCACTTTTTTCATTGTTTCCCCATCTATTTCCCATGAAGTGATGGGACCAGATGCCATGATCTTAGTTTTCTGAATGTTGAGTTTTAAGCCAACTTTTTCACTCTTCTCTTTCACTTTCATCAAGAGGCTCTTTAGTTCTCTGCTTTCTGCCATAAAACACAGTTAGAATAGCAAACTTCATTTATGACTGGGGTGTTGTTGACTAGCACAGGAAGAGCATCAGTTTGAGTTTTCTTTGATTGGTGATGATGAATTTGCCATTCATGCATTCGGTAAATATTAGTTGACCACATTCTCTGTGCTCTGATCTGCTGCTTTTCCTTTGCTCTTTCTTTACGTGTTCAAGAACTTAATCTATTGGTTAATTGTCTGATGCTATGGAGACGTTGAGTGTAATGATGGACAAGAATACAACAGTATGTCTGAATGAACCTACAGTTCTTAGCCCTTGAACTTATGGAGCAATTACATCAGCTACCATTCCCTTTTTCTGGTAAGCAAGATTTCAAAATAGTGACTGTAGATGAATTAGAACCATAGTAAGGAAGCTAAGATGATGCGATTCAGAATAAAATTGTCTGGGCTTGACTGCTGACTCAACCGGTTACTGTTTAGGACACCCTGGGAAAGATGCTTCACATCATGGGAACTCAGTTCTCTGATCTGCAAAATGGGGTAATATTACATCCCAGGTTCAGAGTGAGAGGTAAATTAGAGAATCTTCTGAAAGCTTATAGAGTAGGACCTGGTATGGGGAAAATTCTTAGTAAATGTTAACTCATCGTTTTTTGATCTCTTTAGTTTTCCTTAGTTATTATGGGAAATATAGTAAAGAGTGATCATTGCATATGAATAGAAAATAGCCTTTTGACTTACCTTCTTGTCTAAAAGCTTGCTGCCAAAGATGCTCTCTGGGGGTGCAGTATATTGTTTTCTTTACTTGCTTCCATGTACAATAAGTCAGGTACAGCAGTGAGGTGAACAATTGCAGTAGATGTCAGGAGACACAGAGTCAGTTGTTATACCCAAGTGGCTATGGAACAACTTTGGCTCAATTCTTCAATCACTTTCAGGTCATATTTCCCTGTGTATAACACTGAACTGTTGGAACCACAGTAGGTGGCAGTGAGAGCCTTGAGATACGTATTCATTGTGGTTTAACAAATATTTTAAAGAACTCATGTATCATGTAGTGCAAGTGAGCAAAAGCACACATCCATGTGAATTCACTGGGCTCTCTAGAAGTCTTTTAATGTGATTAAGAACCAAGAACCTATCATTTATTCAGCCCCAAGTATGTTCTAGGTTCTATGTACTTATCAGCCCATTTATTCTTCATAGTAACTTCATGAGTAAATTGTATTATTTCCATTTTTCACATAAGGAATCTGAGCCTCCAGGAGTTTAAATGATATATTCAAGTTCATATGGTTAGTGAGAATCAGAGAAGGGATCCAAAGCCAGACCTGTCTTAAGTGCAACCCCTGTGGTAGTCATCAGTGCTGTTTACTTACCCAGATCATTTAATTGCCAACACAAGATTCTCCTTCTATAGGGGCGATTGGCTACTCTGTCAGCCTATGTGTCCTGGGTGACTGTGATGAGCAGAATGCCCTGCAGCCTGAGATAAACTTGTAGCATGAGCATGAAATAAACTTTGTGTTTTTTAGTGGTTAAGGTTTTGCAATTCTTTGTTACTGCAGCATAACCTGGCATATCTTGACTAATTACATGTTCCAAAAGGTGATTAACACTGATAGCTAAGTTATCTGCAATTTTCCTATTGCTCAAGTAGAGGCAGCTGGCTGGATCACCTTGAGGAGGATGGATAATAATTAAATGTTTATAAGTGCTGATAAGATAGGTCACAGGTTGAAAAGGATCTTTTGTCATCCCCATCCCCTCAGTGTTTTCTTTTTAATCAGTTTCTTTTCCCTCTCTTCCCTTTCCCCCACCCTTACCTTCCACCTCTTTCATTTTTTCCCTCTGGGCCTCTGTTTAGTCTCTGGACAGATCTAATGCTTGTGCCTGAAAAAGAAAGTGAAAGTGTTAGTCACTCAGTGGTGTCCGACTTCTTGCAACCCCGTGGACTGTAGCCCACCAGGCAACTCTGTCCATGGAATTCTCCAGGCAAGTATACTGGAGTGGGTAGCCATTCCCTTCTCCATGGGATCTTCCTGACCAAGAGCTCAAACCCTGCATTGCAGGTGGGTTCTTTACCATCTGAGCCATCAGGGAAGCCTAGTGCCTAGCAGCCCTCAGATGATTTTTAAAATAGGAAGAAAAGTTCAGAATCCAGGAAAGCAGTGTTGAGATTTCAAAGATGAAAATGCTCATCTTTTAGTTAGCAAATTGGTTAAAAAAAATGATGTTTAAAGAGTTTACCTTTAACTAAGCAAAGAAATCATAAGTCTCAATATCTCAGTTTCAAATATTTTCAATATTCTTTTCACCTCTCATTCTCTTGGTATTGAGTCTATGTGGCCTAAGGAGGCATCTTGGCTAAGATGCTTGTGCAAGCAGATTGAATTTATTTCTGGCTGGGTCCATCCCTTTCTGTCACCCAATTCACATCAATAAATATTTAAATATCAGGCCAGCAGCCCCTGAATGGAACCCTGGGGATCAGGCCTCTGTGACTCCCAGCTGATCATTATTAATTCAATGAATGTAGTTGTAAATTAGCTAAGAACATACAATGGAAGCAATTACATGTGCTATTGTCAATGTGGGCTCACTTCACTGAAAGATGTTTTAAATTTGCTTTTGCCTCATTCTAAAAAAATATGCAATTTGCTTCAAACTAAATGCTGTCTTAGTGTCCTGTCCAAATATTAAGAATAAGGCAGGTTGGAAGAGCCTTCTCTGAAATGTATTGCTCTGAATGACTTAAAGGTTTGCAGAGTCATTTTTTGAGTTAATGTGAATTGGCAGGCAAATGCTTTTCACTGAGATGAATTATGCTCTCAGGGTTACCTGGTTTTTTGTCTGAGTTAGAGAAATCAGAAGTAGATAGAAATGAAATGACCCATTATCAAATAATCAATGAAAAAGCTACACTCCTGCAATGTTTCTGGATCAATATACAAGTTACCTTTCAGACAGATAAACTATTCTTGTGTAGTTCAGAGCAGAACAAAGCCCACTTCCAGCCAGATGTCCCAAATACATTGTGTGTGAGAGCAGAGGAAGAAGGCATTAACCCACCAGGCACGCATGCATGCGCGCGCGCGCGCGCGCGCACAAACACACACACACACAAGCAAAATGGGTTCTGTCTGTGCAGCAGCTTTCCTAAGCAGTACCTGATAAGAGTGTTCTTGGGAACATGATCCAGATCCAGAGACACAGCTGCTGAAGGTTTAGGGGCAAATGTAGATAAGGCTCTCCAGAAAGGGCATGTTCATTTCCTGAGGGCAGGGACAGGAGTATAAAACCACAAAGACTTTCTAAAAGGCAGTCTCATGGTACCTATCAGAATTAAAATTTCTGTGCTCTTTGATCTAGCAATCCAGTTCTAAGAATTTATCTTAAGATGTATTTATAGATGTGTAAAAAGATATTTATGAGGACGTTTCTTTGTTGTGATAGTAAACACATAACACATCTTACAAATGCCCATCAAAAAGGGAGTGGTTAAGTAAATCATAATCTGTTAATACTGTTGAATATTATCAGCCATTAAGAAAACGAGATTAAATATATATGTGCTGACATATGATTTGGGGAAGTTATTCAACCTCTCATTGCTCGAGTTTTCTCATTTGTAAAATGAGTATAGTATTTAATAAGCTGAGTGACAGACTAAATGAATATATTTGTGTGTGTATATGTATGTTGTACATATGCAATTTTTAATCTTTGGAGAGACTAAAATTCAGAAAACTGAGAAATCCAGTAGATAGAGCTAAGTTTAGAATCCCAAGACCCTCATCTAGGAGGAGGGGTGGGAAATGGGGAGACAAAGGTAGAAGGAAAATAATCTTGATTGTAAATACACACGATGCCAGGCTCTCTGCTGCATAGTTTACATAATCATATCATGTAATCCTCATAGTCATATGAAGTGTAGGTATTATCATCTCCATTTTACAGGTGAGAAAACAAGGCTCAGAGAAACCTGCTGCTGCTGCTGCTAAGTCGCTTCTGTCGTGTCTGACTCTGTGCGACCCCATGGACTGCAGCCTACCAGGCTTCTCCGTCCATGGGATTCTCCAGGCAAGAACACTGGAGTGGGTTGCCATTTCCTTCTTCAATGCATGAAAGTAGAAAGTGAAAGTGAAGTCACTCAGTCGTGTCTGACTCTTAGCGACCCCATGGACTGCAGCCTACCAGGCTCCTCCATTCATGGGATTTTCCAGGTAAGAGTACTGGAGTAGGGTGCCATTGCCTTCTCCCCAGAGAAACCTACCCAAGGTCATACAGCTGTGTGTAGCAGAGAGAGCTAAGCTTCCCGTGTTGGTAATGTCAAAGCTGTGCTTTCTATCACCTCCTTCCAGGCTGAGAGAATATCATAGTCATCCCTGGATATTCAGTGTCTAGCATACAGCCTGACTCCATAATGCTGGTTACATTTAATTAAATATTTGTTGAAAAATTGAGGATATTGACATGGGAATAATTATTATGACACTTCTTTGATGTGTAAGCTTTTCTGTACTTATTTTATTCCACCTTTATCAGTTACCATAGGCTAAGTTATGCTGCAGTAACAAATAACTCCAAAAATCTCAGTGGACTGTTTGGTTGCTTGTATTTCATGAATTGACTGCCTCTCTGCTCCATGTTTCCTTCATTTCAGGACTCAGGCTGAAGAAACAGCTATTTCCTGGGACATTGTGAGTCTCGTGGGAGAGGAGATGAGGGATGGAAGAATTATCTATCCATTAAAGCATCCATTTATGGTCATTAAAACTTCTGCATAGAAGTAGCACATGTCACTTCCACTCACATTTTGTTGGCCAAAGTGAGTCAGATGGCTGACATGAACATAGTCAGGTGGGAAAAGTATAATCTTCCCATAGAAAGAATCTATTGGGTGGGCCCATTGAGGAGAAGCTTGGAGGAGAAGCTTGTAAGAGAAGCAATTGATGTTTTGAAGAGTAATGCACACACCCCACTGCTCTATTGCAAAATAAATTTTGAGCCTCTTAAAATAGATACTGTGTTTTATACTTCTGTTAGCTTATATATATATAGAATGGAACTTTTAATTACTCTTATAATCTTAGTCCTTCTTCACTAAATAGTAAACTTAATTATGCTATTATAGGAGTCAGTCTTATGCAAATACAGTGGTTCTCAAAATGTGTTGAGGGAACCCTAGTACTTTCCAAGACACACTCAGGAGGTCTGTGAGGTCAAAATGATTTTAATAATAATACTAAGTTGCTATTTCCTTTTTCACTCTCATTCTCTCATGAATGTACGGGTTTTTTTTCCAGATGTTACATGACATGACTATTGGAACAGATCAAATACTGAAACAAATATGACAATCCAGTTATCCAGGCATTAAAGAGATTTGCAAAAGTATGTAGTAATACCACTCTTCTCACTAATGTTTTCATTTTGGAAAATGAAAATTTTCCAAATGTGTTTGATAAAAATGTTCATGTGTATTATATTTTTTTCTTAATAAGGTTAACAAATGTATTTTTTAAATTTCAGCTTTAATTTCTAATATAGCAATATATTATATTGATCCTTTATAATTAGTTCAGTTTAGTCACTCAGTCATGTCAGTCTCTTTGTGACCCTATGGACTGCAGCACGCCAGGCTTCCCTGACCATTACCAACTCCTAGAGCTTGCTCAAACTCATGTCCATCGAGTTTGTGATGCCATCCAACCATCTTATCCTCTGTCATCCCTTCCTCCACCCACCTTCAATCTTTCCCAGCATCAGGGTCTTTTCCAATGAGTCGGCTCTTTGCATCAGGTGGCCAAAGTATTGGAGTTTCAGCTTCTGCATCAGTCCTTCCAATGAATATTCAGGACTGATTTCTTTTAGGATGGACTGGTTGGATTTCCTTGCAGTCCAAGGGACCCGCCACAGTCTTCTCCAGCACCACAGTTTAAAAGCATCAATTCTTTGGTGCTCAGCTTTCTTTAGAGTCCAACTCTCACATCCATACATGACTACTGGAAAAACCATAGCTTTGATTAACTAGATGGACATTTGTTGGCAAAGTAATGTCTCTGCATTTTAATATGCTGTCTAGGTTGATCATAGCTTTTCTTCCAAGGTGCAAGCGTCTTTTAATTTCATGGTTGCAGTCACTGTCTGCAGTGATTTTGGAGCCCCCCAAAATAGAGTCTCTTACTGTTTCCCATTGTTTCCCCATCTATTTGCCATGAAGTGATGGGAGCAGATGCCATGATCTTCATTTTTTGAATGTTGGGTTTTAAGCCAACTTTTTCAGTCTCCTCTTTCACTTTCATCAACAGGCTTCATCCAGCCTGGCTATATTTATCCTTATAATACATGTAAACAATAGCTCTCTGGGGGTACTTAATAATTTTAGTAAGAGTGTAAATGGGTCTGAGAACAAAATGTTTGAGAACTTCTGTCCTAAAATGATGTGGCAGGCCCTATTTCAGTGAGAATATAAGTGTTAAGATCATTAAACACAGTTAAAGTTTCCTTAGCTATAGTGTGGAGCCCAGTGGGTTCTTATAAATACTGTTATTTTTCATAATCATCACCAGTGTTCCATATCTTGTACTTTCTGAAGGAGCGAGATGATTAGTTTGTTAAAGAAGATTGGTTGCATGAATTATTTTCAGCCTTGTAAAAGTTCACAGCTTGATGTTACATCAGTAATGAATAAAAAAAAATGGTGGTACATAACCCTGAAATGGAGAAGGCAATGGCACCCCACTCCAGTACTCTTGCCTGGCAAATCCCATGGACGAGGAGCCTGGTAGGCTGCAGTCCGTGGGGTCGCTAGGAGTCGGACACAACTGAGCAACTTCACTTTCACTTTTCACTTTCCTGCATTGGAGAAGGAAATGGCAACCCACTCCAATGTTCTTGCCTGGAGAATCCCAGGGACGGGGACGCCTGGTGGGCTGCAGTCCATGGGGTCGCACAGAGTCGGACACGACTGAAACGACTTAGCAGCAGCAGCAGCAACCCTGAAAAGAAAAATGCTGCTTTCTAATAAGGGGCCCTAGTAATTTAGCATCGTCTTGGAACTTTATCATCTTGTCTCACTAGCTTCAGAAGAATTACAGAAGAAACCAAGCCACCTGTTTACACTGATGAATGAAAAGAATGAAGAACATTTTGTGGAGAGCCTTTATTTAGGCTCTATAGTGTTTCTCATTATGAACTAAATTAAGCCGACTTTCGCATTTGTGACCAAGCGCCGCCAGCTTTTTTTCTTTAACTTCCGCTTGTTTGGGGTTGACACTATGCTAGTACCCTGCCTGCTTCCCGAAGAGGCATCTCCCAATGAAAGGACTTTGACTTTGTGGGCAGAGTCTTGTTTCTGTTGCAGAATTCTTAACAAATGACCTTGTTCTGAAAGTTCTGGAAAGACAGTTCTGAATGGGCAGCTGGACGAGCACATTTTTGCATGTGTGTGTTGGAATTTAACGCCAGGAAGAACTTCAGTTCTTCTGAGAAGGCAGCAGTGCTGTGTCCCCAGCAGCGAGAGGTATGTAACGTGCTGCATTTCATTTTCTGCCTCAGCTTTCAGGAAGCTCACATGATATTTATTTTTGGTGATTTTTATTCTTCTTTAATGCAAATACTTCCATTTTGGAAGCATGCACAAGATATGATATTAATAAATGAGCAACAACAAGTCAGATGCAGAACAGCCTTTAAACATAGGTAGAGGCGGTAACAACCACATTTTGAAAGGCTCAGCTAGTACAGAAATCCCTCCTGAGTGTCTTGTATCTGCCACTGCTACATGAAATTACCTGCATCAGGTCCTCCTGTCAGGTAACGGATTTGATCTTCAGAAATCTGCTATGCTACAAAGAAAACATGCTACCAGGAGAGTCATACTCGTATTTGGGATGAAACACTGATGAGTCAATGAGAGTGTGAACTGAAAGAGAACTCAGCTATCTGAGGTCTCAGACATATTTTTTTTTTCAGATGTATGTTTTTATTAACATATACCTCTCAGCTAGTGATCAACATTTCCAAAGAGACAAGAGAGAGAGATTTTCCCCATGAGGGTTTTATAGAAATTTTTCCCCTTCAGGTAAGGTTTCCAGATAAAATGCAGGTCACATGCAATATTTGGGACATGCTTATACCAAAAAATTATTCATTGTCTATCTGAAATTCAAATTTAACCAGGTGTCCTATATTTTTATTTGCTAAATCTGGCAACCCTACTCTTAGGGGAGCAACATAGAAACCTTTCTACTTGCTAATGTTGCTTGCTAATCACCTCAAAAAGTGATTCATAAATCACTTTTGATTCATAAACAGATGTATATTTTACTTTCTAGTATATCATAGGGTCAATCTTTTTAAGTGGGTCTGAGAAGATAAATGGATTATGTACAATTTGGTTTCTTTCGAGTATCTGCTGAAAGGAAAAGCTTTTATGTAAACAGGGAAGTAACAAAGCATTTCTTTTCTCCTGTGGGTCCCAGCACATGAGAAAGCACACCCAAGAGAATTCTTCCAGCCAGGTTCCTGCTGCCACCCATGATGACCCCTGATGGGGAAGCTTGAGACAGAGACAATAGAATGCACGAGAAGGAATGGGGAGACCAACTTCTAACTAGTGAGGTTTAGACTTTACAGAGGAAGGACACTTGTCATTACACAGCCAAGCCAGGTTTAAAATTCCTAAAGATGATACTTTGAACTGTAACATTTCTGGAGCTTGGACCAAGTGACTCCTTCGTTTTGTGTGATACAGACCTGGATGTAGCTCACAGATTATATTGCCTCTAAAAGCCCTCTTGTTTCCCATCCATCTTTGTCCTGCCTCACAAAGATGCACTGAGATCTCTCACAAACCATCCATTAATCCTTTGCCAGGAGCATCCTGACTTTAATACAAATAAATAATTAAAAATAGCAGTAAAAAAAAAAAAAACAAAAACAAAAATAAACACCCAAAACCTTCTCTGCTCTTTAAGTTGCGTGTGGCTTAGACTGCTCACTTTGCTTTCATCCTCAGCTTGGCGTGAATTATACGTGCTTTTGTAAACCCAAAGTTAAAGCCCAGCATGGCTTCAGATAGCTTCATGCTGCACGCCTTTATGTGGGTTATTTCTCACACACACTCTGATGATTCTACTTCTGCAGAGAAGGGCAATGACTTGCTGAAAATATTGATTAATTGCATTTCATTCATTGGTTTGCTCATTTTACAAACATTAAAAAAAATGCATACCTTGTGCCAGGAGCTGTGTGCAAGGCACAGGCGAAACAGATAAATAAAGTACAGTCCATGCCCTCAAGGAGCTGACAGGTTAAACAAATATTTGCAGTTTGGTGTGGTAAGTCCATAGAGGTGCTGCAAAGAGGGCCTGAAATGCTGTCTGTGGGAGGGGGAGGGGAGAAAAAGCAGCTCAGAAGAGATTTATGAGTTGAAGCCTGAGGAATAAATAGGCATTTTCTAAGTGCAGAGAAGGCAGAATGGGAATAGCTTGGGCAAAAGCAAGAACTTCATATAATATATAAAGTGTTATAACTTGTTCAGTGAGAGGCCTCCACAGGCTAAAGATGATCCATTGGGATCTCAAAAGAAAACAGCTTCACTTTGTACCTGTGTTTTTATGCAAAAATTAACTTTGTTAATATTTCAGTAAATGATTCATTATTTAGTCGCTAAGTTCTGTCTGACTCTTGCAACCCCATGGACTATAGCTAGTCAGTCTCCTCTGTCTTTTTTTCCCAGGAAATAATACTGGAGTGAGTTGCCATTTCTTTCTCTAGGGGATCTTCCCCACCCAGGAATTTAACCCCTGTTTTCTGCATTGGCAGGCAGATTCTTTGCCACTGAGCCACCAGGGAAGCCCCATTGGGCATATGTAATCTATTAAGTATAGTGCTCAGCCGGTTGCATGCTCAAAATGTTTTACCAAAAGGGGGTGCTCATAATCAAGCTAATTTGGTTTGCCACTGCTGGGGTGGTAGGGCTTCCCAGGTGGCGCCAGTGGTAAAGAATCCACCTGCTAATGCAGGAGACAGAAGAGACCTGGGTTTGATCCCTGAGGCAGGAAGATCCCCTGGAGTAGGGCATGGCAACTCACTCCAGTATTCTTGCCTGGAAAATCCCATGGACAGAGGCACCTGGCGGGTTGCAAAGAGTTGGACACAACTGAAGTGACTTAGCATGCATACTGGAGTGGTAGAACTAGGAATTCAGTTCATGGCCGCCAAGTCTGACTGTAACAGCACCAACAGGAGTCTAGATAACAATGTTTCTTTTGGACTAGGGCACATCAAAATATAGATAGAATGCTTAGAGTGCTTGTTAAAAAGAGGCAGATTTCCAGGTCTATCTCAGATTAATAGAGTCGGGAACAGGTCCCAACAACCTGTATGTCTAATGAGCTCCCCAGGTGATGCTTATTGCCTTAGTCTGGTCAAGCTGCCATAACAAAATACTACAGACTTGGTGGCTTAGATAACAAAAAATGTATTTTCTCACAATTCTGGAGCCTGGAAAATCTAAGATTAAGTTTCCATCAGGGTTTAGTTTCTGGTGAAGACTCTCTTCCTGGCTTGTGGAAGGCCACATTCTCTCTGCGTCCTCACATGGTGGAGCACAGCGTTGGCGTTTCCTCCTTTTCTGTTTTGTGTTACTGAAGTATAGTTGATTATGATATTGTGTAAGTTACAGGTCAGTTTTTAAAGGTTATACCCCATTTATAGTTATTCTACAATATTGACTATGTTCCCCCCTACTGTACAATATATCTCTGTGGCTTATTTTATACATAATAGTTGGGACCTCCTGCTTCCCCAGCCCTCTGCTGTCCCTCCCCTCTACTGGTAACCACTAGTTTGTTCTCTATATCTGCAAATCTGCTTCTGTTTTGTTATATTCACTAGTTTGTTGTATTTTTTTTAAGAATCCACATATAAGCGATATCATACAGTATTTGTCTTTATCTTTCTGACTTACTTTACTTAGCGTTATTCCCTCCAAGTCCGTCTGTGTTGCTGCAAGTGGCAAAATTTTATTCTTTTTTATGGCTGCATAGTATTTTATTGTGTATGTACGTTTATATGTACACACACACATTTATATATACATATACACACACACAAATATATTCTTCTTTATCCATTCATCTTTGTTGAATGTTTAGGTTGCTTCCATATCTAGGCTATTGTAAATAATGCTGCTATGAATATTGGAGTGTATCTTTTCAAATCAGTGTTTTTGGTTTTTCCAGCTATAATATATACCCAGGAGTATCAGTGTTATTGGATCAGAGCTCTACCCCTGTGACCTAATTTAACCCTAATCACCTCTTTAACGACCTTATCTCCAATACAGTCATGTGGTGGGAGGGGGAGAGTTAGAGCTTCAACATATAACTCTTGGGGCTTCATAGTTCAGTTTGTAGCATTTATGTTCACTGAAGTTTGAGGACCACTCCTCTAGTCTAACTAATAAATAGACAGTAAAGTGAGTGATAGGTTCTGAAGTAGGTCCCTTTTTCCCTAAGTCTGAACCCAGAGGAAGAATCAGAGAAATGAGGGATTTTCCAGCTCCCATCTAGCTTCCAAACTAGCGTTGTTCAACTGAAATGTAATAGAAGCCACATTATGAATAATATATGCAACTTAAAATTTTCTAGTAATCACATTGAAAAAAAGTGTTAAGAAAAGGTGAAATTAATTTTAATAATTGCTTAGCTTAATTCAATATATCCAGAATATCAGTTCAATGTAAAATCAATATATAAGGTTATATAAGGTATTCTATAATTTTTTTGTATGAAATCATTGAAATCCTGTAATATTTTATACTTAAAATCTCAGACAAGCCAGATTCAAGTGCTCAGTGGCCCCATGTGGCTAGTGGCTACCATACTGGACAGTCAGTGCTAGAGTATTACAACGTCCCATCCAGTGCTTTGGGAAGCAGAGGAGATAAGGTGTGTTGTGAACATGCTGTTCAAACAGAATCATTTCTAATAGAGGCTTTATGATTATGATCAGTCCTGAAATGTTTTTGTTAACACGACTCTCCTCTAACCAGCAGCTTAAGATGTCAAGTTTGAGCAGAGAACAGAAGCCGACGGCTCATCCTAGCAGCTGAAGAAATTGTCACCATTCAGTGATCCGTTTACCATTTACATAAGAAATCTCAAGCTGCCCAAGCTGGCTGGTGACTCAGCCAGGCTGACTGGATGATAGTTTGCCCTTAAATGAAAACTGAGCTGCATTTGATTTATCACCCTCAGCTGTCACTTCTCACCTCTGCTGAGCCTTTCCCAAGACCACAATAAATGTCACTTCAAAGGTTCAGGGCTGGATTTCAACTGTGAAGAGCATATTAGTCCTGAAACAGGCTCTTTTAAACAAAGCAGTGTCTGCAGTCAGTGTTGGGGGTGGGGAGAGCATATGGAGAAAGTTCCTTGAATTTTATATGAAGAAGAAAGCATTAGGTTAACCATGAGGTTAACTTGATCCCACAGGACCGAGTTTGGGATCCTCCAGGACTACTGGCATATTATCGGTGCTGAGATGTGTTGAGGTGTATCTTGGGACCCACCAGAGCCCAGATGCTTCTAGTTACTTTGAAGACAACAAATTCTTGTCTTATTGGAGGAAACTGACGGTGTTTAGGTGGAAAAGAGAAGTTTGGTGGGGAGGGCATGAAAGGTCACTCTCATATATTTGAATGCTTTTTGGAGAAGAAATTAGAATCATTCTGCATAGTCAAAAAGGGCAGAATTAGAACACATTTTTAGTTCATTATAGAAGTGTTTTTAATGAGATTGTGGCATCATTAATGAGATCCAGACATTAGATTGTGTTTCCCTAAGGACACTGATTGAATACCTACTTTGGGTCAAGCATTGCCATTCATATTATTTCAATTGAATTTCACAATGTTTCTCCAAGGTAGGTGCTATTACCTCGTTCCAAATGTGGCACCCCCTGCTCCAAAGCCATAATGACAGCAGCCAGGGTTCCAGCATCTGCCTTGCATCTGGAACCTGCTGAATGCTCAGCTTTCTAAAACCAACTCTTTGCCCCAGAGAGGAAATCAAATGTAAAGATCATTTGCTTTCTTTGGTGGCTTGCAAAGGACACAACCTGTCTGTCTTGTAGGATGAGATTTAATTTTTTTAATTTAAATTTAGCAGATGTGAGAACTACATTAAAACAACCTGTAGAAAGTTGCTCAAGGTTTTTCTTTAAATGAGCACTTCCTGTTCTCACCAATGATAATGTGTGTCATGGCAGAGTCTAAATTTTCTATGCAGATTTAAATTTTTTACTAGCCTGTACAATTTGTGCATCCACAATCAGTCTCATTTGCTATGATACATGAAGGAATATGTTACTGACCCAAGTGGGTCCCTAACAAAGGTCCTTCTGCTCAGTGTTGCTCAAGCCAACAGAACAAGACTGAGTTCTTCTGCTCAAGGTTTTAGTCTTTGATCAAAGAATGAAGAGGTGTGAGCGTGGCCTCTAAAGCTCACGCTCTCCCAGAGAGACTGTAGTGGGGGCTGCTTTATAGGGATCTCGCCAGCACAGAGTGGGTGGAGGGAGTGTGGTATCAGGCGCAGCTGTGCTGCTCGGGCTCTAGATTGCGGGGCCGAGAGCATTGCCTCTGCACACGGCTCTCCACTGCCATCTTGAACTGAATGTCCCGGCCAGCTTTTCTGCACACAGCCCTGGAGCTGAGATGTTGGCACAGTCCTGTTATAAACGGGAACTCCAGGCTGAAGGGCCAAGTGCGAGGCCTCTGGACTTGGCACCCTAAGAGCAAAGAGACCTACATGACACACAAAGGAAAAGGTTAGACCTTATCACCTAGACTCCGGCTTTCTTTTCTTGGGGCCCCCAGTGGGCTTTGCTGGTAACTGATGTGTTCAGAATGCAATTCTAACATGGATACTGGTTTTTCTTTTGTTGTAACCATGGGATGTGGGGTAACTCAGGCTGCCTCCCGTCTCTTGTGGCAGGAAGTGGAGTGTGAATATCTATATGTGATAGAAACATGTAATAAGATATTCAATGGCTGATACTACCGTAAGCTTATGTGTCAGGCATTGTTCTAAGGGTTAATGGGTCTTAGCTCGTCGTTTTTGCTATCTCTCTCTCAATGCAGATACTGTTATTTAAATACCTCCGCTTTATAGAAGAGGGAACTGAAGTACAGGGAGGTCACATAACTTACCCAGGTTGGGCAAGTAGTGAGTGGCAGAGTCAGGTTTCGACCTGGCTGTCTAACGAGCAGAAGTGTAAGGGCTGTGTTGTCTTCCACTGTGGTTGGTTGGTTATTATGTTGTGTCCGATTCTTTTGAGACCCCATGGACTATAGCCCACCAGGGTCCTCCGTCCATGGGATTTTTCAGGCAAGAATTCTGGAGTGGGTTGCATTTCCTTCTTCAGGGAATATTTCTGACCCAGGGATTGAACCCATGTCTCCTGCTTTGGCAGGCAGATTCTTTATCACTGAGCCATCTGGAAAGCCCTGTCTTCTGCTGTAGCAGAGCTAGCTTTTTCTCCTACTTTACCAGCAAACCAGAACGCTGGTAAGACCCTGGTGGAGCCCAGTCTTGTGCTCTTCTGTATGGTAACCATGTGTGGCTGCAAGCTCTTGAAATGAGGCTCGTCCAGTTTGACATATGCTGTAAGGAAAAAATAAGTACTGGATTTTTGAGGACTTAGATTGAGAAATAGAATATCTTTGATTGTTTGCTCACGCATATGTTCACTTGTTCACTCACTATGTCCCAGTACCCGGGAGGCACCAACAGTGGGATGGAGCAGAGTCAACCAGACAGATTTGGCTCCTGTTCTCCTGTAGCTCTACATTCTGGAAGGGCTGGAGAGTTGGGGGTGGGAATTATTTCATGGACCCCATGAAATAATTATATAAGTGGTTAATTACCATCATTATTGTTAAAAAGGAGAAGAGGTTTGCTGTGGGAGGTCACACGCCCTTGCTGCTGCTGCTACGAAGTTGCTTCAGTGATGTCTGACTCTTTGCAACCCTATGGACCATAACCCGCCAGGCTCCTCTGTCTGTGGGATTCTCCAGGCAATAATACTGGAATGAGTTGCCATGCCCTCCTCCAGGGGATCTTCCTGACTCAGGGATTGAACACGTGTCTCTTACGTCTCCTGCATTGGCAGGCAGGTTCTTTACCACTAGCACCACCTGGGAAAGCCCCATAGGGCACCTAACCTTTGGGGCTGCTCAATATATTATTCATTCAGTAAATATTTGTGAGTGCAAGGATGAAGCTATGGGATTAGAGGAAACATCTCTGAGGAAATAACTTCCAGATAGAGTTCTGAAGAAGGAGCAGAGAGTCAGGTGAAATACTGGGGGTGTCTGCTGAGATCACAGGCCCGCCATGCAGATGACTCTGGCCAGCCCTTGCTTCACATCAGGGACAGTTGTTTCTGGCCAGGTTTCAGCAGCATAGCTGAGCCCAGAGTTTTGTGGGGTGGGCAGAGTGGCTGGGAACTGTGACCGCTGGCATGGAGAGCCATGGTCACAGGCACAGGGACTCTCAGGGAGCCAGCAGGAGAGTGGCCCCTGGCCGCCGCCTCCAGCATCACCCTGAGTCCAGCACCCCACACTCACAGGCTTCCTCATGGCGGCTTCGTGTCTTCCTCTTTGCCCCTACCAGTTTGCCTCTGCAGCATTCATTTCCCTTTATTGCACAATCCATTCAACAGGTTTTTATTTTGCTGTTGTTTCCACTCAGGGTAAATGAGACCTCCGATAGGGAGAATGATTTAAATCTTTTGCGACTCTGAAGGACAAAACGTTCCCAATTCCTTCCCCCTGAGCAGTTTTCATTTCCATTGCAAGTTACCGAGGAGCGCTTATTCTTGTCAATAACCGTGTAGCAGCGAGGAGGCGGAGTATGGGAGGAGGAGAGCCCTGGGCTCCGTGGCTGGGTGTTGGGTGGCCAGAGTCTGCAGCTCCTCACTTGCCTGATGTGAGAGGGAGCTGGAGTAGCCTGGGTTGGGGACAGAGGGCGTCTTTGGGCAGTGGGAGGAATGCTAGGCATCTGTCCTTGGGCCTCAGGCTGTGCTGAGCCTCACATTCCCCGCTCCCCGCTGCCCCATGCAGCCCCTGGGAGAGTTGATTCTTGAATGGGTCTCCTTCAGTTCTTTGCACACCTGATTCCAGGTTGCCAAGTTACCCAATGAACCAGAAAACAATAAAATCACCGTAAATCCAGCTGGGGGTGATTTTGCTGGGTTCTGAGTCTGTATATCCCACCCAGATCTTATATCGGGCTTGAACATTAAGAGGGCTATCCCAGGGTGGGTAACAGTGTTGGCAGGGAAGTTTGGCACCATGCCCTGAACACACTGGGCACCCAACAAATATTTGTTAAATCAACGAATAAGAATTCTTATTAAGGAATACCATTTTTAGTTAATTTGCAACACATGTACTATCTGGGTGGAAAGTCAAACCAGCAATGCATTATAATGTGCTTTGGTAAACACTGTATATCTTTGTTCTAGGATTTTTCTAAAAACCCAGCTGAGTCTCAGTTGGGCTCATTGTCTCTGAAGTCTCTTCCTGCTGTAAGATTCTGTGATTCTTTGAAGCGTGCCTGGTCAGAGACAGGCTTCTGACCTGAAGGAGGATAGTCTTCAAGGCTTTGTGTCTACCCTAGTGGTGACTGCTATTTCTTTACAGCAGTGTTACAACTTTACTGCTGCTGTTGTTCAGGGCTGGATAATTCTTTGTGGCAGGAGGCTGTTCTGTGCATTGTAAGGTGTTTAGCAGCATCCCCAGTAGTACCTCCTTACTCTGCCCAAGTAGTGAGAAGCAGTCTTATTTCCAGACATTGTCCAATGTCCCCTGCCTGAGAACCAGTGCTCTATAGGAGTAAATTGAGACAGCAGTGCCGACTGTTCGGAAAAGTCCATTATGCAAAAGCAGTTCCTACTGGGATATATCACACGGCATGCAGGATTTGTGGATTTGGCATGCCTTAAAATTGCCTGGCCTCTCCTAGTGCCACGTACCGGTGTGGGGGGTGTGGGGGAGGAGTGTCCCTTGCACTATACGGCGCTGGGGGTGGATAACGGGACACGACAGCAGCTACCCACTGTGTTGCCCTTTTGTTCACACCTCCCTTCTTTACTCCTTGTGGTAGAGCCGTGGTTCCAGACCCCACATGTTCACTATAATCACCTGGGAACTTTTCCAGCTCCACTGTGAGGGTTTTGACTGAATTGGTGGAGGCTGGGGCCTGGGCATCTGTATTTTTCTTTCAGGTGATTTAACTCTGCAGCCAGGGCTGGGAGGCCCAGGTGTGGCAAAGACCAGTCTCAGCTGGCCAAACTTTTCCAAATTTATTGTCAGTGATGCTGACGATAGCTCCCTCTGTGGTGACAAGTAAAGGAGGTAACATTTGAAAAAGTGTCTTACTTACTGTAAGGTGCAAACTAAATGTATGTTTGTACCTCACCTACTTCCTTTCTCGTACCTTCCCCTCTGGGCCCATCAAATCTTGGGGTGCTCTTTGTGTGGCTGATGGGGGTTAATTCTCCACTCCCAATGGAATCACTTTAGCCCCTTGAACCTGGAAAGAACTAGTTTCTGCACATTTTTGAGACACTTGGGCCACAGCAGACTCAGAGGGCCCTCTCTGCGTACTCCTGGAGGTCATCAGAGGTTCCAACAGTGAATCACCAGCGGGACCAAGGGAACCCATTCCTGGCCAGGGGTATGTCTCAATCACAGCCTGCTAATTTTTAAAATACTATTTATTGAGCCTGCTAAGTTGCTTCAGTCATGCCCGACTCTGTGCGACCCCATGGACTGCAGCCCACCAGGCTCCCCCGTCCCTGGGATTCTCCAGGCAAGAACACTGGAGTGGGTTGCCATTTCCTTCTCCAATGCATGAAAGTGAAAAGTGAAAGTGAAGTTGCTCAGTCGTGTCTGACTTAGCGACCCCATGGACTACAGCCTACCAGGCTCCTCGGTCCATGAGGTTTTCCAGACAAGAGTACTGGAGTGGGGTGCCATTGCCTTATAGAGCCTATGTATTAGTAAACCTGAGTCACACAGGTCAACAGAAGGTGACATGAAAAAGGAGGGGTTATGAACTTCTGGTTACCAGGGGATGGGTCGGGGGAGGGATAGTTAGGGAGTTTGGGATGGACATGTACACACTGCTGTATTTAAAACGGACAACCAACAAAAGCCTACTGTATAGCACAGGGGACTTTGCTCAATTTTATGTAACAACCTAAACGGGATAAGAATTTGAAAAAAGAACAGATACATGTATATGTACAACTGAATCACTTTGCTTTACACCTGAAACGAATGCAACATCATTAATCAACCATACTCCCATCTAAAATTCACTGGAGACCTCCAGCTCCCCCCTCCTTCCTCAGCATGAAGACATAGTGGAAAGGTGGCTGTCGACAATCCAGGAAGAGGGTCCTCACCAGAAATCAAATCTGCTAGAATGTTGATCTTGGACCTTTCAGCCTCTAGAATTGTGAGAAAATAAATTGTTAAGTAAAAAAAAGAAAATAAAAAGAAAAAAAAGGGGGGCTGCATTCATTCTTTTACTCCTTTATTTTCTTGTTAAAGGGCCCTCTGCAGACATAGGCCCCTGGGATTGGAGCAATGCCTTGGTATGTTTAACTGGAGAGTGATAAATATCCTTGGAAAGAATGCTGCTGACCAGTTACAATGTTTAACCAGGAACAAGGGGCTCCTGCCAACATCTGGTCTATGCTTGAGCTTCAGAAAAGCTTACCATTTCATCAGGCAGCAGTGGGTAGTCACAGACTACATGCCCACCAAATTCTTTCCCCAGTTCATTCTCCTCCCTTGGAATGCAGTGCTTGTAAAATATATGAGGTGAATGTTTTTCATTGCTTTGCCAGAGAAAGGTAACCCTGGGCAGGTGATTTGTAACCAGAAACTTTGGATGGATTCTGTGACCCCACCTGAGAAACCCATTCCTGATATGTCACTAGACCAGCAGTACAACCAGCGGTGATTTTGCCCCTGGGGGAACATATGGCAATGCCTGGAAACACTTTTGGTTATGACAATTAGAGAAGGATACTGCTGGCATTTAACGAGTAGAGGCTGGGAAATCCTGCTCACCATCCTACAAGGCTGGTTAGGTCTCTCAATCAAAGAATTATCCAGTCCAAAAATGTCAATTGAGGTTGAAGAGCCATGCTTTAAGCCAACCAGTGTCCAGTGCTGGCTCTGTGCTGTTACTGGGATGTGAAGTCCAGGCAGCTGTGTCCAGCCAAAGCCTGCTTCTCACCTGTTGAAACAGCTTGTCTAGGTTGGTGATCGTCATGGTTAGATATGGGCACACAGTGGTCAAATAATGATGGTTACAGCCAAATTCATGACTATTTCATTAATACCTACTCTGTGCCCATCCAGAGCTGGGCCCCTTATGTACATTATCTCTGAATTCTCACAATAGTCCCAGATCATGTAGAACAGTGAGCAGAACTTCAGACAAGTGCAATTGCCTGGCCAAGTCTTCATGGCTAGTAAGCAGAGGATTCAGGATCTGAACCCAGGTCTCTTCCATCAAAGAGGTGTTGCCTATTCCTGAGAAAACAGAGGGGAAGGGCAGTGGCTAAGTGTCTGGATTATTTTATTCACCTTTGGGATGGGTTTTGCCAAGAGTTGGTCTTCCCTTCCTTCAGGTAAACTGTAGTTAGATTAAGTCTTCACTTTTGTAATTTTTAACCTTACCTTGATTCGTTTTAATGACTAGTGATTTTGATGGGTGCTCTTTCAAGAAATAACAGTTGCATGTCACACTATGGGCGGTGTAACTTCCCTGAATCAATCTTCAGGCTGCGTGAGCAAGGTGGGGTGTCTTGCGCTTCGGGTCTCTGGTTTCTCCAGGTGGTCCTCGTCAGGCTGGGATGACACTGCTTCTACCTACATCAGCTGTGAGCACTTGAAGCTCAGGCACTCTCCAGGCTCCCACGTCTGGTGTCTGCAAACACTCTTGGCACCCATGCAGCTGTTGTACCTCTGAGACTTCTCTGGGCAGCTATGGAGAGGTTCCCCTGGCACCAGAATACATGAGTAGCCAGGCTAAAGACTTAATTTCAAGGCAAGTTCCAGCAGTTAGGCATGTCACAGGGCTTCTCTGGGTCTCAGTTTCTAGATCTGAACACAAGGTGGTGTATTTTGCACTTTTCTATCTATAATTCTGTGACTCAAGACCGAGAGAAATTTGAGTTCCAATCTAAGGAATAAGGTAGGGAGTAAAAGTCTAGAGAGACTACTTTGCCAAATCTGGAGGAAGGCAGCAGCTTCAGACTAGGCTCCCATGTTTAGACCTCAGCAAGCTTCTCTTCTCCCATTTCTTACCTTCATTGTTTGTTTGTTTGTTATCTTTGTTGATTCATAGAAAACCCTGAAATGGATATAAACAAGGGGGAGGGGGGCAGACTAAATCTGGGTCCCTCAGAAACACCATCCCTTAGATCTAATGTCATGTTTGCTGCTCACTGCAGTAGCTCCCTCTTGGAGAAGCCAGAGGAACCTTTCTCTAGTTCTTCTGGCTAAATACTCCTGAGTAAATTAATGCCTTTGTCCCCCATGTACTTTGGTCTGGTTCCCTGCCCCCCACCCTCTCCTCCCATATCCCCTTCGAGAGAATGGAGCCTGCCTCTCTTCACAGGTCAAGTCACACAGGCAAGCATGATGTGACCCTGTACTGCCTACTTCCTGCTGACCAGCTGGGGCTGTGCCTCACCTGAGGGGGAGGTCTTTACCAGTAGGCTGGCCAGTGAGTGAGGTCAACCAGACTCCCTCTCTGGGGAAAAAGTGAGTTAGGAGTCAAGGGGAACAGAGAACACTCAGGCTAAAAGATCCTGTCAGCTGAGGGGCCTAGATGAATATCAAGGTAAGAGTCCTTTTTCACGGTGGAGAAATTGATAGATGAAAGACGCTCACTGAGGGTTAAGATTTGCGTTCGTGACAAAACCTGGGGATGTTTCGATGGGCCACTTCGCATCCTGATCATCTGCTGTGCTAGCCATGTCAGGGTGAGCAAAGTAAGTTAGAGCCCCCGCCAGGGCGATACGCACTAACAGGCACAGCTATTAGAAGAGGCTCAGCGGGATTTGTTTTCCGACTTGCTCTTTGCTTGAAAGTCTCATAGTACAAGTGGGAATTTGGATTTCAGGAGGACAAGTGCAAGTGTAAAATCCATTCTTTAAAGCCCAGCTCAGAGCAGGCCCTAGGCAAAAGTGGGATGCCTGTGAAATTCATTTTCTGGTTCTACCAGGCCCTTCTTTCTCTGTTTTTCCATCTGTTATCCCAGCTCCATAGCCACCTCTCCCCTTTACAAAACTTCCCTATAGCATAAAGTAAAACATGACAACGTACTACTGAGGGAAAGGAACTAAACTGAAAAGACTACATGCTGGACAAACCAACACTGACAGTCTAGAAAAGGCAAAACTATTGATGCTTTTGAACTGTGGTGCTGGAAAAGACTCTTTCGAGTCCCTTGGACTGCAAGGGAAGAGATCAAACCAGTCAATCCTAAAGGAAATCAACCTTGAGTATTCATTGGAAGGACTCATGCTGAAGCTGAAGCTCTAATACTTTGGCTACCTGATATGAAGAGTTGACTAGTTAGAAAAGACCCTGATTTTGGGAAAAATTGAAGGCAGGAGGAGAAGGGTACAACAAAGGATGAGATGGTTGGATGGCATCACTGACTCAATGGACATGAGTTTGAGCAAGCTCCGGGAGATGGTGAAGGACAGGGAAGCCTGGTGTGCTGCAGTCCATGGGGTCACAAAGAGTCGGACACAACTGAGTGAGTGAATAACAACGAGTGGAGACAGTGAAAAGATCAGTGGTTGCCAAGGGGAGGGGCAAATAGGTGGACCACAGAGGATTTTTAGGGCGGTGAAAACACTATGTCATATATCTGTCCAAACCTATAGAATGTATAATGCCAAGAGTGAGCCTGAGTGTAAGCGATGGACTCTGGGTGATGTTGTGCCAATGTAGTTTCATTAGTTGTCATAAACGTACCCTTCTGGGGGGATGTGATAATGGGGAGGCTACACATGGGTGGGTAGGGGTATATGGGAAATTTCTGTACCTTCCTCTTAATTTTGTTGTGAATCTAAAACTGCTCTGTAAAAAAAAGTCTTAAAAAATACAAAGCTAAAACCAACCAAACAAAATGATGGTTAAGACAGAGTGTTAACTTATACTACTAGATAATTTTGCCTTTGAAGGCCAATAGCTTTAAACCAAAGAAAGAGTTGCAATTTTATAGATGCACAAAGAACTGTGCATCACACGAAAAATAGCATTTACTCAACACCTTTGTAAACTCAGCAATTGTGGTTGACTTGGTTGCCTCCTAACCTGGCAGTCAGTCTGCACCATTCCCTCCTTCTTGCTGGAAGAGTCCTGCTTTTTGTTTGGCCCCTCCCCCTGGTGTGTTCCAGGGAAGTGATTGAACTCCTCCACCAGGAGGAGAATATTGCTTTGATCTAAGCCAGTCATGCTACCTGGACTTCTATTGTCAGGGAACTGCATTAGAGATGGAGTGCAATGCAGACCTGGCTAGGGAAACATAAGGGGGCTTCTGGGAAATGTCTTCTTTCTTGATGTAAAGGGTATCTTGGGGAGAATCTACCAACGTGCTCTCCTGCTGATTGGTGTTGCCAGAGGTGGTGCTGCCTGGAATGTCATCTTCCATTCTGCATCCTTCAGGGGAGACTACATTGCAGATGGCACAGCAGAACATGGAGAGCATGAGTCCTTGATAACATAAGAACCTCCTTGACCAGCCTTAGAGCAGCCCCAATTCTGAGCTTATTATTGTAATTCCTTAATGTTGATTTTTGGGATACTCTTAGTGGGGTCTTCTGTTATATAGATCTGAAAGCATCCCAGTGAATGCCATGCTAAATGCTTTATACAGATTATCTCACTCGACCCTCACAGCTTTATGTGCATGTGTGCTCAGTCGTGTCCAACTTTTTGCGACCCCGTGGACTGTGGCCATCCAGGCTCCTCTGTCCATGGGGATTCTAGGCAAGAATACTGGAGTGGGTTGCCATTTCCTTCCCCAGGGCATCTTCCCAACCCAGGGATTGAAACCATGTCTCCTGAATCGCAGGCAGATGCTTTACTGCTTGGACCATCAGGGAAGCCCTTTATAACTTTATAACGAGAAAATGGTGACTTGAAGAAGTTAAATAGCTTTCTACAAGTCACACAAACTGCAAGTGTGGCCTCAAACCCAGGGGCCTGCCTTCAAATAGCCTGGCTCCTAACCAGTATGGTTGAAAAACTGTCTCTTGTCTCTGCCTCCCTCTGGGTAAATCTCTTAACCTTGCTAGCCTCAATTTTCTCATCTGTAAAGAAAAAAACTGGACGGCTTCAAATGTCCTTCCCATCACCTTGCTGGACATAGGAGGCCATTGCTAGTGGCCTCAGAACAAATTCTAGATTGTTTCTAGCTCTTTATCGGCTCTAGGGTAAAATTCTCAGGTAGAATCATTTAGGTCATTTAATACTTAAGTTAGATGCCCAGGTAGCCAGGGCCTGGGAGTCCAAGTCCAGGTAGGGTTCCCCCAGAAGCAACCCTGAACAAGGATTTGAGGGCAAGTGTTTAATTTGGGAGATGATCCAAGGAAACACTGTAAGGAAATGAGAAAGTCAGAAAGGGAGAGAATGAAACAATAAAGGATATGTTATCAAGCAAATTAGGGCTTCCCTGATGGCTCAGTAGTAAAGAATCTGCCTGCCAAGCAGGGGACACAAGTTTGATCCGTGGGTTGGGAAGATCTCCAGGAGATGGAAATGGCAATCCACTCCAGTATTCTTGCCTGGAAAATCCCATGGACAGAGGAGCCTGGAAGTCTACAGTTTATGGGGTCACAAAGAGTCAAATACAACTTGGCGATTCAGCTAACACCACCACCACGTCACAAAAAGTCTAAATGCCTTGGAGATTGTCTTCCAAAAGGTTTTCTTCCTTCCCTGTGATTCAACCTGCATCCACACTTAGGAGGACTCTCAACGCTCAATTAGCCTACCTTCCTTTGTACCTTCACTTGGATTCCCTGGTCCTACTTGAGGCACTTCTGCAGGTCTGATTCACATCCAGGTGTAGTCCTGGCTGCTCATGCTGCTGAAGCTAATGCGGGCACCTTCCCCTGTATTTTACTGTAGCTATTCATGCTATGTGGCAAAGATGGAGCCCAGCACTCAGTGCTGATTAGATATGAGCACTCTGTGTGCTCGTTACCCTTGTCACAGGAACTTCCTGTCACTCCAGCTCACTGTTTCAACAGCTTCAGACCCACAACCATCCAGAACATTCTGCCTCAATGGTAACCTTTATGTGCAAAGCCTGAGGCTTCACAGGACAGCTCAGTTCAGTCACTCAGTTGTGTCCAACTCTTTGTGACCCCATGGACTGCAGCATGCCAGGCTTCCCTGCCAATCACCAACTCCTGGAGTTTGCTCAAACTCATGTCCATCAAGTTGGTGATGCCATCCAACCATCTCATCCTCTGTCACCCCTTCTCCTCCTGCCCTCAATCTTTCCTAGCATCAGGGTCTTTTTCAAAGAGTTGGCTCTTCACATCAGGTGGCCAAAATATTAGAGCTTTATCTTCAGCATCAGTTGTTCCAATGAATATTCAGAGTTGATTTCCTTTAGCATTGACTGGTTTGATCACCTTGCTCTTTTCAGTTGCATTCTTTACAGTGCCAGGCACAGAGCAGCCACTAGTATGTTTACAAGTTGAATTCAGTGTTTTTGTAAATGCTATTATTAGTAGTCTATATAGGTGGATGGAAAATTAGTCATAACTATTTGTAAAGTGAAAGTGAAGTCGCTCAGTCGTGACCGACTCTTTGCGACTCCATGGACTGTAGCCTACTAGGCTCCTCTGTCCATGGGATTTTCCAGGCAATAGTACTGGACCCTGTAAATCCCATTGTTTTTCATTCACTAAGTTGTGTCCGAATCTTTCTGACCCCATGGACTGCAGCGCACCAGGCTTCCCTGTCCTTCACTATCTCACAGAGTTTGCTCAAACTCATGTCCATTGAGTTGGTGATGCCATCCAACCATTTCATCATCTGTCGCCCCCTTCTCCTCCTGCCCTCCATCTTTCCCAGCATAGAACACTCTGTCTATACCAAAACCCTTTCTACAGGGCTTTATGACTGGTAGTTGAACTTATGCTAAGCCTTTTACTCTATATGTGGGCTTGGGCAAAGTAGGTAATGTTCTGGAATCTTAGTTTACTAATCTACAAAATGAAGATAAGTGATAGTATCTTCTTATGTAGGGTTATAAAGATTAAATAGAAAAGTGGGTATAAACATAAATATAAATTCATACATACCATATAGACATGCATGTTTTATATCTCTCTATCTGTATCTACATAGGTAATGTTGTTTAGCACAGAACCATAACAGAGCAAACACTCCATCTGGGGTGGCCATTATTTTTATTCCAGAGACAAGTTATTCAGTCTTCCTGATGATAAGTTTCTTCATTTGGGAACAGCTGTTATTGTCAGCAAGTGCATCAATATATCAAGCCCGGATCTTTTGCCCTCTAACTTCTATGCAAAGGTTCAGTATTGAAACTAAATTGTTAATTCCACTCTCCCAAAGGAATAATTTTAAACATGTGTTGATCTTGTTTTTTCTTCTGAAACTAGAGAGGATAATTCTTTTTCATTTGCGTGATTTGCCTTCAAGTAAGAGAAATGAGTTATAAGGCAGTGTTTACCGAAGTGTCTTCTGAAAACTCTGCTCGCTGGAGGTGAAGTCTTTCTTTCCAGTCGCCACGCCCCTTTGTACAGTAAAGGCTCTGAGAAGTACTGCAAAGTCCCCAAACTAATTTGAACATGGAATCCTTCTGCTGTGTGACATTTATTAAACACTCCTGAAATTTCCTAGCACAAATTTTGATTTGTTTGCCTTCTTTTCAGTAAGGATTTTTGTGCTGATCACCAGCACTGTAGATGCTGAAAATAAGTGCTTTATTTTCACACAAAAAATAATTCTTTTTCTTTTCACCTTAAAAACTTTTTTCCCCCACCTCTTCCTTTTGCTCTTTTCAGAAGGACATTTTTTTAGTGTCCACAAAACTGAAAAGGCAGAGAGGCTTTTTCCCCTGCTCTCTGCTCTCCCCTTGTCTACCTCCTTTCAAAAGTAAATCTACTCCTAATTCTTGAATACCAGCTGCTTCCACCCCAGCAGCAGACTGAGTTCCGTGTGGAGAAACCTTGCTGCCCTCTTATTTGGCACTGTCCTTGGAGAGGGGGTTTCCCATTGTAATGAACATGAAAAATTACAACCTGAAAAGGAGGGCATGTTTTCACCAGAAGCTTTTCCTCTTCAACCTCTTCTCAATGTTACTAAAAAAATAGCCCTGAAGAAGAATATCTGTTCTGTAACTGGACTGCTTGCACAAAGCAGGAGGTTGAGAGAAAGGTCAACCCCATGATTTGAAAGACAATGGCTCTTCCTTCTTGTTCCTGCTCTGATAAAGACAGGCCACTTGCCTTTTGCAGGCAAACTGTGTAATTAGGTGTGAGGGACTGTGCCTTAGAGAAACTCAGAGCCATAGCAGCTTAGCACTGGCTCTCCAAGCCCAGATTTTCCATTATACAAATGAAGCAGTTATGACCCAGAGAGGTTAACTGCTTTGACCCAAGTCGCAGAGCGGAGGTGGCTTCTTCCTACTGCTCTAATGATACGTTTCTTTGCTTTCCTTTTCGCTCTTTTCTGTGTGTGGGTTGTGGGGAGGAGAGAGGATGTATGGCTTCACAAATCTGACTTTTACCTTTCCCCACTTGCAGCCAAGAAATATATTGCTGGGCTCAAGATCCTTCTCATTCATTCAATAAATATTTATTAAGTGCTCACTGGGTGTTGGGCATTGTGCCAGGACATTCTTCCACTGGGTCTGTTAAACAAACAAGATTTATTTCCCTCTGAAGCTGGTGGAATGAGGCCCTAGGCCAGTTGCTATATATACAAAAAATGCTATTTTCTGGTTTCTGGCACCAGGCATTTGGACCCAGTCACCAAAGGACCCCATCTGGTGTTTCTATCTCCTTACTTGGTGTCCCTTGAACTGAGACCTTGGCCTTGAAGCTTTGTAGAGGTGGCCTGCAGAATCTTTGTATATCTGTCTCCTTGCTGGGCAGAGGGATGGTCCTTCTCTTTGAACACTGTGGCAGAAAGGAATGGAGCCTGAGTAGTGCCGCTTTTCCAGCCCCTCATCTCCGCAGCGCCAGGGACCCAGCTAAGATGATCAGGGGTGTTCCCCAAATCCAGATTCCAGGGGTGAGCAGACTGATGCTAGGAGGAGGGGAAGGGAGTGGAAGATATATGCTCTGGCTATAGGAGGTCATCACCCTCGATCACGTCCCACTCTGAGGTATTAAAACTTCAACAAATCTATACTGAGTGTCTTCTACATGCCAGTCACAAGTCAAAGTGCCTGCACATAGCAGTAAACAACACAGGCAAGGGCCCTGCCCTTGTGGATCGTATATGTGAAGGTGGAACCTACACGGGGCAGTTTCCTATGGATCACTGATAACTCAGTCCAGAGCGCAGGGCGCAGGGCAGGCCCCCGAGGCTGCTCACCAGGGGAGAGTAAGGGAGAGACAGTGAGTGTTGCCGAAGAAATACTTGGTTCACTCCTCCAGTTTTTCTGGGTCTTGACTTCTGTTGCACTCTCCATAGAAGCAGGAATTGCCTGTGTCTTTTCTTGTAAGAGAACTTCAATCTCCTGACAGTTGACACAGCTCTGGGCATCAGTGGAGAGGACCAGCCCACCCACAGCACTTTGCCTTCATCATTCCACCTGCAGAGAATCTGGGGCTCTTTGGTGACTGGTGCTGATATGTCGAACTTGTCTCTGTAATCAATATGATGAAGAGTCTGGAAGGATGCTTCTATAACATTCTAGAGCCCAGAAATATAAAAAAAAACAATGTTTCCCTGCCTAAACAAGTCAGAAGACTGAAGAAGAAGCTGTTCCATCAGAGCTGAGGTTTTTAGACAACGGTGTTTGGACCAGTGGCCTCAGCATCCCCTGTGCTGGTTACATAGTGTTACTTAACAAACTGACTGCAAAGAGATCAAACCAGCTGATCCTAAAGGAAATCGACCCTGAATATTCATTGAAAGGACTGATGCTGAAGCCAAAGCTCCAATACTTTGGTTACCTGATGCAAAGAACTGACTCATTGGGAAAGTCCCTGATGCTGGGAAAGATTGAAGGCAAAAGGAGAAGAAGGTGGCAGATGATGAGATGGTTAGATAGCAAAGCCAACTCAATGGACATGAACTTGAGCAAACTCCGGGAGACAGTAGACAACAGGCAAGCCTGGTATGCTGCAGTCCATGGGACTGCAGAGTCGAACACAACTTAGCAATTGAACAGCAACAACAACTTAACAAATTACCCCCAAGTTTAGTAGCTTAAAAACAACAAACATGTATTATCTCACAGTTTCTGTGGGTCATAAATCTGAATGTGGCTTACTTGGGAGCTTCAGGCTCACAGTCTCTCATGAGGTTGCAGTCAAGCTGTCAGTACAGGCTGTGGGCTCATCTAAAGGAGAGGCGATCCACGTCCAAGGTCATGCGTGTGGTTGCTGTTGGGCCTCTGTCTCTTACCCTGTTAGTCTCGTCATGGGGCTGTTTCTTAACTTGCCACCTGGCTTCCTCCAGCACAGGCCATCCAAGGAAGAGAGAGTGATCCTTCAAAATGGGAGCAACAGTTTTTAAGTAACCTAAACTTGGAATTGATAGCACACCACTCTGGTCATATTCTCTGTTAGAAATGAATTGATAAATCCAGTGTGTTTGACTGCTGGGAGGTGGGATGACAGCATTCAGGAAGAAAAGAGGTAGGGGATCTAGAGTGTCCTCTGAGGTGATTTGATTGGCTTAATTTTTTAAATCTCCTCCAGATATGGATTCTCAGAAAAGGATGCAGCCTGTGGGTAGAGAGAGGGTCAAAGAATACTTCAGACAGAGGAAAGACCCTTTCACACTAATACTTCTTATCGGAGACCCCTATGAGAGCTGTCTGTTAGGAGCTAGTGGGGAGGGAATATGGGGCAGTGTTGATTATCCAATTCCCACTAGGATACGTCCTTTTGAGAATAAGCACCCGACTCCAGTACTCTTGCCTGGAAAATCCCATGGACAGAGGAGCCTGGTGGGTTGCAGACCATGGGGTCACTAAGAATCGGAAACAACTGAGCAACTTCACTTTCACTTTTCACTTTCATGCATTGGAGAAGGAACTGGCAACCCACTCCAGTGTTCTTGCCTGGAGAATCCCAGAGATGGAGGAGCCTGGTGGGCTGCTGTCTATGGGGTCACACAGAGTCAGACACAACTGAAGCGACTTAGCAGTAGCAGATTTCATAGCAAAAGGAAAAAAAGTTGCATTTGGAAAGTTGATTTCAACTGGGTATACAGGACTGATAAAGGAAATCAGTCTGAATATTCATTGGAAGGACTGATGCTGAAGCTCCAATACTTTGGCCACCTGATGTGAAAAACTGACTCATTAGAAGAGACCCTGACGCTGGGAAAGATTGAAGGCAGGAGATGAAGGGGATGACAAAGGATGAGATGGTTGGATGGCATCACTGACTCCATGGACATGAGTTTGAGCAAGCTCCAGGAGTTGGTGATGGTTAGGGAAGCCTGGTGTGCTGCAGTCCATGGGGCTGCAAAGAGTCAGACACGACTCAGCGACTGAACTGATATAGGCTTATCACCCCCCACCCCTCCAAAATAGCTAGCTGTGAAAAAGGTGTCAGACAAGTAACCCAAGTTAAGAGCAGGGTGTAATGCAATGAAGACTGGTGAGGACTAGGGAAAAGTGGAAAGCGAAGACCCCATTAAAGGAGGCAGCTGCTATATAGCTTCACTTGTGGCAGTATAGGCAGTGGTTGTTATATCTTCATATTTTTAAATAAAAACCTGAAATCCAGACTTTTAACTGAAACTTCCTATGTACAAAATGTTGGCAACTAATTAAAAAAGTGTTAAAGCCCTGGGTTGGCCCATTTAACACACACACACACACACACACACACACACACACACACGTGTGTGCAAAATGCCCTGACAGATGACCTGCAAGAGATGCGTGCAGGAGATGCACACTTTTCCTGAGCACCATTTCTCTTTATTGTTTCAGCTTGAGGGACACATCCCAGAAGAAGGAGCACAAGGGCAGGGTGACATTAGGTATTTATGGTAAGTTATGGTGCAAAATTGTTCTGAAAAAAGACACTTTTATCCTAACTTATTTGATCATAAAAATAATGATGTCACTTTGTACAAGTGCTGATCTCTAGGAAATGACTAAGTTTTGATGAGCTTCCTGTAAAAGAACAAAGAAATGTCTGTATTTTCTCACCTGGCTCTTTGAGGACAAGGAGTCTTCCTATTTTAGAGAGGAGGAAATAGAGATTCCTTGAGGTTCCTGTACGAACTGACCAGAAATCCCAAAGACACCCAATTTTAAACTGAGACAAGTACTAAGAATGTTTGTGTTTGCATCCAGAGAGATTCTACATGAGTAAGGAGAAATAATTAACTGTGAAAATGGAAAAAAAGAGGGATTTAAGTTAGACATAAGGAAGTACTTAGAGAATAAGAGGACCCTTAAGGCACTGGAAAAATGGAGAGGAGAAACTCAGTTATTATTTTTTAAACCTACAGTTTCTGAATGGCAGAATTAACAGATTTTTTGCTGATCTGCAGAGGGCGGGTGAAGGAGGCAGCCCCTGGATCCTTTTCCATCCTGTGATTTCTTCCTGAGCCTGGCAAACAAAGGCTGCCCAGTTTACTAACTCACCAAAATGATTTACCAGCTGTCTCTTCCCCAGGAGGTAAACAGGCAATAAAATAAATGAAATTCCTATTCTTTATTACTTGACCCTCATAAATCATCACTCACTCTGGGTGACCACTTATCTCTAAGGCATCACCAAATATTTAAAAAGCTCTCACATTTATTATGAATGAAATAGAAAAAATGAGCAAAAAACTGAATGACTATGTGTCTTAGTACAAGGACAATTCTATAAGCAGCAACTGTTAAGTTTCAGAAAAAAACAGGAGACTATGTGCGCGTGCGTGTGTGTGTGTGGGGGGGGGGGGGGGGGGAGTGAGAATTCTTAGACCCATCTCAGTTTCTTCCATTTTGTTCCCAACCTTTCCTAGGATTAGATTCACTCTAGTGAACTTTAGGTCCTCACTGAGCGTTGGATAGAATCATATGGGATATTACTTTCTACATTTGGTTACTGATAAAGTCTCTCTTGAACTAAAAGTTTATTGTGCCAAAGTAGGGGGCTTTTGTATGGTGCTGGTGAGCAAGCGGGTGCTATCCTGTCGCCATGACAACAAGTATTTGCATTGAAGAAGCTCCTCAGACCACATTACAGTCACGTGGCCCAGAGGGACCCCTTTGAAGGCCTTATAATCTTTTCCCTAAGCGTGATTGTTAACATCTTCTGAACATAATCATTAACCATGTTCTGTAACAGATAATTACCTCCTGTAGTTTGCATTTTCTATCCCTGAGAGCTCTGTGAAATTTATAGAGTACATGACCTCCTCTACTGTTACTTTACCTAACCAAGTAAAATAAAGCAATTTGACTTTTTGAAATATGGGGAAATTTGCATTTTACACAAAAATATTGTGTTGACCTTGGCATCATCTGTATATATCATGTGCTCTGGGCTCCTCTTTGTTCCATCTTTGAGTATCTCTCACAGGCAACTTCTGAAATGCCAATGGCTCTGTTCTCCTTTCTGTGTCTCCTCTTTTCCCCATGAAGTGGGCTCACTTATTGAACTTCTAGTCTCAATTTGGATTTCAGATTTGTTGTACTCACCTGCTTGGATGTATGGGACTTTTCAATATTTTTCTTCGCAGAAATTTTCCCTGTAGTTTTCTCTTTATCACCTAACATCATTTCTTGAGACTTCAAAGGCTCGTGTCATGACCCAGGGAAGTCCTGTTTTTCTCTTGACTCCTTTTTGCCCAGGAACATCTCTCTGGCATAGGTGAAAGCCTCCTCTTCCAGGTTCCCCAAACCCATTTTATCTTTAGGGGTACACTGAAAACTTTAGGGAAGCTAGATGAAATGAGTGTTAAAGAGTATATTCGAGAAACAGAAAAGAAAAAAGAAAACTCCAAACCCCAAGCTTCCACAGAGATTAATTTTTACTAACATGTTTCCAAGTCTTTGATTAAAACATTGCACTATATTACACTGTTGTTATACACATTCAGAGTCTGTTCAGTCACTCAGTTGTGTCCGACTCTTTGCAACCCCATGGACTGCAGCATGCCATCGCCAACTCTCAGAGCTTACTCAAACTCATGTCCATCGCGTTGGTGATGCCATCCAACCATCTCATCCTGTGTCTATCCCCTTCTCCTCCTGCCTTCAATCTTTCCCAGCATCAGGGTCTTTTCTAATGAGTCAGCTCTTTGCATCAGGTGGCCAAAGTATTGGAGTTTCAGCTTCAACATCAGTCCTTCCAATGAATATTCAGGACTGATTTCCTCTAGGATTGACTGGTTTGATCTCCTTGAAGTCCAAAGGACTCTCAAGGGTCTTCTCCAACACCACAGTTCAAAAGAATCAATTCTTTGGCACTCAGCTTTCTTTATAGTCCAACTCTCACATCCATACATGACTACTGGAAAACCATAGCTTTGACTAGACAGACCTTTGTTGGTAAAGTAATGTCTCTGCTTTTTAATATGCTGTCTAGGTTGGTCATTGCTTGTCCTTCTAAGGAGCAAGCGTCTTAATTTCATGGCTGCAGTCACCATCTGCAGTGATTTTGGAGCCCCCAAAAATCAAGTCTGCCACTGTTTTTACTGTTTCCCCATCTATTTGCCATGAAGTGATGGGACTGGATGCCATGATCTTCATTTTTTGAATGTTGAGCTTTAAGCCAACTTTTTCACTCTCCTCTTTCACTTTCATCAAGAGTCTCTTTAGTTCTTCTTCACTTTCTGCCATAAGGATGGTGTCATCTGTGTATCTGAGGTTATTGATATTTCTCCCGGCAATCTTGATTCCAGCTTGTGTTTCATGCAGCCCAGCATTTTGCAGGAGGTACTCTGCATATACGTTAAATAAGCAGGGTGACAATATACAGCCTTGACGTACTCCTTTTCCTATTTGGAACCAGTCTGTTGTTCCATGTCCAGTTCTAACTATTGCTTCCTGACCTGCATACAAATTTCACAAGAGGCAGGTCAGGTGGTCTGGTATTCCCATCTCTTTCAGAATTTTCCACAGTTTATTGTGATCCACACAGTCAAAGTCTTTGGCGTAGTCAATAAAGCAAAAGTAGATGTTTTTCTGGAACTCTCTTGCTTTTTCAATGATCCAGCAGATGTTGGCAATCTGATCTATGGTTCTTCTGCCTTTTCTAAAACCAGCTTGAACATTTGGAAGTTCACGGTTCACATACTGTTGAAGCCTTGCTTGGAGAATTTTGAGCATTACTTTGCAATTGTGTGAGATGAGTGCAATTGTGCAGTAGTTTGCAAATTCTTTGGCATTGCCTTTCTTTGGGATTGGGATGAAAACTAACATTTTCCTGTCCTGTAGTCACTGCTGAGTTTTCCAGATTTGCTGGCATATTGAGTGCAGCACTTTCACAGCATCATCTTTTAGGATTTGAATAGTTCAACTGGAATTCTATCACCTCCACTAGCTTTGTTCATAGTGATGCTTCCTAAGGCCCACTTGACTTCACATTCCAGGATGTCTGACTCTAGATGAGTGATAACACCATTGTGGTTATCTGGGTCTTAAATATCTTTTTTGTATAGTTCTTCTGTGTATTCCTGCCACCTTTTCTTAATATCTTCTGCTTCTGTTAGGTCCATACCATTTCTGTCCTTTATTGTGCTCATCTTTGCATGAAATGTTCCCTTGATATCTCTAATTATCTTGAAGAGATCTTTAGTCTTTCCCATTCTATTGTTTTCCTCTATTTCTTTGCACTGATCACTGAAAAAGGCTTTCTTATCTCTCCTTGCTATTCTTTGGAATTCCGCATTCAAATGGGTGTATCTTTCCTTTTCTCCTTTGCCTTTCACTTCTCTTCTTTTCTCAGCTGTTTGTAAGGCCTCCTCAGACAACCATTTTACCTTTTGTCATTTCTTTTTCTTGGGGATGGTCTTGATCACTGCCTCCTGTACAATGCCACAAACCTTGTACACATAGAATGTGGAATCATTACTGCGATAAAGAACATTTGGGTGTTTTAAATGTAACCGCGCTGAGGCACCTGGATTCTGAAGGTGAAACTTCAATATCTTGTCTAGTCTTTAATATCTTGCTATATCTCACAGGGTAGGAATGGGGCATGGAGAAGACTGTGATCACACATAACATCTACTCCCTGCCTTGCTGGTCTTTCTTTGCTAATAAAATTGATTAAAAGGAGCTTGCAGTGCTATTGAGTGCCATATATTTTGAACTCCAAACCAGGACCTATGGCAAAGCCATTGTACTATATAGGTGGTAGAAGAAAGTGGTCAAAGGTCTTACTGTGGAAGGAAAAAGCCCTGGGGAGGATGCAAAAGCTCAGCCTGCTGGTTGGAAGGTGGAGAGGTGACTGGGCAGGGGCTGTCCCATGTTAGTATATATATATATGCTATGTATCTAAATATGTGTATAAAATATATATATACCCTATGTATACACTCAGGTCTTTAAGAGAGCAGCTGACTAGGGTACCTCTATCTCCCGAAAGCATTCAGAACAAACTTCCTCAAAATATGCCACTTAGGCATGTGGATTATTTTGAGCTGAATACAATCAAGGCTCAAGAGACTCAGGAAGAGCTTTCTACCTCCCCCTTAACTACAGAAAAGAATTTAGATAATAGAGAGAGAAAGAATGCTATTACCAGAGATAACTTTTCATCTGAATGAGCTCTCTGTATGACAGGGCAAGCATCTAATTACCAGACATCTGCTCTGCTTATTGTCCTCCTCCCCTTGGAAGCCCCAGGCCCTACCACATTCCTCAGCTCCGGATGGCATAGGAGCCTCAACTGCCCAACTTGCCTTTGGGCCTCATATTTTTATGGCGCCCCTGTACATATGAAATTAAATTGGTTTTTCTCCTGTTAATCTGTCTCGTGTCAGTTTGATCATTACACCAGGCAAAGAACCTAGAAAGGTAGGAGGAAAATTTTTCTCCCCCACACTGCTCAGTTTGCTTTTGGATATAGCTGCCTGGTTTCTACAGCGTTACAGCTCCCCTTTCTCTACCCTCCTCCCAAAAACCCAGGAAATGGGGCCGGTCCTCTTTGTGCTCCACTCCTGGCAAAGTTTCTATTATAATGAGCTCCCTTGTGGTGCAGAAATCAATAAACGTCTGCAATGAATGCCTAATAGTGAACCCAATTATACACCCCCCCAGTTGAGTATTGTTTTATTTAATATGCTCATACCTTTTTAATGGTAGGCATAAAGTTGTCCTGTGTGTGGGAAAACATACTTGCGTGTATGTGTGTTTGTGTGTGTAAAAACTTCTCTAATTAGCACTACCAAGAGTAAAGATTCTTCTGGGATGAGGCATTGAGATTGGAGACACTGAGACCCCATCCAGCCGTATTTCTGAAGGCCTAAGGCAGAAGAAACTTTTGGCTAATGGAATGTAATTATTCCAAGTGGAAGGTGGCCAAGGTGCTGGAGTTAAAATTTCCTATCCTCACACACACGAAGGATATCTCAAGAACCTCTTTGTCATAATCAGTTGGACGCAATTTCCAGGGATGAATGACAATGTGCTAGGGTAGGAAGACAGCAGCTGGCTGTTTGGCCATTCCATTACTCTGCATTAATTTGGCTTCTTTTTCTCTTTTGGTCAGAGCCCTGGTGGTGATGAACTCATTTAGTTCTCTGCCTGCCACATGTCAGTTCAGAAAACTCACAACACAGTGTGGCATTAATTACGTGAGGCGGGGTCAGGGCCAACCAGTTGCACCCAATGAGTGTGGACGAGCTTTATTCATTGGCAAAAGTAACAAACAGTCACTGGGACTTGAGCCAGTCAGAAAGCAGGTTATTCATCTCAGTTCGATTCCCCTGGGATGAACTGGCCCAGGCCTTGATTGGCTTCAGCCACACAATGGTTCTGTTGTGCTCACCAATCAGTGCACTGGGGTCCTCAGGGGCACTGTCAAAGCTTTGTGCTGATATCCATCAGATAAACCGATTAAATCTGCATTAATCACAGGGCCCAGCTCAAGTGCTGCCAATGCCCTTGAATATTGCCAGGAGGATCAGTTGCTTTGGCTCAGAGAAATAAATGCATTTCTATCATTGCCAGAAGCTATTATCTGGTGACAACGTCCTAGTACATTGGTATTCTTTTTCAATTAATGAGCACTGTGGAACAAATTCTGACCATAACCGCATACACATGCTATTCAGAGACGGGAGAAGGTAGAAAAGAGAGACTGAGTAACATGCGAAGGCTTTTCAGTGGCCTACGAGATCTGGCATCGTTGATTCCTATCTGTCTGATAATCCCCATCCCTGTCCTTGTATATGCTATATACCCTTCATGTGCCTTCTCTCCTGCGTTAGGATTTTGCACTGGATCTGCTCTGCCTGTAACTCTTTGCCCCCCCAGATATTTGCATGACTGGCTCTTTCTTGTTTTTAACATCTTGCTTAAATGTACCTCTGCAGGGAGACCCTTTGTGATCACCCTGTAGCTGGGCCTCACTTCTTCACTCAGTGTTACATCATCCTGTTTTACTTCCTTTATTGCACTTACTCCCATGTGAAATGCTCCTATTGAATAGATTATTTGCCTGTAATGTGGCTTCACTAAGTTCACCACTATATCCTCAGCCTCTAGCACAGAGTCTGGCACACAGTAGGTGTTTAATAAACATTTTTGAGTGACTGAATTTTTCGGGCTCCTATAACCCCTTCTGGATTAATCAGTGGACATATGGTGCCCATATGTCAGGGCTCCTCATTTCTAAGACAGTGTTTCCAAATGTTGGTTTTGGGTTGAGAACAGATTGCTTTGGTTAATAGCTACTTTCTGTTTTAATCATTAGTTTTAACCTTGAAGTGGGTGGAGTAGGCCATGCCTTAGAAGTTTATCTTAGGATGAGATGGTAAGGGGGTATCTATTAGTGTACTAGTCTGCAAATCATTTAATAGCTCCCAACTATGTCAGATATCCAGTCAAGATTTCATTTGGGAGGTTGGTTTTCTCTCTTTTGTGACCTGTGGCCCCATCAATACTTACAGGCCAGCAAAATTAGATTATTAATAAATGAGAACACAAGCTTTCACAACGTTTGTGAAGGGAGCTTTGGCAATGCTATAGGAAGAAACTAAGTTGTAAGAAGGAGATAAAAAGATCCCTGTGCTCTTCTCTCTGTGGAGGCGGGAGCTGCTTTTTCATCCTGTGCTGATGACAACTTTTACCCCTTACTCTTATCAAACATCTTCAGATTCAGGAAGCTAGAAAGCATGGTCTTGTGGTTGAATGACCACACTCTTTTCAGCTATAAAAGGATTCAAGCAATTTGAAAAGCAGCAAAATAGAAGCGACAGAGTACTTGGGTGAAAGTACGGATATTACTCTCCAGGGTTGCAGACTGCATACTGTCTCTTAAGCAAAACAAAAAATGAGGCTGTTAACCAAAAACAAGAACAGGAAAATTACCCTCACACAAATATTTTAGATAAAACAAGATGTGATTTTCGATGCAAGTTTTGAGTCCCGAGTTTTGTTTCAGTATGTATGTTCTTATGTAATTTTCTGATATTGTAGATTGTTTCTTGCACGTGTACATGCTCAGTCATTAAGTCGTGTCTGACTCTGCGACCCCATGGACTCTACCCCACCAGCAGATTTTCCAGGCAAGAATACTGGAGTGGGTTGCTATATCTTTGGGACCAAGTATCCTGCCTCTCCTGTGTCTTGGACATCTTCTGCGTCTTCTGCGTTAGCAGGCAGATTCTTTACTGGATTCTTTACCACTGAGCCACCTGGGGTTTCTTGCATAGCAACCCTTCAAACTGCCCCACCACACACAGAGACTAAATAGTACCTGCTTTGTTTTCTTCCTGAAGAAGAAAACATGAAAATGGTAACTTTTCAGAAGTGCTCTCTGTTGCAAGAAAACTGCCACCAGTGAACAGTTTTCCTGTGTTCTACATGAAAAATACAATTATTTCATATCCTATCAGCCTATGTTCCTTAACAAATTATTTATTGTAGAGAATACATGATGCTTTTAGTGAAACCTGTTTTGGAGTCTAAAAATTTATTATTTAAGACATATATGTTAGGTCTCTGGCTATGATAAGCCTATCTAACACTTGTATCAAACCATAGTTTCTGCCAAGAATGCCTAGAGGATGTGGATAAAGTACAAAAGCAAGGTTTGTTTGAAAGCATCAGAGAGATACTGAGCCTGTTATTATTTGAAGGGCCAGATTCTGGAAAGAAAGAAAGCTCATTGGAATAAGCACGTTTTATCTGCTACCTTCTTCATGAGACCTTTAATGTAATAGACATGGATAAGATGCTGAGAATCTGGGCAGCAGTTTCATATCTAAGGGTCAGAGAGGACTTCTGAGCTTTTAGCAATTTCATGAAGCTAGGGAGACAAATAATAGAGTCCAGATTTGCAAGAAACCTTGGAGTCGAGGACACAAAAACCTGGAGAGCAGTGGATCAGATGCTGTATCGGTTTTCCCTTCAAGATATATCCTATTTAATTTATGCAAAGTAAGCAACCAGAAAGCTGCTGAGACAGAATGGAATCTTAGGCAGCGCTGTGAAGACAGAAATTTAAGTTCAGGGTCCCTTGAGGAGGAGGAAGCATAGGAAACATCCTAGATTCTCAGTTGGGATCCCTGGGAGGCCTAATCCCTAGGAGTAGGGGAGAGAACCAAAAATACTGTAAACCTGATGAGGACTGAAAACAAATCTTGAGCAAGAATTGATTCTGATTGGGTTGATATTATGTGCCGCTATAGCATTTGGCAGAGAATAGAGAGTATCTTCTCTGGAGTGATATAATATGGAGACACTACAGCTTTTCATGCACGACACTTTAGTATTCAATAGAAAGTTATAAATCATGCTAAGAGAAGGAGACAGAATCTAGAAAAGCAGACCAAGAAGTGACCCACAAAATGGAGAATTTCATTGAGAGTAGAAATCTATACAGAAAAGTAGCAAATGGAAATTTTAGAAATTAAAAAGTCCTACATCTGAAATTAAGAACTGAGTAGATGGGTTTAACAGCAAATAAGATACAGGTAAAGGGAGGTTTGGTGAGCTATACAGTGGCTGAATAGAAATATCCATCCTGGGGACTGGAGGAAAAAGAAGATGGAAAATATGTAAAAGAGTATAAGAGACTTGTGAATAGATCTAACATTTGAATTCTATAAGCAGAGAAGAATATTTGAAGAGATAACAGTTAAGAATTTCCCAAGCTGATGCATCAAACCTTAAATACAAAGATTCTCTGTGAACCCAAGCAGGGTAAATAGAATGAAGACCATGTCTAATCATATAATAAATCTGAATCAACACAAAGAGAAACATCTTAAAAGTAGAGAAGAAAGATATATTTACCTCTAAAGGAACAACAATAAGACATTTGACTTCTCAAGAGAAAAAAAAATGGGATCCAGAAAACAATGGAATAAGATCTTAAAGTGCTGAAAGAAAATAATTGCCAAGTTAGAATTTTATATTAAAAATTTTCCCCAAAAGTTTAGATCTGAAAAAGATGTGATAGGCAAATAAATAACTATATTTCAATATCAGAAAAATGGGTAACAAAATTTAGAATGAGCAAAAGGCATGAATAAATATTTTGCAGGAGAAGAAATACAAATGGTAAGTTAATGCACAAAGAGAAAAGGAAAGTAAAGGGCCAAAATAAAACTATTTTAGGCTCCAAAGCATATTTTAATTTACTTGTTGGCCATGCAGCATGTAGGATCTTAGTTCCTTGACTAGGGATTGAACCCATGACCCTGCATTGGAAGCGTGGAGTCTTAACCTCTGAACTGCCAGGAAAGTCCTCCAAATAAATTCATTATAAAAAGATTTTATAACCCATTAACTTTTTTGGATGGATCAAATAATGTTAATAGATGTTAAGTCAGACCTTGAATAACGAAGCTAGAAAGATGAAGCCTCATCTTTTCATTTTGTAAAATACATTTTTATCTCATCTGCGTTACAGGAAGAAAATACAGAGACAAAGATGTTCATTTGCCCAAATTTAAGAAGGAGAAAGTAGTAAAAGAACTTATATTTTAATGGATCCATGGTCTTAAACTGTTTATTCCTTTGACACTTCAACTGTCACTGGGAAAAGGCAGAGTTTGACACTGATCCCCATCCACATGGGAATTAAATTCTAATAGTAGGAGACAGAGAATGCAATGGCATCCCACTCCAGTACTCTTGCCTGGAAAATCCCGTGGATGGAGGAGCCTGATAGGCTGCAGTCCATGGGGTCGCTAGGAGTCCGACATGACTGAGCGACTTCAGTTTCACTTTTCACTTTCATGCATTGGAGAAGGAAATGTCAACCCACTCCAGTGTTCTTGCCTGGAGAATCCCAGGGATGCGGGAGCCTAGGGGGCTGCCATCAATGGGGTCGCACAGAGTCGGACACAACTGAAGCAACTTAGTAGGAGGAGGAGGAGGAGGAGGAGACAGGTAGGAAACAAACAAATGGTAAACACTTTAAAGGAAAGTGAAGCAGATAAGAGGATAGAAAGGAAAGAACCTTTTTAGAAAAGGGCTTTGTGCATTTTTTAAAAAAGTAATATTTATTTATTTATTTAATTTATTGTTGGCAGTGTTGGATCTTCATTGTTGCGTGTGGGTTTTCTCTAGTTGCAGTGAGCAGCGGCTGCTGTTCGTTGAGGTGTGTGGGCTTCTCATTGCGGAGGCTTCTCTTGCGAAGCACAGGCTCTAGGGCACGCAGGCTTCCGTAGTTGTGCTGCCTGGGCTTAGTTACTCCGAGGCATGTGGGATCTCCCCAGACCAGGGTTCGAACCTGTGTCCCCTGAATTGGCAGGCGAATTCTTATCCACTGTGCCACCAAGAAAGTCTAAGAAATGAACTTTTAAGATAAACTGATCAAGGGGCTCTTCACAGAGGACATAGTGTTTGAACAGAGATCTAGATGAAGCCAGGGAGCAAGCCACGTCAATGTTTGGGAGAAGGGCATTCTAGGCTTCAACAAGACCAGCACGAGTGGACAGAAAGAGTGAAGGGAAAATGAGGTCAGAACAATAGTCTTAGGGAGCTATGGGGAGGATTTCAAATTTTCTCTCATTGTTAAGCACTTTGAGAGACTTTGAGCAGAAAAGTAACAGGATCTGACCTAAGTGTTGAAATAGTTACCCCGAGTACTATGTGGAGAACGAGGGGGTTTGTTTGGATTCAGGGACGCTATTTAATGGGATATTTTATTAGTTCAGGCACGATACTGGCTTGGTCTGAGATGGTTGTAGTGAGTTACAGAGAAATGGCTAGTGATATTTGGAACATATGCTTAAAATAAAGCCAATTGGATTTATTAATGGATTATTTGTATAGGATGAGGGAAAAAGAAGAGTCAATGTGGAGTCCAAAATCCTTAGGAACTGAAGGAATGGAGGGAAAGTTTTGTGTTTACAATATACTGATAAATACTGAGAAGTGAAGGCAAGGGGAATCTGGAGCTGGGGGACCTAATATAGTTGTGGGGGCACGCAGCCAGGCAAGGTTCACTGCTATCCCTTTATATGCTAGGTTTTTTTTTTTTTAATTAAGCATCTCAAAAGTAGGTTTACTTTTTTTCATGTACATATATCTATTCTTTTTCAAATTCTTTTCCCATTTAGGTTACTACAGAATTATTGAGTAGAGTTCCTGTGCTATACAGTAGCACCATCCTTGTTGGTTATCTAATTTTTTCTTCTTAAATTTTTTACTGGACTATAGTTGATTTAAAACATTGTGTTAATTAAAAAAAAAAATATTGTGTTAATTTTGCTATACCACAAGTGAATTACTTATACATATATCTACTTTTTAAAACATTCTTTTCCCATATAGGTCATTACAGAGTATTGAGTAGAGTTTCATGTGTTATATAGTAGATCCTTTTCAGTCATCAGTTTATATATAGAAGTGTTTATATGTCAATCCCAGTCTCCCAATTTATTCCTCCTTGCCTCTCCCACCCCCTAACCATAACTTGAATTTTCTACACCTATGACTCCATTTCTATTTTGTAAATAACTTCATTTGTACCATTTAAAAAAAAATTCACATATAAGTGACATCATAAGATTTTTATTTTTCTCTGTCTGATTTACTTCACTCAGTATGGCAGTCTCTATGTCCCTTCATATTTCTGCAAATGGCATTATTTCATTATTTATGGCTGAGTAATATTCCACTATATGTGCATATATATGTACCTCATCTTCTTTGTCTGTTCCTCTGTCCGTGGACATTTAGGTTGCTTCCATGTCTTGGCTATTGTAAATAGTGCCGCAGTGAACATTGGGGTGTATGTATCTTTTTGAATTATGGTTTTCTTGGGGTATATGCACACAAGTGGGATTGCAAGATCATATGCTAGCTCTATTTTTGAATTTTTAAGGAACTACCATACTATTCTCCATAATGGTTGTACCAGTTTATACTCCCACCAACAGGGTAGGAGGGTTCCCTTTTTTCCACATCTTCTCCAGCATTTATTGTTTATAGGTTCTTTGACCATGTCCGTTCTGACTGGTGTGAGGTAATATCTCACTGCAGTTTTCATCTGCATTATTCTAATAATTAGTGATATTGAGCATCTTTATATGTTAGTTTCATTCCCTTTTTGACTTTGGCTGTTTTGTCTTTCTGTGAGGCTTTTTTTTGGGGGGGGGATAAGTATTTCTTTTTTTTTTTTAATGTGTAAGTTTAAGATTTACACTGTGTTGATTTGATATACTTACATATTGCAATATGATTACATCTGTAGTGTTAGTTAACACATTTATTATGTCACAATTTTCTTTTGTTTTTATGTGGTAAAAACAATTAAGATCTAGTCTCCTAGCAACTTTGAAGTTTATCATTTATCTTACTGTTGTGTTCTTTCCTGGAGAACCCCAGGGACGGGGGAGCCTGGTGGGCCACCATCTGTGGGGTTGCACAGAGTCGGACATGACTGAAGCGACTTAGCAGCAGCAGCAGCAACTGACTATAATGACTATGCTGTGCATTAGATCTCCAAGACTTTTTAATCTACTGGTTGTAATGTTGTACCCTTAAAAAACACCTCCCAATTCCCTGCAACCTCCAGACCCTGGTAACCTCCATTCTACTCTTTGTGTCTATGATTTTAGTTTTATTTCTTTCTTTATTTGTCTGTGTTTTTAGATTCCACATATAAGTGAGATCATATAGTATTTGTCTTGCTCTTTTTTTTTCTGTCTTTCTCTGACTTATTTTACTTATCATAAGGCCCTCAAGTTCCAACTATGTTGTCACAAATGGCAGGATTTGCTTCTTTTTCATGACTGAATAGTATTCCATTGTGTATACACATTATATGGATTTCCCTGGTGGCTCAGATGTTAAAGAATCCACCTGTAATGCAGGAGACCTGGGTTCAATCCCTGGGTAGGGAAGATCCCCTGGAGAAGGTAATGGCAACCCATTACAGTATTCATGCCTAGAAATACCATGGACAAATGATCCTGGAAGGGTCCACAGGGTCGCAAAGATTTAGACACGACTGAGAAACTAAGCTCATACACACATATACATTGTATATACCATATCTTTGTTCATCTGGCAGACACGCTGTTTCCATGGCTTGGCCATTGTGAATAATGCTGAAAGGAACATGGGAGTGCAGATATCCTTTAGATATCCTGTATTCATTTCCTTCGGATATATATACAGAAGTGGGATTGCTGGATCATATAGTAGTTCTATTTTTAATTTTTGAGGAAACTTCATACTATTTTCCATAGTGGTTATACCAAATTTACATTCCTATCACCAGTGTGGAAGGATTCCCTTTATATCCTTGCCAACGCTTGTCTCTTGTCTTCTTAATGACAGTCACTCTAACAGGTGTGAGGAAATGTCTCATTGTGGTTTTGATTTGCATTTTCTGATGATTAGTGATATTTGTACCTGTGGGCTGTTTGGATGTGTTCTTTGAAAAAATGTCTGTTCAGTTCCTCTGCCCATGTTTAATCAGATATTTTTTCTTTTTATGGAGTTGTATGAGTTTTTTTTTAAATGTTTTTTATTTGGCCATGTAAGATCTTAGTTGTGGCACATGGATCTTTGGTTGTGGCACAACAGCTCTCTATTTGTGGTGCGTGGGCTCAGTAGTTGCAGCGCGTGGGCTTAGTTGTCTCATGGCATGTGGGATCGTAGCTCCCTGGTCAGAGAGGGAACCCATATCCCCTTCATTGGGAGGTGGATTCTTAACCACTGGACCATGTACCATGTATGAGTTCTTTATGTATTTTGGACATTAACTTCTTATCTGATACATGGCTTGCATATATTCTATACCATTCCATAGGTTCCTTTTAATTTTTTTTTTTTTTGCTGTGCAGAAGATTTTAGTTTGATGTCCTATTTGTTGATTTTTGCTTTGGTTACTTGTGCTTTTTGTGCCATATCCAAAAAATTTATTGCCAAGACCAGTGTCATGGAGCTTCTTCCTTATGTTGTCTTCTAGGAATTTATAGCTATGAGGTCTTATATTTAAATCTTTAATCCATTTTGAATTGATTTTTATGAGTGGTTAAGATAGGGGCTTCCCTGATGGCTCAGATGGTAACAAATCTGCTTGCAATGCTGGAGACTGGGGTTTGATCCCTGGGTCAGGAAGATCCCCTGGAGAAGAGAATGGCTACCTACGCCAATATTCTTGCTTGGAAAATTCCATGGACAGAGGAGCCTGGTGGACTACAGTTCATGGAGTTGGAAAGAGTCAGACACGACTGAGTGACTAACACTAAAACACTAAGATGGGGTATTTTTGGTGGTGTTCTCTTCTAGGAATTGTTACTTCTTTTGCCTTATCCCATGAACCTTGAGACTAGATTCAGGCTTTACTATCAAACTGACCATTCCAAGGGGTAGAGCTCTCTGGTCTTTAGGACTGGGATTTGGATCTTTGCTTTGAACTCTGCAGATCTGAAATCTAGCTGTCAGGGATGGAGCAACAGTAACTCACTAGGGAAGACATCTCCCTCCTCTCACTAGAACTGCAGGATGATATAACCAGGAATGTCCCTATCCATTCTGAGCACATTCAGTCAGTGTGTTGTTTAAATTAGTGAAGGTTCACTCATAGAGCTAGGAGTATGGCCAGTTTTTCCCATGCATATGGTGGAGGTAGATAGTTGAATGAGAATTAAACTTCTCTTTCCAAGAGATAAAGGAAATATATGCTGAGTGGTCCAAACAAAAAATGCCCACTACATGAGGGGAAAGAGGCAGCATGCTCAGGCAACAGGTGGAGAGAAAAGTACTTTGGGTCACTGTGGCCAATGAATAATGACCCATCAAAGGACAATTATTGGGAGAACATGATGTAACGATCTAATCAGAGCTCACTGATAGACATCTCCAAGGACACATACCTAAGCTGAACCACATCCTGCTTTAGACATTATAAGGAAATTATAATGTGTGTATCTAAGTCAGAGCAGTCTTATCAAGGAGCTTCTCAAAAATGTCAGTATTGACCTGTTTTCAGTTATCTTAGAAATAAACTATTCCTCTCTCCAATTGATTGCAGCACTGGCCCTGTTTCTGATTTAAAGAGATCAAAGATCAGAGACAGGAAATGGATTAGTTCACCAAATGTGTATCATAGGTCATGCTGTGTTAGCGCCAAAAGGGATCTCAGAGGATGTTCAGTTCATTCCTTCAACTAGATGACGGTGAAGAAATGTTTAGTTGGGAGTTTTTGATACAAAATTACATATATGTTTAAAAACTTAAATTAACCCATCTATGCAAACTATATGACTATTGTGCTCATACTTTGCCATTTCTGCTGGGCTCATGTCTGAATGAAGGGTAACTTGACCCTTATGGCATATCTCCTTTGTCCTTTCCTATCAGTCATTCATTAATTAGAAAACATTTTTCTGAGTACCTATCACACATCCAGAACTGTTTTCAGCTGAGAACACAGCAGAGAACAAGGCAGACATGGAGCTCGCCATCAAGGTCTAGAGGAAAGAGACTGAAGAATGCAACTAAATAGTCAAATACGTTGTTAAGAAATTATGGTATTATAAAGGAAGCAAAACTAGGATGGTATAAAGTAATGAAAAATGGGTGGGGAGAAGCTCCTCTAGCTAAGAAGGTCAAGAAATAATTCTCAGAAGAATGGAGCAATTTAAAAATTTTAACTCAAGATTATCTGAGAAAATATCAACAGGCCTAGTTGAGCTCCAGTCCCTGAGGACAGCTCCAGTCTGGACAATTGAGATGTTCCTAGAGCTCTTCTTCTTGCTGGGCTTCCCCAGGTTAAGGATTCCTTAAGTTTCTGAGAGCTTCACCAACTCTGTCTGATCCAATTTGTGGAAACCATGGCCAGGAATGGCCCGAGAACAAGTTGCTCCTTTGGGGGACGCATGTACACTGGCAGGTTGTATCCAAAACAGCTCTAGGGTCACCATCCACATAGACGAAGTTGAATACAACTATATACGGTGGCTTTGACCGAGATGGGGCTTCCTATTAATGTGGTTTCCCCTTTGATTTATCTTATAAAATAATCTGGGTTAGGGGCAGAGTGGGGGCCAGGAGAATAATGGTAGGGGAGGCAGGTTTGAGGAAGACAGTGGATTCTGTTTAATTCCTTGCTCCCTAGTTAAATTCCATGACGGCGGTCTAGAGGGAGGGAGCTTCAGGACTTTCAAGTTTCATGAACCTTAGCCCTGTATTTTCGGAGAAGGTAATGGCAACCCACTCCAGTACTCTTGCCTGGAAAATCCCATGGACGGAGGGGCCTGGTAGGCTGCAGTCCATGGGGTTGCTAAGAGCCGGACACGACTGAGCTACTTCACTTTATTTTTTCACTTTCATGCATTGAAGAAGGAAATGGCAACCCACTCCAGTGTTCTTGCCTGGAGAATCCCAGGGATGGGGGAGCCTGGTGGGCTGCCATCTATGGGGTCGCACAGAGTCTGACACGACTGAAGCGACTTAGCAGCAGCAGCAGCCCTGTATTTTTTAAACAGAACCATCACTGCAGAACATGGATTCCAAAAGCCTTGAGGGCTTCAAAACTAGTTGTTTGTTCCTGGGAAGAAGTCCAGAAACTTCATGTTGTCGAAACTTCCAAATGTGATGAATAACTTGGAAAGCTCGAGTGTCATCAATGCTACCCTCCCACCCCAAACGTAGTGATAATGTGTATTTATTCAAATACCCTTTGTCCTTCTTCCTCTTTGTTTCCGAATTTAAGTTCCCTGAGAACAGAATCTTTGATTCATCCGTGCCTCCCAGTGCCCCTAGAACAGCACTGCCCCATATACACTAGGTGCTCAATAACTATTTATTCTGTCATTTAACCTGGTAATTTGCAGAATGCATGTGATGATGAGTCAGAGCTTTTTTAGCTGGGGTCTCCCAGAAAGGTTTGAGTCCTAATTCTCCGGCAGAATAACCCTGTCTCTGGGCGTTGGAACAATCTGGAGGCTCTCAGCTGGGGAAGATGGAAAATCCGGTGTCAGAGTGCCCTCACATCCCAGTGAGATTCTGAAGCCCTCTGCCTGAGCAGGGGTGGAAGACAGGGTTGTGGGCTTCCTGGGACCTCCTTCACCTTCAGCAGCAGTGGTCTGAGTGCTGCACCAGCATGTTCCATCCAGTATGCCCAGGAGTCTATTCCAGAGTTTGTGTTTAAAGAGAATCTAACTTAACCTTGCTTTTCATTTTAGTCTTGGAATCAAAAAGGAAAGTTCAGTCAATTCGACGTTAAGAACGTATTTAATGACCTTTCCCAAATGGAAGGCAAATGCCCATAGCCCACAATTTTAATCCAAATCAATTCCTTTCCTAGCATGAAGAACAAACAAAAATAACTTCACAGGAAGGTAAATGCCAGAGGGGACTTGAAGGGGTTCCTAGGGTACCTGCAATGTTCAGCAGTTGATCTTTTACAAAGGTAAACAGGACTTACCTTGCTGGTTTCTGAGCAGTTTGTGGGGGAGATGTGTACCAGGCTTCAACAAAACATGGTTGTGAGCCTGAGTGCCAAGTGCTTTGCATGAAGGGCGAAGCCGCCTGGGTGTGGGGGGTACGGCCACGTGTGACTCAGATGCCTGCTGCTTGGAAAGAACCGCAGTGCAATTAAAAGACTTTTTCAGACTTGGCAATATTGTTAATTCCTTTGCCATTTTATATGAGCAGGAGGATTAATTAGCATTGGCTTTATAGAGTTGTATCTAAATGCATATGTTTTAGGTTAGATATTTCTTTTTACTGGATGAGTCAGACTTGTTCCCAACTGTGAAGGCCACCTCCTGGGATTCATTTTGCCTGCCTGAATGCTTCTGGTTTGCTCAAGTGTGTTATTCAGGGATGACACCAGGACCATCTACAGCGAGGTGGACTCTGTCCTTACCTCGCAATATTACTTTTGAGGAAGAAATCAGAAGGAAAATGAGCAGGGATTTGCAGTACAGGGGTGGACTCGGTCACACAATTTCCTCTGTTTTTGTCCAGTTCTGCAAATGACTTTTAAAAACAGTCTCATTTTCCCAGTTGCATTTCCTTGATATTTCTTTGTGTTCACACTTTTAAAGGAGAGAAAAAGAGACAAACTCTTTGCAGCAGGGGCGTCCTTTAATGAAGCTCAGAATAGCCCTCCAGAGCTATTCACTTGGACCTCTTTAGTGTTTGAATCTGAGCCCATGAGGGTCCCAGGTCTTCCTTCTATCAATTAAGCCATAATTAGAATAGTTTTTCTCCAAAACTTCGGTGACCTTGGAAATATAGTTTATTCCCAGAATAGACGTATGCTTGATTCTCTTATTGCTCATGGCAGAGAGGATAATGAGAGTAGTTTGTATTACTCATTTCCCAGCACTAGGCTTAGCACATGGAGGTGTATAGTAATGTTTGTTGAATGAATAAATGTTTGACTTGGTGCTTGGGCCATCATCTGGGGTGGGGGTTCTCAATTTAGCCTGCATGAGGTTCACCAAGATGGCTCATTAGAGTCTTTCCAGGCTCAAACCTCCCAAGTTATGATTTGGTAGGTCAGAGAAAGGCTTCAGAAATCCATATATTTATCAACTCTCCTGATGATTTTAGAGGCAGCTGCCCTTTGGGCCTCACACACAAGGGAAAGAAATTTCTCTGGGGGATATGGTGCTTCAGAACTTCAGAGGAAAAGTTTCTCAGACTAACTTAGGCTCTTTCTCATTTCTGTCCAGGCCCACGGCCTCCTCTGAGACCCCCGTGGTGGCTCCCTCCTCCCGTGAGCACCATTGCTCAGGCAGTCTCTCTAGATGCCATTCTCTAGCCCTCCACTTCATCATCAGTGCAGAGTCCACTTTGCTACAGATCAGATTCTTGCTGTTCCTATGGAGCCATCTGAGAATGGCCCAGCCAGATTATACCCCTTGGTCTTACTCTGAAGTGAAAGTCAGTTGTGTCTGACTCTTTGCGACCCCGTGGACTCTACAGTCCATGGAATTCTCCAGGCCAGAATACTGGAGTGGGTAGCTGTTCCCTTCTTCAGGGGATCTTCCCAATCCAGGAATTGAACCCAGGTCTCCCGCACTGCAGGCGTATTCTTTACCATCTGAGCCACCAGGGAAGCTGGTCTTACCCTGAGATTGTACAAATTCACTGCTGGTGAGTGTGCCTTGATTAGTTTGGCTCAGGTGACATTTCTGCACATTTCTCGTGCTGTGTGTTTGCATAAGACACTGAGTCAGGTTACTTACAATGAGATTATATATTTAAATTCAGCACAGTTCAGGGTATGTAATCTATGTCCCATACATTGTAGATACTTTTTCCTCCATGGAATATAAACTCCTTGAGGGGTAGGACTGTGTCCCATTCCAAGGAGTCCCTGAGCCAAACTATTGATAGATTTCTCAAGGGCTCACCTGCAAGTTAGACATCAATCTGATATAGTCATAAAATAACTAAATAGCGAAGCCCTAGGATGTATCATGGAGAAGGAAATGGCACCCCACTCCAGTACTCTTGCCTGGAAAATCCCATGGATGGAGGAAGGCTACAGTCCATGGGGTCATGAAGAGTCAGACTCGTCTGAGTGACTTCACTTTCACTTTTCACTTTCCTGCATTGGAGAAGGAAATGGCAACCCACTCCAGTGTTCTTGCCTGGAGAATCCCAGGGACAGAGCAGCCTGGTGGGTTGCCGTCTATGGGTCGCACAGAGTTGGACACGACTGAAGTGACTTAGCAGCAGCAGCAGGATGTATCAGGTGGGCAGTTTTTAGCAACTGTTGTTGCCTGTCACCCATAGAGGTGCTGATAAAGCGAGACAGGAAGCAACTGTGGGCAAAGGCCTCCTGAGTAGACTCAGCAGGACGACATTCTCTTCACTCTGAAAAGCTGGGGATACTTACAAACACTCCTCTCACATCCTCCCTGACTCTGTAGGAACACAGAAGGCTTTTCACGGCAGGCAGATTTTGTTGGGTCTCATTAAATGAGCTATACTTTCTATAATAGCATACATGTGTGCCTTAGAAATAGGAGTAGAAATACCAAAGCAGAAAAATTGTAGCTACAGAAGAATATATTTTAATATCTAAACTACAAACCACAGCGGACAGAGACAGAGAAGTCTCCCTAGTTTTGCCAGCCCTGATTCTCTTTCTTGCTCCTTAGGACACTCATTGGCACAGTCTGAAGAAAAGCTCTGAGGATTCCTTTCAAAGCCTGTGTCACACATGTTGCCCACGCCCACTGGGTGGGCTGCTTTGTCTGCAAACTGCCGGTCAACCAGACTGAGCTGTTTAAAACAAAGGCAAACTTAATCTTAATAAGGAGTTCGTGGCTGGCAGTTTCTGAGCAACTCAACCCCTTGAGTTGGTGATTCTTTAATTCTTTTGGCATTTTTTTGTCAAGATGACAAAATGGTCATCACAGCTCTGAGGTTCTAACATGACTCCAAGGGGAAAATAAAGTATTTTTCTCTCCGCCTCTCCTTCTGTTGGGCTTCCCAGGTCGTTTGGTGGTAAAGAATCTGCCTGCCAAGTAGGAGTCGTGGTTCGATCCCTGGATCTGGAAGATCCCTGGAGAAGGAAAAGGCTACTCACTCCAATATTCTTGCCTGAGAAATCCCGTAGACAGAAGGGCCTGGCAGACTACAGTCACTGGAGTCACAAAAGGGGGATTTAGTGACTAAACCGCTGCTCCTTCCATTCCTTCCTTCCCATCTGTCTCTCTGTCTTTTTCTTACCTCTCTCTGCCTCTTCCCTTCCTTTTTCTCTTCTCTCCAAGATCAACAGTGTCTGCCACATGAAGTGGTCAGGTTGACCTGACCATGACAATCTCAGCTACTCTACTTTCTTCTTTGCATCTAGCATTTAATTTAGTCTAAGGAGAACTTGCATTCCCTGAAAGTTAGAGGGAAAATAAGCAGTTGTAAAAGGGCAAGAACTAGAATTTTTGAAGAACCTAAAAATATCTATACTGTCATTATCATCATCAATCTACCCACTTACGCATCTACCTACATCCCTGCTATATCAGCAGTGGAAAACAAGAGCCACTCAACTGGCAAATAACAGGAAAGTCCTCAGATAAAATCTAGGCACAATACACTGTGTAGTTACTAAACTCCATGCTCTTGAGAATTGTTAAGTAATTCTCATCATTTATGAAATTTAGTCTAGCAGAGTCATAAAATTGACTTTCCAAACATTTATATTCATTATTTAAACAGTTTTTTTCCCAGCCGTGGCCATGGAGAACATAGAAAAGTCAGATTATTCATTTCAGACATTTTGGGTCTATGTATATGTCAGATTTTATAAATATTTTAAATTATTTTTAGAGCTATAAATGTTGTTTTGTAACATTTTCTCTTAAAATAACTGCATCTATTTACTCAGGCTTTTTATTTCAATGGAAAGCACACTGCCAAGAAGACAAGAGCTTGACATTTTCTACCTAAAATCTTTTTTTTTTTTTTTAAAGAAAAAGTCATTCAAAATGAAATCAAATAAAGACCATAAAGCATCTTGAGACAGATGACTTTAAACTCCCTGTAATAACTTTTCAGTTACTGCCACTGTTCTCTGGTGCTTTGGGGTGGGTGCTCATGGCTCGTGGGGCAGACAGGGAAGAGGAGATGCCTGACCCTGTAAGAGATGGTGTGTGTGGGGTGGGGCGAGTCAGGTTCTGCTGAGCTGTGTGCTCTGAATATGGGGAGAGGCCCGGTCCAGGCAGTGGCATGTCCTCCTCCCCGTCAGGAAGTTGAGAAGGGGCTGGAGCTTCCTCTGGGCTCTGCCCCACCTGTTGTATGGTCTATCTGTTTCTTCAGTGGTGTTATGCAAGTGAGGTCTCTGTCTAGCAAAGCTGTCCTGAGTGTTGACAGTCAGGGCCACCCCTTCTTTGGCTGGGTCACCGAGAAAGGGTCTGGATTTAGGCCAAAATATGTTTTCTCAAGCCCTTACCCAGCAAGGGAAGACCTGCTAATAGTCTTTTCACTGAATATGCCCAGGGCCTTTTTCTGGACCACAGAGCCTGTGAAATTTGTACTGAGCGCCCCTCTGCCCAGTGTGGCCTCTGATGCTTTTAGTGTCATCAGATGCTTGAATTTCTCCTGCTTCCATCACACCTCCCTCCTCTGCTCTAGCAGCTATTCTCTCTAAAACATGAAGATCATGGGAGTGGTGCTATAACATTTTAAAAAAAATTAAGGTGAATTCATATAACACACAACCATTTAAAAGTTTACACTTTGTGGCATTTATACATTTCTGATGTTGTGTACCTATTACCTCAATCTAGTTACAGAACATTTTCATCACCCCAGACAGAAACCCTATACCCCTTAAGCAGTCACTTCCCATTCTCTGCCCCCCTCCCACCTCCCGCATCTCCTGTGCCCAGCAACAACACTAATCTCGTGTTTCTGTCTCTATGGACTTACCTATTCTGGATATTTCATAGAAATGGAATCATACAATATATGCTCTTTTGTGTTTGGTTTCTTAGCATAATTTTTTCAAGCTTTATGCATATTGTAGCATATAACAGTACTTTATTTATTTTGACTGTGCTGCATTGTGTGGCATGCAAAATCTTAGTTCTCCAGGGATGGAGCCCAGGCCACCTTCAATGGAAAGGTAGAGTTGTATCCACTGGACTGACAGCGAAGGCCCAGTAGTACTCTATTATTTTTCATGGCTGAATAATACTCCATTCTACTGATATACTACAATTCGTTTATCCATTCCTCTGTTGATGAACATCTGGGTTATTTCCATCTTTAAGCTATTGCTGAGTTTTTTTTTAAGGGCTGTTTTCTTTGTTCTGTTTTTATATAGGAAACCATAAGCTAAGATCAGTAACTGTGGACTCCTAAGAGTCTTGAAAAGGTGGCATGCACCAGTTTCTAGACTCTGTGGTCTGAGCTTCAACTGCTCCAGAAAGTGTTTGCCTGTCTCTTTCTTAAAAGCCTTTCTGACTCTAACAGCCCCCTGCTCAGGACTAACAGCACTTGCACAAAGGAGGTCTTCTCCATATCAGCAGCAACCATACATCTACCAGGCGAGTTAGTCTCTTCGTCCTTCCACAGTTATTCAGCATCTCTCTTGCAGGTTGTCTTTCTTGTCCTGTAAGCTTGCCCTTCACTTGGGAGGTCTTCCCCATATCAGCAGCAACCGTACATCTACCAGACGAGTTAGTCTCTTCCTCCTTCCACAGTTATTCAGCATCTCTCTTGCAGATTGTCTTTCCTGTCCTGTATGCTTGCCCTTCACTTGCTTTCATTGCTCTTAGATTTCTCCAAAGACTCAGAGCTCCCCGTACACCAGGCACAGAGCTAGAATTTGGAGGTTGTGATAGAAACCTGGCAAAGTGGCTAGCCCTTCTTGGCATTCAAGTTTCTTGCACTTGAAAGTGGGGCCCATGGGGATGTTAAGCTGCCTTCTGGCTTTATAAATTGCTGAGTGCTAAAGAATTAGTGCAGAATGGAAGGCTTAGGTGAGTATGATTTTAAAAAACCTCAGCTGTTGGGCTCCCTATGGCGAAGGGCAATAACAGATGGTCAACCTGCTGGGCTTTGAATGATGGGCTGTAATTCTCCTTGTCCTGTCTGCTGACTTCACAGGCCATTGGAGCCCTGTCTTAAGTTTATAATGTCGCCAAGACACCCACTGGTGTTTTAGCCCACATCTGTCTAAGAATTCTCCTTTATGAGTTACAGGGAGGATGTTCCTATAAGGCTGTACCCTGGACGGCCAGTCTGTAGGGCTAATACATGTTTTGATTATTTTCCTTGTTGAGACAGTTCAGGATGGCCCAGGAGTGACCTTACACTTTTATAAAGTCCCAACCTGCTAATGTGATTAAGTGATAAGTGTTTAAATGTGCAGAATGTTTTTCTACCAGGAAGCCCAGATGAAGAGAAAACCACTGCAGCTTCATTGCATCTTTGGAGGCCTTGCCGGCTTCTTGTCGCCTAAGTCACTGATGCCCCCTCTAGTTTGTACTTGGAGGATGACAAGAGTCAGAAGATGACATCACAGGGGAGGAGATTTTTAGCTCCACTGTGGATGAAAGAAACGTGTATCCTACCCCACTTAAACACGCTTAATGAAAAACCTATAAAGCTTTCCTGTCCCTATGAAGCTTGCTTCACCTGTTTATTCAGGCCTTTCCTGAAGCTGGGGTGGCTGACGTGGTTGGGTGATGTCTGGGCCACTGAGTTTTAGGACAATACCTGTCAGCTCAGAGCTTGGAGAGGGAGGAACGTTTTCATTCCAGGCTTTGTGCAATTTTATGAGAAAAGGAACCCGGGGAAATCAACTCCCAAACTACCCTGTAGGTACGGAAGTGGATGTGGCACTGTCTCCTCCAGGCCTCCCCTCCTACCCCTCTCCTTTTTTTTTTTTTTCCTACCCCTCTCCTATCTCCAGTTTGCTTATAAGCAAAACCCAGAAGAAATTCTTCCCCACCACCTCCCTCCACGTCACACACCAGGGCACCTTCCAGAAAGAACATGAGGGCTAGCCCTGAGAATTCCGGGGCAACAGGCCTTACAGAGCCTTGTGACCTGCTGTGGAAGGAATTCTGGGCCTTGTGCCCATAGTCCGATGGCAAAAAGGTTAACTAGTATTGAAAACAGGGTGGAGGACCACGTCAATAAATAGTAGGAAGTAAGATTTGTGACTACTTCTGCAGCATGATTAAATGGGGCGATCTATACTGGGAAATGTACCCACACCCTCGTGGGACTCACCCTGGGTTCACAGCGCTAATGTTCTCCTCTTACACCCCTGCCCCTCTCCTGCTCATGCCGGCCTTTCGCAGATGGTCAACCCAGGACTGTCCAACAAGCTCACACCCTAGCAGTCTATTCTGGGCAAAAGCAATCGGCAATAAATATTTTTCTGTGAAATACAACCTGAGTGCTCAAGGTCTTTCTATGTGGCTGAAAGGAGGCAAGGTTGGTGGGGAGGGCCCAGCCCCTGGTGAGACCCTCCCTGCCCTTTTCCAAGCTCTCTGCTGGGCCATCATGTGGGCTGACTTAACCTATCCTCACCGTGAGCCTGTGAAGTAGGGATTATTATCACCATCTTTTCTAGATGAGGAAATACAGTCTCAGGGAAGTTCAGTTTATTTATTTCACTCCCTGCTGTTTTTTAAAGGATTGGAGGTAGTTAACAAAAGTGATTAGGATTCAAAAGGAAAACAGTAAAGCTTGATGCAGAGACAAGGAATGACGGCAAAGCATGGAAGAAACATTCAGTTCAGTTCAGTCGCTCAGTTGTGTCTGACTCTTATGAATCACAGCATGCCAGGCCTCCCTGTCCATCACCAACTCACTGGAGTTCACTCAAATTCATGGTCCATCGAGTCGGTGATGCCATCTAGCCATCTCATCCTCTGTTGTCCCCTTCTCCTCCTGCCCCCAATCCCTCCCAGCATCAGAGTCTTTTCCAATGAGTCAATTTTTTGCATGAGGTGGCCAAAGTATTGGAGTTTCAGCTTTAGCATCATTCCTTCCGAAGAAATCCCAGGGCTGATCTCCTTCAGAATGGACTGGTTGGATCTCCTTGCAGTCCAAGGGACTCTCAAGAGTCTTCTCCAACACCACAGTTCAAAAGCATCAATTCTTCAGCTCTCAGCTTTCTTCACAGTCCAACTCTCACATCCATACAGGACCACTGGAAAAACAATAGCCTTGACTAGATGGACCTTTGTTGGCAAAGCAATGTCTCTGCTTTTGAATACGCTATCTAGGTTGGTCATAACTTTCCTTCCAAGGAGTAAGCGTCTTTTAATTTCATGGCTGCAGTCACCATCTGCAGTGATTTTGGAGCCCTCAAAAATAAAGTCTGCCACTGTTTCCACTGTTTCCCCATCTATTTCCCATGAAGTGATGGGACCAGATGCCATGATCTTAGTTTTCTGAATGTTGAGCTTTAAGCCAACATTAAGTCATCAGAAATGCACGCACACTGGCAGAGTTCCTAGATATGATCATAGACTTAGCTCAGGGTTCCCTAGAAGCCAGAACAGAAGGAATGACAATTTATAGGTAGAAAAGTTAAGTGACTTACACAGTAAGTAGAGGAGTCAGGTTTGGAATCCAGTTCTGTGTGATGCCAAAGCTCATTCATTCATAGAGTAGGACTTGTGGTCTTGAATGATGGCCATGGCCCAAGTCTGAAACAAGAAGCTAAGCAGTGCTTCCTGAAGATTTGGGCCAGACCCTCAGTGCCAGGTTTCTCAAGAAGCAGCAGATTGGGGCTTGCCATCCCCCAGTGCCCTCTCAGTGGCCCCTCCCAAGGCTATCTGGGATGAGGACTAGGAGGCAAGAGGAGGAGTGGTTTTCCTGGTACTCAGGCCATGTGTATGCTGGGCAGCAGATAGCTCACCATGGGGAATGGAACGTTTTCCCTTCTTTGAAAAGTGAAAGTGAAAGTCACTCAGTCATGTCCGACTCTGCAACCCCATGGACTATAGCCCGCCAGGCTCTTCTGTCCACGGAATTTTCTAGGCCAGAACACTGGAGTGGGTAGCCATTCTCTTCTCCAGGGGATCTTCCCAATCCAGGCACTGAATCCAGGTCTGCCACATTGCAGGTGGATTCTTTATGGTCTGAGCCACCAGAGAAGCCCTCTCTTCTTTGATGCTGGGAACGCATGAGAAGGAAAACTAGCCGCTGGAGGTTTTCTGAGTGGCAGAACCAACAGGCCCATCCTGTGCGGTCACCAAAATTCAGCATGATGAAGGAGTCCTTAGAAAGGGCAACCTGAGCCCCTAAAGGGAGTAAGTGGGGATATAAAGCCTGGTGCCTGCAGAGTAGTCTAGAGAGTTCTGAAGACAGAAGGCCCACTGGAGTTGCTGGGATTGTGCGGCTATGTCCCCAAGAAGAGAGGGGGGCACCTCTCACCCTAGCTTGTTCTCCACAGCCTTTGGATGATGGTAAATGTATCCCTAAAGCTTGTACTTGCCTTTGTTTATTCTTGAAAGGTTGGTGTTAACAAGAAAAACCACAAAGCCAAACTGATATCACTTGAATTGACGCCTATACCAAATCTGGACTTAATACCTGACTTAATTGTAGTTTTGACCTTCCCCAGAAATGTAATTCTAATAAACCACTCTGGAATATTCTGGTCAGCTCCAATGATGTATTCTGTCACAGAGGCCCACTCTGTTCCCACCTCACTCCCTCACCCCCTAATAGGAGGCAACTGCATGTTAAAATCCTTGTCTTCTTCTTCCTCCCCAGAAGAGGACGTCCTGGCCTAAAAAAAAAAACAAAACTATTTCTTTTCTTTTGTCAATACCTCCCTTACACTATCCTTCTTCTGAGAAGCCAGGATAGCTGGACAGAGGTGGTACCTTGAAGAAGAAAGAAAAGGGGGTGGTGGAGGAAAACAGGCATCCCTACTTGATAAATATTTACATCTTTATTTTTTTTTATTGTTTAATTTTGAAGTAATTTCAGACTACAAAGAAGTTGAAAAAATCTTACGAAGTTTCTCTATATCCCTCTCTCAGCTTTTTATATTAGTAACTTAGAAACCATAGCCCAAAGATCAAAACCAGGAAATTAACAGCAATATGATATCATCAGTTAATCTACAGGTTAATTTCATAGAATTAAATTCAAATTTAATTTAAAAGCAAGTCATTGGAATTTTTCCAGTTGTCCCATTAATGTCCTTTTTCTGGTCCAGGATCTAGCCCAGAATCCCAAAGCACATTTAGTTGTCATATTTCCCTAGCCTCCTTGAACCTGGAGTCAGTCTTTGTCTTGCAAGACTGATACTTTTGAAGATTGCTAGCTAGTTATTTTATAGAATGTACAAGAGTTCGGGTTTATCTGATATCTCCTTCTGATTAAATTAAGGTTTTTAATTTTTGGCAAGAATATTGCAGACATTATAGGAGGTGGTGCATGATCAGAAGTTTGTATATTTTCCCCTAGAAAATCATCATAAAAGAAAATATATCCATTTTAACAATTAACAACAATTTTTTAAAATAATGGAAAAAAATGAAGCTCCATCCTGAACCTGTGCTCTATGGGACACTGCTCTGCTTTCTTATACTATCTCTCAACCAGGGGACTCAACATCTCCTTCCCATGGTTCCTTCTTCAAGCCTGGCCACCTAGCATGTGAGGCCTTCTCTTAGGGAGGTGAAGTACTTCAGGAAAGATGTACCATCTCTTGTGAATACACGTCCAAAAAGTAGTAAAAATGGGGCTACCACCTCTAGTGAAATAAAATTTTATTTGGGGAGAAAATTGGAGGTAACAAAATGAATGTGGTTGAAGAAAAACGTCACCTATTTCAGAATATGTAATGTAGAACATGAAAGCCATCCTGTCACCTCCAAGGGAATCATTACATTAGTTTGGTGTATATTCTGAGTTTCCATATGTTAACTTGGAATTTAGTGTTTTCACTTAATGTATCTTGGAGTCAATAACTTTTTAACTGATATTGGAGATGGCACTTGACCTTTTTGATATTCAGTTTCTTTTTGGGGGGATATGGTGGTGGTCACTTGGCTTGTAAGAGTTTCTCTGATTTTGCATCTTGTTCAATATTTTGAGAGCATCTGTCTTTATTGACAACCCAATCCTCTTCACAGTTCTCCCACTTTGATTTCTTAACATTGTCCTCCATCCACCCACCACCCAGACCAGCAATCTCCCCTCCATCTCTGCGTACCTTGTCCTCTTTTCAAACCAAATGCTCCTTCCCTTTTCCTGATCTCTTGTCCAGTGTCCCTCTCTGGCTTGTTGGCTTGCTTATCACATGTGGCTCTTTGCTGTCATGCAGATTTGGATCTTTCCTCCCTTCTCTCTGAGTCTTCTTGAAGGATATCTGTACATTTCCTACAACTTCAGCTCTCATACTAATCCCTAACTAGGAATCTGTCTGTGTTAGTTTCCTAGAACTGCCATAATACAGTACCACAAATTGAGTGGTTTAAACCAACAAAATTATTATTAATTAGTTTAGTTACTTATTCTCTAACACTTTTGGGGGCTTGAACCTGAAATTGAGGTGTTGGCAGGCCTATGTTCTCTCTGATGGCTTTGTGGGAGCTGTGGTAAAATTTTATGGAAAACAATTTGAAAAGATACATCAAAAACTTATAAATGTACGTATCCTTTGATATAACAATTCCATTTTTAACAATGCATTCTTAAAAAACAAAGATATACTTATGGACAGAGATTTATTTAGTACAGGGATGTTCATTACAGTGTTGTTTATAATAGTAATGAAAACCTGAAAATGACCTACATGTGAAACAATAGAAAATTGGTAAGATAAATTATGTTTTCCCCATATGACAGAGTACTTAGCAGGCCATACAAATTGCATTGTAGACAAAGTTTTGGATACAGTACATTGCTAAGAAGTTTAAGCAGGCTATAAAGTGTATTCAATTTGATTGCAACCTGTTATAACTTTGACTTTCCAACTTTCTCTACCCTCAAGAAGCTACATATGCTTTTACATCCTGTGATTCTAGCCCCCATCCAGTTGACTGTAAGAGATCTCTCTTCTAGGAAATTCCCTCCTCTGTCTTGCATCACTTAAGTTTGGAGCTTCACCCCTTTGCAGACTCCCTTGTCTGTTGGAAGCCAGCTTTGCCAGGCTGATATCTCTTCCCTCATGAAGATTTGCAGAAACATGGGCAATAATTGGTTCCCTTAACTCCCTCAAACATAAGTAATACTGAGCTTTGATGCTTAATACAACTTTCCTGAACACTTGGGTATAATATACGGGAGTGGCAAAGCCAAGAAAGGAAAACTTAGAATACTAGATGTTTGCTCCCAGAAAACTGGTGCTTGGTTCAGTCTCACTTGTGTATCCATGTATCCTTTATTGATTGTTTCTCTGCTTTTCTTCCTAATGGTTACCATTTTGCAAGGACTAGCTATTACTTCTTCTTTAGAGTGTCCTTAAGCTTATCTCCCCTCCCAGGAGTCCTTGCCACCAATCCCTCTGAGGCCTTAGCTATAGGAAATATACTTTGTAGAAATTAATTGCACCTACCCTGAGGATAACAACATTTAGACTATTATGCTGAGTGATTTAACTTCGTGTCAGAAACCTCCCCATTTCAGGATGAGATCTTATTATTGCATGACCAAAAGGCCATTGAAGAGACCCTTTCCTCTATTCCCCTACTCCCCAGAACAGAGACAATTCGAACACCAGTTATCATTCTGTAATGCAAACATTCCTTGTAGTAATAATAGGAAATATTATACCTCTGCCCTATGTCTTTGCTCTTTACAAAGAATGTTTCAAAAAAAATTCAGTTTCAACTACATAACATGTATATATATGATATATATAAAAATATATATCTAAACCCCTTGAAGAGACATACCCTAAGATATAATCCGGAGAAGGCAATGGCACCCCACTCCAGTACTCTTGCCTGGAAAATCCCATGGACAGAGGAACCTGGTAGGCTGCAGTCCATGGGGTCGCTAAGAGTTGGACACAACTGAGTGACTTCACTTTCACTTTTCACTTTCATGCATTGGAGAAGGAAATGGCAACCCGCTCCAGTGTTCCTGCCTGGAGAATCCCAGGGATGGTGGAGCCTGATGGGCTGCCGTCTATGGGGTCGCACAGAGTCGGACACGACTGAAGCAACTTAGCAAGATATAATCAGCAATGACCTCTAGATGGCAGGTATATTAGCCATCTATTGCTGTGTAACAGATTACCTTAAAATTTAGCAGCTTAAGGCAGTAAGCATTTATTATCTCTCAGTTTCTATGGGTCAGGAATCTAGATGCAGCTTAACCGGGTGTCCTCTGACTCAGGGTTGCTCACAAGGCTGCAGTTAAGGTTGTGGCTGGGTCTTAGTCATCTCAGGGTTCAACAAGGGAAGAATGTATGTGTGTGTGTACACGTGTGTGTGAGAGGAAAAGAAATATTAGTCTTTTGGTAGCCTATTACGTTGGGGGTCTCCAGGACCACCCCAGGTTTGATGATTGGATAGGAGGGCTCACAGGACTCAGCACATAGTCGTATTCTCTATAGTTATAGACCGTAAACTATTACAGTGAAAGGCTACAAAGCAAGATCAACAAAGGGAAAATGTGCATGAAGTCTGGAGGAAACTAGGCACACGTTCTCACTTTCAAGAGTCTTCTTCCAGTGGAGGCATGCAGGACACCCTGAATTCCCCCAGTAGTCAGCTGTGACAGTGAGTATGAAATGCTGCCTGTGAGAGACGCTCAGTAAAGTCTCGATGCTCAGAGTTTTTACTGAGGGCTAGTCAAGTAGCCGCCCTCTGCCAGGCTGATATCAAGAGTCCAGACTCTTGGAAGGGAGGCTGATGCTTAGCATAAAAATATTGCTTGCACAAACAGTTTAGTCACAGTGAGCCCTTCTTATCAGGGAATAGTAGGAACCTTTCCTCCTGAAAGCCAGGCTCCCAGATGCTGGCCAAGGGCCAGACTTGCAAGCAGCCCTTTCTAAGGATGACAGTCTCAGGCCAGCTGTATTAACTCTTTTCTGCACATCTAATCTGGGAAGTGATATCCATGACTTTTTCTATATTCTGCTCTATATAAGTGATTCTCTAGGTTCAGCCCATAGTCATGGAGGGAATTTCAAAAGATGTGACTGCCAGGAGGAAGGAGCTTTGGGCCCTCTTAGAACCTGACCACTAGAAAAGGAGTCTCAGCTTTTCTCATCAATATTTTCTATCTTCTCTCTAATGATCCAAAGCACTTCTATGATAAGAAAAGCTATTTGGAAACCATGATTAACTATATATATAGCAGTATGTATGTGGTAGAAAAAGCAATATATTCCTTGTGGAAGAAAACTAGGATTTCTTTAGGCTCCACCTACACTCAAGTGTAGGTTCTTATGGCCTAATAACTCTTGTTGGTATTTGAGATGGTGAAGTTACCTGGGAAGAAAAGTTGCAATGTTTCTAGTTATAAGAATAAAGGCAGGCTTAAGGAAAGTGTTTAGTATTTTAGAGACAGCTTCAGTAGTGGCAGGAGACCTGAAGTAGATAGTAATTTGTTAAATGGCAGGCTGTGGAGGTGAGGGGAAACCTCACCAGGCTCCAGAAAGCTTTAGACTGAGGCAAATGTTATGCCTGGAGATATTTGGCAAGAACCCATGCAGGTCACTGATAGATGCATGTATGCCGGGCAGGGTGAGGAGGCCTGGGGAGGATGGAGCTAGGAGCGATGGTGTTTCCAGGGCTGCTCTGGCAGGAAGAGATGAGGAAGAAGGAACTTCTCCCCTCTCTCCTCAGGGGACCTCTGAAGACCTCAGGACTTCAGAGAGGAAGCGAGCCTGGCCCAGGAGAAGATGGACCTCTCGTAGCATAAGTGAAGGTGGCTGCCTGATGGTCTCTTGTCCATGGTGGGAAGGATGCCCACTGACCTTCAGAGGTGGACAGTGGCATGGCAGTTGGGAATACTCTGCTGTTGGGTATGTGGTCACACAGAGGGCATTAGAACAGCATCTGGGTCACAGCTGGGCATTTAGTGAGGGAAGGAGAGAGGGAGAGAAAGAGAGAAGTGATAAATGAAGAAACATATAACGTACTCTGGAGGCCATTAAGAAGGCCTCCTCCAAATCTGTTCTTTTCTGTACGCACAATTGAAATAGTCTAATATTTCTAATTTTATTGTGTTTATTTATTTACTTTTGGGTCTGTTTCTCCCCACCATTAATGTAAGCTCTCTGAGGGCAGGGGTTGTGTCTGTGTTGTGCCTGGCATAAACTAGACAGTCAATTAATGCTATACAATTGAATTAAAAAACACATTGATGCCAATACTTCACATTCACTGCCTTGCTTCTGTTCTTATTGGTATTTGAAAACAGCTGCATATGTTTGCCTTTCAACTTGGTGGATTGCATCTGTAGCCTCCATGAACTTTAAAAAACAGATCTGTCAATATTATGCTAAATGAAGGAAGCCAGATGCCAAAGGCCACATATGGTGTGATTCCATTCATATGAATGTCCAGAGCGGGGCAGGTCCACACACAGAGAAAGCAGATTAGTGATTGCCAGGGGCTGCAGAGAGGGAAGAGGGAGTGACTGCTCATGGGTGTGGGGTTTCCTTTTTGGAGTAACAAAAATACTCTCGAATTAGATAATAGCAATGGTTGTACAACTCTGAAGATCTTAAAAACCACCAAATTGTACACTTTAAAGGGGAGAATTTTATGGTATGTGAATTATATCTTAACAAAGTTGTTAATAAAAAATACAGATCTGTCATTAATTTCCCCTGAGGCAGGGTGAGTATTTCTTTTCCTGTGGTTCCACAGATAAATAAAACAAGGCTCGCGGGCAGTGTGGTGTAATGGAAGTAATGTAGGCACCGGAGTCAGACACACCCAGATCTGTAGCCAGGCTCCTTACCACCGTGTGCCCCTGGGCAGGTTACTGTTCTGACCTCCTGACGCCTCATTTCCCTGCTTTGAAAAAATGGGTATTCTAACTTTAAGACGTGGGACCATGTGAAGGTCAACTTCATTAACCCACATGAAATGCCCAGCCCTGGGCTTGACAGCTTGACAATGAGCTTGGTCCTCTTCTCTCCTCCTCCTCCTTCAGCAGAGCTGCAGAGTGGCCAGGTGAGTGGCAGAGTGAGTAATTAGAATCTGATTACTGAGATAGGATCCATTTTGTAGCATCCAGAATGACCAGTCTGCCTCCTGAAGCCCCTTTGTCTGCACTGGTTCAGCATTGTTCTGTCCACGATTTGCCATGGGAGGTCACCGTCCCTTAGCCTCCTTTCTCATCAGATACAGAACAAGGCCCTGCAAATGTCACTGAGCACAGCCACCAGGGCCTTGTCACTGCTCTGGAGACGGGTGCTCTGTCTGTGTCCTTTCCGAGAAAGAAGGGGGTGGCCAGACAGAACTCATTCCACTGATTCTTTGTTGGCTGGGCAGTTCTGCAAATGTTTAATAATTGTCCTCTGGGACATAAAAAGCCCTGAAATGTGGTGTGTGCTAACATCCATGGTGTGCTTTCCCCAGGGCTGACTTAAAGCCATCGGTGTGATATCACTGAATATGGAGTTGGGAAGAGATGCACCCAGTCAGTTATCTCAAGATGAGGGAATGGGTTCTGGCATATTATTGTCTTTACAGGATAGTTACACCATCAAGACTCAGCAGAGTTTGTAGGTAGCTTCTAGCATGACTGCTCAGGGAGGAAGGGGTTTCCTGGTGTGAATTTTCAAAGCTTGGTACCTCTGTTGGCCCTTTTGCCTCTTGAGAACTCAGCATAGAAGATACCAAACTGTGAGCTTGCAGCTAGGGCTGGGGATCTGCACAGGGATTTATTGGAGAGTAGTGGAGGGGTGGCTGTGAGTCCAAGGTAAGCCTCTTCGGGAGAGGAAATTTTGACCATGTGTGAAGTTGTCGGCACATTGAGGCCACTTGGAAAGACTCAGACACTATCTCTTACAGCCTGATGTGTGTGCAGATTTGACAAGGTCAGAGTCACACAGCTAAGGTCAAAGGATTATAGGATGCATGTTAAGGAGAAAAGCAAAGATGTCTGGCAAGTTGGCATCCTTACAAACAGAAACTTTGTAAACCTAAACTAATGAAGTCTCCACTCCTCTGGAGGGCTGACCCATCTCAGTTTGGGTGACAGGTTAGATAGAATGCATTCCTGGAAGCAAAAGCACATATTGATCAAGCTTATTATGGAAATAATCTTGAATTCTGGGGCTCTTTAGAGTTTTTAGGATGAAATGTTAGTTGGGGAGGAAAGTGTGCTGTTGTTTGCCATGAGTATACTGAATGAGTTCATGCTCTTCTGGTCAAGAATAGTGGGTTAGTTAGAGTAATCTAGCTGCTATAACAAACTAGCCATTTAATGCAAACATTTTATTTCTTAGGACTTCCCTCTGATTGGCTAAAAGTGGGGTGGCTCTATCTCCTGTAGGCATTTAGAGATCCAGGTTGACAGAAGCTCTGGTAATTTTCATTATATGGGTCCTAACATGGTTTTTCCAGTGGTCATGTACGGATGTGAGAGTTGGACTGTGAAGAAAGCTGAGCGCCGAAGAATTGATGCTTTTGAACTGTGGTGTTGGAGAAGACTCTTGAGAGTCCCTTGGACTGCAAGGAAATCCAACCAGTCCATTCTAAAGGAGATCAGTCCTGGGTGTTCTTTGGAAGGAATGATGCTAAAGCTGAAACTCCAATACTTTGGCCACCTCATGCGAAGAGTTGACTCATTGGAAAAGACTCTGATGCTGGGAGGGATTGGGGGCAGGAGGAGAAGGGGATGACAGAGGATGAGATGGCTGGATGGCATCACTGACTCAATGGACGTGAGTTTGAGTGAACTCCAGGAGTTGGTGATGGATAGGGAGGCCTGGTGTGCTGCAATTCATGGGGTCGCAAAGAGTTGGACACCACTGAGCGACTGAACTGAACTGAACTGAACATGGCCTTACCATTGATACCAGGCCAGTAAATAAGGGAAGAACAAGTAGAGAAGCACATCTGCTTTTGAACCACATCCATCCCTCTCATGTTCTTGATTGGCCCCCTTTGGCAAGAGGATGAGTTTCTTGAACTGGGCGACTATTAACTGAAAACCCTCTGCACTTATGCCGAGCTCTTTGATTTTTAGATCACCAGGTTGTCTCCAGCTAGACAGCCACTTCCTAGGAACAAGTCTACACTACAGGGAGGAGCAAATTCTTTGGTATGCAGCAGGCTCTGTCTGCCGTAGACAAGAACAATTCTGTGGTCAGCCTGGTGCTGACAAAGAGCTTTCTTTTGCCAACAGTGTCTTTACTTGGATTGGGCAAGTTAGCATTTTGTCTCACATTTCCTTTCCTGAGGGAAGTTGGGCTAGTAAAAAAGCATGACACTATTGTGTCAATAGGGTGCCAATAATTGCATTCGGTCTCTGCTCCCCCAGGCGGACAGTTCTCAGAGGATGTGGGAGCACTGGGTGGGGAAACTAAACTGAAGGAGCAGTTCTTTCAGCACTGGGGGAGCCCTTAGATGAAACCATCCCCCTTCCTTCTATAGCAACCTCTCTGATTCTTTGATTCCTAAAGAGTCATGTCTGACTCTTTGCGACCCCATGACTATAGCCCATCAGGCTCCTCTGTCCATAGAATTCTCCAGCAAGAACACTGGAGTGAGCTGCATTTCCTTCTCCAGGGGATCTTTCCCACCCAGGAATCAAACCCTGGTCTCCTGCATTGGAAGGCAGGTTCTTTACCATCTGAGCCATCGGGGAAGCCCAATAGGCTCCTGTTAAATCCACTGATGTAGTTATTTACTGCCCTGGGGGTTTTAATTGAAGCCAGCCTGAATAACAATTAAGGCCTCCTAGAAGCTGTTGGGACAAATAAAGTATTGTTGGCCCACCAACCCCCAACAACTAGAGCTACTTGCTATGAATTCAGACCTCATCTTTTCATGCCTAGAGATTTCTGAAGATTTATGTCTCCAAGTTCAAGCCTTGAGAGATAATAAACAGTAGATGAATGTATTGAAAACTAACTTTTTGGCCAGAGGGAACATCTATGCCTCCATGCTTTGCATATGCAGCAGGAAAGTGACTCACTTCACTTGTTCTCATTTTACAAAAAAGCAGACATAATTTAGCAGGTAACAATCGGTTGCCAAGTCTCTATTCTAGGTGCAGGGGCATTGTTCTAGCAGCTGACTCTATTTGCCATCTCTGACTTATCTATCATTTTACAGGTCTTGATAGGGTCAAATGATTCATCTGAAGCCATAAAATTGGTTAGTAAGAGTCACCAGAACACAAGACTCTTGACTTCCTAGGTGTGCATCTTGTGACCCTCTTATCATCACCTGGGTGAGCTGATGGTAAGTAATTTTGTTCCAGGCTAAACTGCAGAAAATTCCTTGACTTCCTGTATCTCTTTGATAAAGAGTTGACCCTCAGTTTGGGCTATAGCATAGGAATAAGGAGATTGTTCCTTTTCTTTTGGAACCTTCCCTGCTGAGTCACCTGCCACTTTTGAGAATGTAACAGAGTCAGCAATGCCTGTGGAAAATTCTTCTTTGTCGGCAGAGAAAACATGGTATTTAGCTACAGCAGGATGTTCCCCAAAGACTTTATAGGAGTTACAGAGTGCCTGAGGTGGGTGGGAGCTCCATGGATCAAGGTATCACATAGTAGTTGGGTGAATTTTTCCATGGCTGAATTCCAGGAAAATTTCCCCTGATATGATTTCTATTGTTCAAAGTAAGCCTGTTCCTGCCCAGGGCTTATGAGAGTGGGCATGTCCAGATGGGTGGGTGGAGAGGTACTTGGGAGGAGAGATTATTTTTTTCTCATTAAGAGCCAGTTTATTCCACTAGTTCCTGAGCTCACTTTGCCCTATAGTTGGGAGAAGGGTGTGTGCCTCCCTGCTGAGCTTTTAATCTGAACTTCAAAGCTTTACAAAGCAGGCTCCTGTATCTTTTTTCCTGCTTGGTCTCCATGGAAAACTGATGAGGTCTGACCTCCTTCCAAAGTGTCCACAGCAAAATATCTACTCAGAGCGCTGTGGACCTGATGTGAGTCCAGGGAGAATGGATCTTGGGCCACTTGTTTGAACAACTTTACTTCATGTCTATTAATTATTTTTTCAAAGATATCATAAAGAGTCTGATTTCTATAACTATGACTATTTAAGGATTATTGAAAGGATTTATAGGAAGTGATGAGAAATTTGAAATCCAGTTCAGTTCAGTCACTCAGTCTCCGACTCTTTGCAACCCCATGAACCGCAGCACGCCAGGCCTCCCTGTCCATCACCAACTCCCGGAGTCCACCCAAACCCATGTCCATTGAGTTGGTGATGCCATCTAACCATCTCATCCTCTGTTGTCCCCTTCTCCTCCTGCTCTCAGTCTTTCTGAGCATCAGGGTTTTTTCAAATGAGTTGGCTGTTCGCATCAGGTGGCCAAAGTATTGGAGTTTGAGCTTCAACATCAGTCCTTCCAATGAACACCCAGGACTGATCTCATTTAGGATGGACTGGTTGGATCTCCTTGCAGTCCAAGGGACTCTCAAGAGTCTTCTCCAACACCACAGTTTAAAAGCATCAATTCTTTGGTGCTCAGCTTTCTTTATAGTCCAACTCTCACATCCATACATGACCACTGGAAAAACTGTAGTCTTGACTAGACCTTTGTGGACAAAGTAATGTCTCTGCTTTTGAATATGCTATCTAGGTTGGTCATAACTTTCCTTCCAAGGAGTAAGTGTCTTTTAATTTCATGGCTGCAGTCACCATCAGCAGTGATTTTGGAGCCCAGAAAAATAAAGTCAGCCAGTTTCCCCATCAATTTTCCATGAAAGTGATGGGACCGGATGCCATGATCTTCGTTTTCTGAATGTTGAGCTTTAAGCCAACTTTTTCACTCCCCTCTTTCACCTTCATCAAGAGGCTTTTTAGTTCCTCTTCACTTTCTGCCATAAGGGTGGTGTCATCTGTATATCTGAGGTTATTGATATTTCTCCCGGCAATCTTGATTCCAGCTCGTGCTCCATCCAGCCCAGTGTTTCTCATGATGTACTCTGCATATAAGTTAAATAAGCAGGGTGACAATATACAGGCTTGATGTACTCCTTTTCCTATTTGGAACCAGTCTGTTGTTCTAACTGTTGCTTCCTGACCTGTATACAGGTTTCTCAGGAGGCAGGTCAGGTGGTCTGATATTCCCATCTCTTTCAGAATTTTCCACAGTTTATTGTGATCCACATAGTCAAAGGCTTTGGCATAGTCAATAAAGCAGAAATAGATGTTTTTCTGGAACTCTCTTGCTTTTTCGATGATCCAGTGGATGTTGGCAATTTGCTCTCTGGTTCCTCTGCCTTTTCTAAAACCAGCTTGAACATGTGGAATTTCATGGTTCACATATTGCTGAAGCCTGGCTTGGAGAATTTTGAGCATTACTTTACTAGCGTGTGAGATGAATACAATTGTGCGGTAGTTTGAGTATTCTTTGGCATTGCCTTTCTTTGGAATTGGAATGAAAACTGACCTTTTCCAGTCCTGAGGCCACTGCTGAGTTTTCCAAATTTTCTGACATATTGAGTGCAACACTTTCACAGCATCATCTTTTAGGATTTGAAATAGCTCAACTGGAATTCCATCATCTCTTCTAGCTTTGTTCATTGTGATGCTTCTTAAGGCCCACTTGACTTCGCACACCAGGATGTCTGGCTCTAGGTGAATGATCCCACCATTGTGATTATTTGGGTCATGAAGATCTTTTTTGTACAGTTCCTCTGTGTATTCTTGTCACCTCTTCTTAAAATCTTCTGCTTCTGTTAGGTCCATAACATTTCTGTCCTTTATTGTGCCCATCTTTGCATGAAATGTTCCCTTGTTATCTCTGATTTTCTTGAAGAGATCTCTAGTTGTTCTCATTCTATTGTTTTCCTCTATTTCTTTGCACTGATCACTGAGGAAGGCTTTCTTATCTCTCCTTGCTATTCTTTGGAACTCTGCATTCAAATGGGTGTATCTTTCCGTTTCTCCTTTGCTTTTCACTTCTCTTCTTTTCACAGCTATTTGTAAGGCCTCCTCAGACAGCCACTTTGCTTTTTTGCATTTCTTTTTCTTGGGGATGGTCTTGATTCCTGTCTCCTGTACAATATCACGAACCTCCGTCCATAGTTCATCAGGTACTCTGTCTATCAGATCTAGTCCCTTAAATCTATTTCTCACTTCCAGTGTATAATCATAAGGGATTTGATTTAGGTCATACCTGAATGGTCTAGTGGTCTTCCCTACTTTCTTCAATTTAAGTCTGAATTTGGCAATAAGGAGTTCATGATCTGAGCCACAGTCAGCTCCCGGTCTTGTTTTTGCTGACTGTATAGAGCTTCTCCATCTTTGGCTGCAAAGAATATAATCAATCTGTTTTCAGTGTTGACCATCTGGTGATGTCCATGTGTAGAGTCTTCTCTTGTGTTGTTGGAAGAGGGTGTTTGCTATGACCAGTGCATTCTCTTGGTAGAACTCTATTAGCCTTTGCCCTGCTTCAAATGCCTCTACCCACGGGGCATTGTTCTAAGAAGCCCATTATTGGTCATTAGAAAGCTTGATGGAGCAGGAATTGTTCGGCTGGGCCCAAACCTCCTTTCCCCACCCTGAACATTGCCCACGGAAAGATCCTGTGCAGGCCTGTGGCGTCTGGGCTTTCTGCCAGAGAACATTCTCTGGTAGTGCTTTCTGGGGGAAGACTTGAAATGCTGAGGAATTAACACTCCAGGAACAACCCTCAGCCAATGAGGGACAGGAGTTGGTGGGTGACTCCCCTAGCTTCCTTGCTTACAATGACCAATTCTGAGGTGGTTTCTACATAGTCTTGAAGATGGTCCCCGTGGGGTGGAGCCTCAGCTATGTGCAGTCATAAATTTCTCAGTGATGCCCCTTAACTGGCTTACTGCCTGATGGTTTCAATTTCCAGCTCTGTCACAGTGTATGCTTGTTGCTGGCTGTTCAGCCGCTTAGCCACGTCTGACTTTTTGTGGCCCCATGGAGTAGGTTCCTCTGTTCATTTCCCTGGCAAGAATGCTGAAGTGGGTTTCCATTCCCTTCTCCAGGGGATCTTCCTGACTCAGGAATTGAACCCACATCTCCTGCACTGACAGGTGAATTCTTACCACTGAGCTCCCGGGGAAGCCCCCGCTGTGTGCTGGTCATCTCCAAATAAACACTTGAATTCAAATCCTGGTCTCAGCCTCATAAGGAAACCCAAATTAGACTTGACAAATGTCTAGTCTTTTCCTGCCAGAGATAGGGTGTCTGAAAGATGGAGGAGGTGGTTAGAACCACTGTGGAGGGCTCACAGGGTCACATGTCTGACCTGTGAGCACTTGCTGAGGTCCAGAGCCTTCTCCTCTCTCTGCTGTTGGTAGACAGATACATGTCTGTCCAGGTGGGGGCTGAACTTCTCTGCAGTGGGAGAGTACAGTGCCACAAGGTAGACGAAGTAAGAATAGCAACTTGATGGGGAAACAGATTGACCTGCAGAGTCAATATTATTGTGAAACAGCATTTGCTCTTCCCTGGCAGTGACACAGGACAAGTGTTGGCCTCAGGGGCCACCAGAACAACCCCCACTGCATGTATGGAAATACCAGGTGGTGTCTGGATCAGCTAAGAGCATCAGCTGGGTCTTGGTGGGAGGTTCCAAGCAGCTGGCTGCTTTGGAAAGGAGAGGGACTTGTAGTGCTCTCTCAGCTGGGGTGGATGGGAGGAGAGGGTATGACCGAGGTAATCTCTGGTCTGGAGGGGCACACAGTTTCTTTTCCTTGTGAAGACTGGTGTCCCTCATTCCCTTTGGTGCCTGGAGAAACTATCTCTGAGGAAATGCCAAGTAGGGGGCCCACTGGCTTTGTTCCCTGGTGTACATAGTATTAACTCTGAGTTGACACTGTACTGTTTCATAGGCTTGAGTCCATACTGAACTGTGGGCACAGTCAAAGGAAATTAGCCTTTCTCCTCTTCTTGTCATACCTAAAATCGAATTATGTGACTTCTTGGACATTTTTCCTGCCCCGTTTTTAGGTGGCACAGATAGGAGGGAGCTGCCACTTGACCCTAGCCTCAGGCAAGATGGTGGAACAGCCTGGTTGGGGCACTAGGCTGTCCTGTCTATGGAGCATCACTCTGACCTCTGGTCCCTATGCTCCGTGACAAGTACAGGGCCAAGTTGAGTCCTGTGGGGTTGGTAGGGACAGGAGGAGAAAGGGAAGGGGGAAAGAAAGGACCCTTCTAAAAGGAGTACTTCTTACTTGATGAAGAGGAGGCACTACTTTCTGGCCTGGTTTCATGAGCTGGTCCATTCTTTTAGGACCCAGCCAAGCTGAGAAACTAGTGAATATTGGGAAGTGACCAAGTGCTTATAGGTTAACATGTTGATAGAGATAATAGCTGGTGTTTGCTGAGTCCTGCTTTTTCCCAGGCACTCTGTGAAGGGCTATGCAAGGATGATCCTGTCTAATTCTCAGAAATTAAGAACTATAATTATTCACATTTTCGTGATGAGAAACCAAAGCATAGAGAAGTTAAATAACTTTCCCAAGGCCAACTGACTAGTAAGTAGTGGGGCCAGTGCACAAACCCCATGTTTTCCATACTTGTGTGTTCAGCATTCACTGCACACCAAGCACCTGTTCTAGGTGAACTGGGTAGGCAGTGTCCCTGCTCCTCTTCTAGCAGATCAAGTCACGTGAAAATTCAAGAAGCAAATGTATTAACAGACTCTCAGGTAGTGATTAGTGCCACATGGAGAATTAAAATAGGCAGATGTGGTGAAGTCCCTCAGTCAGTCAGTTCAGTCACTCAGTTGTGTCCGACTCTCTGAGACCCCATGAATTGCAGCACACCAGGCCTCCCTGTCCATCACCAGCTCCCGGAGTTCACTCAGACTCACGTCCATTGAGTCAGTGATGCCATCCAGCCATCCTATCCTCTGTCATCCCCTTCTCCTCCTGCCCCCAATCCCTCCCAGTCTCAGGGTCTTTTCCTATGAGTCAACTCTTCACATGAGGTGGCCAAAGTATTGGAGTTTCAGCTTTAGCACCAGTCCTTCCAATGAACACCCAGGATTGATCTCCTTTAGAATGGACTGGTTGGATCTCCTTGAAGTCCTAGGGACTCTCAAGAGTCTTTTCCAACACCACAGTTCAAAGCATCAATTCTTTGGTGCTCAGCTTTCTCCACAGTCCAACTCTCACATCCATACATGACCACTGGAAAAACCATAGCCTTGACTAGATGGACCTTTGTGGACAAACTAATGTCTGTGCTTTCAAATATGCTATCTAGGTTGGTCATAACTTTCCTTCCAAGGAGTAAGCATCTTTTAATTTCATGGCTGCAGTCACCATCTGCAGTGATTTTGGAGCCCAGAAAAATAAAGTCTGACACTGTTTCCACTGTTTCCCCATCTATTTGCCATGAATAGGGACCATGATGGGACCAGATGACATGATCTTAGTTGAGTGTTGAGCTGAATGTTGAGCTTTAAGCCAACTTTTTCACTCTCCTCTTTCACTTTCATCAAGAGGCTCTTTAGTTCCTCTTCACTTTCTGCCATAAAGGTGGTGTCATCTGCATATCTGAGGTTATTGATATTTCTCCCAGCAATCTTGATTCCAGCTTGTGTTTCTTCCAGTTCAGCGTTTCTCATGATGTACTCTGCATATAAGTTAAATAAGCAAGGTGACAAAATACAGCCTTGACGCACACCTTTTCCTATTTGGAACCAGTCTGTTGTTCCATGTCCAGTTCTAACTGTTGCTTCCTGAACAACAGGTTTCTCAATAGGTTTCTCAAGAGGCAGGTCAGGTGGTCTGGTAAGGAACAGCGGCTGCACTTTACTGGAGCAGCCGTGAAGAGATACCCCACAACCAAGGTAAGAGATACCCCACTAAGCCATGCCATGTGGGGCCACCCAAGATGGACAGGTCATGGTGGAGAGGTCTGACAGAATGTGGTCCACTGGAGAAGGGAATGGCAAACCACTTCAGTATTCTTGCCTTGAGAACCCCATGAACAGTATGAACAGGCAAAATGATAGGATACTGAAAGAGGAACTCTCCAGGTCGGTAAGTGCCCAATATGCTACTGGAGATCAGAGGAGAAATAACTCCAGAAAGAATGAAGGGATGGGGCCAAAGCAAAAACAATGCCCAGTTGTGGATGTGAGTGGTGATAGAAGCAAGGTCCGATGCTGTAAAGAGCAATATTGCATAGGAACCTGGAAGCTTAGGTCCATGAATCAAGGCAAATTGGAAGTGGTCAAACAGGAGATGGCAAGAGTGAAGGTCGACATTCTAGGAATCGGCGAACTGAAATGGACTGGAATGGGTGGAGTCCCTAGGTAACCACTTTAACCTGGGAGGTCAGAGAAGGCTTCTTGGAGGTGACATTTAAGCTGCAATCTGAAGGACGAGGAGTGAGACTGCAATGATCACGGGGAAGAGAAGTTCTGCAGACAAACGGCAAGAACACAACAAGAAAAAAGCAGTCAAGGCAGGGACAGAAAGGAGAGTGACAGGGGAGAGGCAGGAGCGGTCCCTTCCAGAGCTTTCCGGTTAACATTCTTCATTTGCTCAGCTTCTTTCAGAGCTTAAAGGGGCCTTGTGGCTCCCCTGAGGGCATCAGTGGGCCAAGGGGGCTTTTTCACCTGTGATTAAACCACGTGAGTAACACTGTGACCAGGACCAGAGTGTGAGCCATGTGCCTACCTACCCCACTCCCCTGCTTGGCGCACTCTGACTTCACCCAGGACATCAGACAGTGCTGCATGGGGGGAGCCACCCAAAGACTTCATATCAGCCCTGTGCTACCTCCACTCCCTGGCAGGACAAGACCTGTGCAGCCACTTCTGGGCTTGGTGCCAGTGCCTCTCACTGAAAAACAGCGGGGCTGATTACAATGATGTTTTCCAAAGGAAACAAGGGAGAGAACGTGACGTGGGCTGAGATTACAACTCACAGCATTTCACATCCAGGCCAGTTTTGGTAGCAAAGGTTTAGACTCCTCCCTGAGAGCGTTTCCAGGAAACCCCAGGGTATGAAGCTATAGTGCCAGATGTTCTAGTAAAAGGAAAACCTCCTAGAACAAATAATAATAACAGAAGGGCAAATTAATCCTGTAGGTAGGACAGAGAGAGTGTGCTCCAAGACTGTAACTAGCAGACATCTGGGTGGTTCTGGATGAATTCCTTATGCTGCATGCGTTGTTTCTTCATATTCTCTACCACTTCTGGGACCGATCCTTTGAACTATCAACGTACTGGTCCTAGAGAGGCAAGCAGCTGGAGAAAAGGGATTTTCAGTCACCCATGAGCAACACATTTCATACTTTGAGAAGGAAACCCCTGACAGCGTGTGTAGATCACACGGCCAAGGCAAAGGTCACTGTCTAGGTCCTGAGCTAGAATTCTGTGCTGTGAGGGTGGGTATATGTGTATGAGAAGTCTACAGAGTTCCAGCATACATGAGGGTGAAAAGGATGTGGGAAGCATTGATCAAACCTCATCTAATGTGGGTACTTTAGGAGTACATCCAGGAAATCGTAATGTTCACACCAGTCTTAATATAAGCTTAGATTTTCCTTTATACTTCAGTGTTCCCGCATCCTGACAAAATCATTGCAAATCTGGGGAGGGGTGAGGGTTTCACTGGGATGGGCTCTCCTAATCTCCAAGTGTTTGATGATGGGTAAGACCAGGAATGTGTCACTGATTAGTCTAGGATCAAGTAGGGTCTCTATACACAGTGAAGTTGCTTGGCTGAGGGGATGAATGCGCAGGTCGAAATCACGCCAGCTCCATTGGCAAGCCATTTGTCGAGGTATGCAGTTGTGTTATCAAAGAAAATGCTTCTCAGATCACCCTTCCATGCTCCTTCATTCTTTTTTCCCCTTAAAACATTTCCCAGAATATCTTCTGGGAAATTGACAGACAATATGTAAAACAAGAGTTCAAGGATAAAATAACTTTGGGAAATGCTTGCTTAATTGCAGACAGATTTCTTTTATTTGTAGGATTTCTCAGAGCATTTAATATATGATCTGCATTCTGAATCTCTCAGAGGCAGTTTCGGTGAGCAGAATTTCTCAGGCTATGGAAGCATCTTAGAGGACTAATGCTCTGTGAGCACTTAGAATACTGTTTTTAATGATTGAGGCTTCACTCCTTAGATTTACTTTAGGCAATGTTTGCTCTGGGCACCTGTCATTGTTTTATCAAATGGGGTCTAGCACAAATGTCAAACAATTTTGCCTTGACTTCTTAGTGGTGAAGAGATAGCATGCTTTTCTGTAAGCAGTGGTGAAATATTTGAGGGTGCACAAAGCCTTTAGCACATGGGAGAGCATCTTCTTGCATAAATGGTTGATATTTAACAGCTACGTATTCTTCTTAGGATTCATTAAACATCAGCAACCAAAATGTTCCCTTGGGAACTAAGAATTTTTAAAGATAAAAGGAAAGGTAGTAAAATAAAGAATTTATTCTGAATCCCCCCCGCCCCCGCAATTTTAAGCTTTCTGGCAATAAGGAACCATCCAGGCAATATTTTGATGTGTCTTTCAAATGAAAAATATCTGTCCCTTCCTCCTTCCCTCAATAAGCAAAGAATCAAACAGGGTCAGGACATTCTATGTGCCTCTTCTTCTTCCTATCTGCCTCCCTCATGAGCATCACTATAGAATGGAGAGAAGTTTGTGAAGGACTGCTTGTGGCTCTGAGGGTTGAGAGGGCCTGGCTGCCAGGTGGGTCCTGTCTTCATTGGCACAAGCTCTCTGCTCCTGCATAGTTGGTCAGGGGCCACCCTAGACTCCAGCAGACTGAATTTGAGGATGTCATCCTTAAGTACAGTTGCTGCACCTGGAAAGCTTAGGTAGAGTAGGTTTTCAAAGCATATGAAGGTCAGGGAGCTAAGTCTCTAACTCACCCACATATTTGAGGTCCTATGGATTATCCCTTCTAAATTCAGATAGATTTGCATGTGGTTTTATTTTGCTCATTCCACTCTGTGACTCATGTAAAGTAGAAACATCCTTACTCAGAAAGTCACCCAAAATATAGCAGCTACCACTGTAGTTTTTGCTAAAAATTTTCATTTTGGTTTGTTCTACGTGGATCTGGGACTAGTCAGAAAATTTGAAGGACATCACAGCATCATAATAATCATGGCACCAGTGAGAGGTACTTCTGCTTTTGTGCTTGGAGAAGGAAAAATTTCTTACACTGATTGGAAAAGCAGATAAATTCAAATGCTAATCCCCTTGCCTACTCATTTAAATTTGGCTGTATTTGTCTTTCCAGGTTTTTACTCAAATCTATTCTCCATATATTTGCCAGCCAGATGATGAAGAACTTGGCAAGCTTTGAAAGTAATTTCCCTTTTTATACCCCGAGCTAGCCCCATGGAAGACAGTCTACAGATTTATGAGTAGAATGACCATACATTTTGGTTTTCCCAGACAGTCCTGGTAAATGCTTGTTGATTGATTAATGATTGTTAATTATTTTTAGCTCCCAGTTTCACTATCTGAAGTGTTCTCTTTGGATGATGAATTATGTGTTCTCCCTACTTACGAGTGGTAGAAATGGGTAGTTAGAAAAAAATGCCGCAGTTGGTAAATCTCCCTTTTTAATCATTTTAATCATTTTGACTACTACCATAATTTAAAACAACACACACATATTTATAGACACACGTATACATTATAGGGCTTCCCTGGTGGCTCAGATGGTAAAGAATCTGCCTGCAATGCGGAAAACCCAGGTTAGATCCCTTGGTTGGGAAGATCTCCTGGACAAGGGAATGGTTACCCACTCCAGTGTTCTTGCCTGGAGAATTCCACGGACAGAGGAGACTGGCAAGCTATAGTCCAAGGGATCGCAAAGAGTTGGACACACAACTGAGCATGCACACATATACATTTCTTTCTTTTTTTGTTAACATTTTATTTATTTATTATGAATTTGTTTGACTGCACCAGGTCTTAGTTGCGGCACATGGGATCTTTCAGTTTGGTTTGGAAACTCTTGTGGCATGTGGGATTTAGTTCTCTCACCAGGGATCTAGCTTGGGTCCTCCTGTTTTGGGAGCTTGGAGTGTTAGCCACTGGACTACCAAGGAAGTCCCTACATTTATTTCATGGGTCATTAACTTTAGCCAGCATTTATTAATTTCCAGCTGTGTCAAATAAAGCATATAGAACATTCTGAATTTCCACTGCTTCCATCAACCTTTCTCCCTTCCTGCTTTGGTCAGTCATTGTCAAGGCTTACGTGTGTTGGTTGCATGTGTATTCTGTTGCAAAAATGCAATCAAGCTTTCTGTTTTGTCTGTAGGTAGACTCTATAAGCTGAAATGCAATGAGTAACCTTTATAATCTCATAATTGTGTAACTATTTCTTCCTGGGAGAATCAACTACTATGAAGGAAGCTTTAGTAAAGGAAATGTCATTTTATATCACAAACAGGAGAATGTTTCAAGTCAAATTATTTTTTCCTGCATTGTAATAATTGCTCAATAATTTTTCACATTTTGGTTTGCGTTATATCTGGAATGATGTTTTACACAACCTTTGCTTGTTTGTTTCCTCTTGAAGTTTCTGATAGTCTTTTTTGTTGTCGTTAACTGGAGAAACATGTTTAAGAGCTTCCGGTTTCTTAATCATAAATGGAACTGTCTTCTTTTTGAAGATCTTCTTAGAGTCTTCTGACTTCTTGTTTTAATTTGGGTCAATTGCTTTCTGAGTAGATTTCAAAGTTGTCACCATAATTTTTTTCATTAGGTTCTTGTAGTACTTTTATTTTCAGAGCTCAGTTATTATTCTTTCTCAAATTCTTTTGTTGTTTTGCTGAAGGTTATCATCAAATAATTGATGGGAATAATATATAGAGTAATTTTATTCATCGCTGAACTTCTGAAAATGTCTTTTGCCTTCATACATGATTGGTACTCATTAAAATTTAAAAGTCTAATTTATTAGCCTGGGTCCAACCAGGAGACAGATATCACATAGTAATTTGAACAGGAAAAGTAATATGGAGAATTACTAACTCTAATAGACTTCCCTGTGGCTCAGATGGTAAGGAATCTGCCTGCGATCCAGGAGAGCCAGGTTTGATCCCTGGATCAGGAAGATCCCTTGGAGAAGAGAATGGCTACCTACTCCAGTATTCTTGCCTGGAGAATTCCATGGACAAAGGGGCCTGGCAGGTCACAGCTCATGGGGTCACAAAGAGTCATTCATGACTGAGCAGCTAACACTTTTAACTCTAATAAAGAATTGGTTGTTGCTGTTCAGTCACTCAGTCGTGTCTGACTTTTTGCGACCCCATGGACTGCAGCACGCCAGGCTTCCCTGTTCTTCACCATCTCCTGGAGTTTGCTCAGACTCATGTCCATTGAATTGATGATGCCATCCAAGGATCTCGTCCTCTGTTGTCCCCTTCTCCTTCTTCCTTCAATCTTTCCCAGCATCAGGGTCTTTTCTAATGAGTTGGCTCTTTGCATCAGGTGGCCAAAGTATTGGAGCTTCAGCTTCAGCATCAGTCAGTCCTTCCAATGAATATTCAGGACTGATTTCCTTTAGGATTGACTGGTTTTATCTTCTTGCAGTCCAAGGGACTCTCAAGAGTCTTCTCCAACACCACAGTTCAAAAGCATCAATTTTTTGGCACACAGCCTTCTTTAGAATCCAACTCTCACATCCATACATGACTACTGGAAAAACCATAGCTTTGACTATACAGACCTTTGTTGGCAAAGAGGATTGGAGTAATGAGCAATTGTCTAGTAAGAAGTAAAAAGAACGCCAAAGAATGTACGAATAGCACATATAAGGAGCAGTTAGAGACTGAAACAGAGCACCCAGGAAGACCATGCCTCCCCTTCCCTGAGCCAGAGATGAGATCCAGATCTTGTTGGAAAGAGCACAGCCATGGCTCTCTGAGTAGCAGAGGGCTCATTGTGGTGACATGCCAGTTGGAACTCCACCCTCTGGAACTTGCTGGAAATCTACCCTTCTAGGTGCTGGGGAAACCTGTTCATGGGGCAGTATCTTATCAGGGGTGTTGCGTGACAAAACTGCTTGAAAGATGATTCCAGGAGAACTTCAGGCCACTGGGTGCTGCTGCTGGTAGCCTTGGGCTATAGGAATTGGGTGCTGGAGCAGCTGCTTGCACTGTGGGAGCCTGCTAAGTAAGCACACCCAAGCAAAAGTCAAAGTGTTAGTGGCTCAGTTGTGTCCAGCTCTTTGCGACCCATGGACTGTAGCCCACCAGGCTTCTCTGTCCATGGGATTCTCCAGATAAGAATACTGGAGTGTGTTGCCATTCCCCTCTCCAGGAGATCGTCTTGACCCAGGGATTGAACCTGGGTCTCCTGTGTTGCAAGCAGATTCTTTACCTTCTGAGCCACCACAGAAGCCTAACCAGGAAACAAAACCCTGTGGTATCTCTGCAGAATCCTCTACTGACAAAACTTCAGTAACAGCAGTCAAAGAAAAATATTTAAAGGGCCCAGATTCATTTTCCTAGAGCAAACAAAAAAGGAGAATTTGCTCCTTATTGGCCCAGAGACAATAAATCAATAACGGGCCCATCTAGGTTCAGGAGCACATCATTAGAGTGTTGGAGATTCTGCTGCAATGCCTTCTGACAGCTTGTGGTGTGGATGAGAAGTCTGATAGCATCCTCATTATTTACTCCTTCATGGGTGACCTGCTTTTTCCTTTTGTGAGGTTTTAGAATTTTCTGTTTATCTTTTGAGTTGGATATTTTATCAGAATGTATCTAGAATTCAACGCCCCTCACTCCCCCCCGCCAAAACCTGTTTGAGACTCTGTAGATCCTTCTAAAGATCTGAGTCCTCAGCTCAGAAAATTCATGCATTGTTTATTCTATTATTGTTTATTCATATCAGCTTCTGTTCTCCCTTTTTGGCACTCCTACTGAGCAGGTGTTGGGCCTCATGGGTTGGTCCTCCTCGTCTTTGCAATTTTCTTCTCAAACTTTGTCTTATAGTTTGAAGTTTTGGGAAATTTTCTTGGCTTTCTATTGTACATTACCATTCAGTCTTGGCCACATCTGTGTTAATATTCCAAACTCCTCCTAAATAATTTTATTTTGACAATCATATTTTTAGTTTTAATGTATCATTTTTTTCTTTTCATGATAGCGTGATTATTTTATGAATGCAATATCTATCCTCTTAAACCTTTCTGAGGATACCAATTTTAAATTTTCTTCCTAAGCTTCCTCCTATTCCTTGAATATTCTGTTTCCTGAAGTTTCATTTACTTTCTTTGTTTATTTTGGTCCTTCCATTTCACATTGCTGATTTTCCTCAAAAAAATCTAGCTTTTTTGAGATTCCTTTCATTTATGAATGAATCAGTCTATTACTCAGTTCAGTTCAGTCGCTCAGTCCCACTCTTTGCGACCCCATGAATCACAGCACACCAGGCCTCCCTGTCCATCACCAACTCCCAGAGTTCACTCAAACTCATGTCCATCGAGTCAGTGGTGCCATCCAGCCGTCTCATCCTCTGTCGTCCCCTTCTCCTCCTGACCCCACTCCCTCCCAGCATTATTAGACTGATTCATAAGGAGACTGATATGACCTTTCTCTGCAGCTGTATGGGAAAGTTTACCCAATAGCCCCCTTCCCTGAATAGGATGGCCAACTTTAAGGTTTGTGTAAGCACATTAGGTGTGCTAGAAATCAGGCCACTGCATCCCCCAGCTGCAAAGGATGCAAGCTGAGTCCTCTGAAATGAGAGGCAAGTTGTGTCTATTCCAACTCTTAGTAGGAGATGAGACTCATAATAACATCTCTTCCCTGAAATCATAAAACAGAATCTTCCAATTTTATTTATTTATTTGAGGTTAGGAATCTGTTTTTTTTTATTTTTTTTAATTTTATTTTTAAACTTTACAAACCTCTTTTGTATTCTCAATTGCATGAGGGTTTTTTGAGCTGATTAACTCATTACCAGTCACCTACTTTGAAAATTACTATGTCTTCTTTAGTATCCTATTTTGGAAAGCAATGTCTAATTGAATCTTCTTCTGACAAACCGTGGTCCACTGGAGAAGGGGATGGCAAACCACTTCAGTATTATTGCCTCGAGAACCCAATGAACAGTATGAAAAGGCAGAAAATATGACACTGGAAGATGAGCCCTGTTCCCCTGTCCAGGTCGGTAGGTATCCAATATGCTACTGGGAAAGAACGGAGAAATAAATCCAGAAAGAATGAAGAGGCTGGACCAGTTTGTCCTAGCTTTTCTTCCAAGGAGCAAGCGTCTTTTAATTTAAAGTCTGTGTCACTGTCCGCAGTGATTTTGGAGCCCAAGAAAATAAAATCTGTTACTGTTTCCACTTTTCCCCCATCTATTTGCCATGGCGTGATGGAACCAGATGTCATGATCTTAGTTTTTTGAGTGTTGAGTTTTTAAGTCAGCCTTTTCACTCGCCTCTTTCACCCTCATCAAGAGGCTCCTTAGTTCCTCTTTGCTTTCTGAGTTATTGGTAGAGGGATATATATAATTCATTGTCTAAACTGGAACAGTTTTGAAATTAACTAGGGTGCAATGGGGACACAAGGATGTATGGTCTCCCTATTTATTTACCCCTTTCCAATTTACAGTTGTTTTCCCTTTATGATCATATCTGTTGCCATGATATCAACTATAACATCAGTTCAGTTGTTCAGTCGTGTCTGACTCTTTGCGACCCCATGAATCGCAGCATGCCAGGCCTCCCTGTCCGTCACCAACTCCCAGAGTTCACTCAAACTCACATCCATCGAGTTGGTGATGCCATCCAGCCATCTCATCCTCTGTCATCCCCTTCTCCTCCTGCCCCTAATCCCTCCCAGCATCAGAGTCTTTTCCAATGAATCAACTCTTCGCATGAGGTGGCCAAGGTACTGGAGTTTCAGCTTTAGCATCATTCCTTCCAAAGAAATCCCAGGGCTGATCTCTTTTAGAATGGACTGGTTGGATCTCCTTGCAGTCCAAGGGACTCTCAAGAGTCTTCTCCAACACCACGGTTCAAAAGCATCAATTCTTTGGCGCTCAGCTTTCTTCATAGTCTGACTCTCACATCCATACATGACCAATGGAAAAACCATAGCCTTGACTAGATGGACCTTTGTTGGCAAAGTAATGTCTCTGCTTTTGAATATGCTATCTAGGTTGGTCATAACCTTTCCTTCCAAGGAGTAAGCGTCTTTTAATTTCATGGCTGCAGTCACAATCTGCAGTGATTTTGGAGCCCCCCAAAAATAAAGTCTGCCACTGTTTCCACTGTTTCCCCATCTATTTGCCACGAAGTGATGGGACCAGATGCCGTGATCTTCATTTTCTGAATGTGGAGCTTTAAGCCAACTTTTTCACTCTCCTCTTTCACTTTCCTCAAAAGGCTTTTTAGTTCCTCTATAACATACATAGTAATATTTCCCAATTTGCATCTAACTTCCCTCTTGAGCTCCTGATCCATATTTCCAGCTCTATGCCAAACATCGCATCCATTTGCCCCACAGTCATCTCAAATTCAGATGGGTTCAGTTTCCTTTCAAAATCATCTCCTCCCTGCTTGTCTTCAATGAGGTCATCCAGTATTTTGAGCTGAATATCTGGCTAGAATCTGGAACCCCTCCTTCCCTCCTCCTTGCCCCTTGTTGGTCTCCAGAGCCTTCCAATTCTACCACTGAAATAGCTTCTGAACCCATCCCCGTCTCTTACCACTGTCTTATCTTTGGTAGAGGTCTCATTATATCTTTTTCTGGATTGTTACAACGGCTTCCTTTTTGGTCTTTCTGCCAAAGACTTTCCTCGCTTCAGTCCAGCTTCTGGTATCCTATCAGATAATGAACTTACTATTCATCTGCTTAAAGATTTGTGCTGCCGCCACTTGCCAAGTCCCTTATCATGACATGCAAGGCCATTACAACCCACGAACACTCCTTTTTAAGTTCTCGTCTCATCTGATACAAATGCCCCCCAGTCATGCTGCAAGTATTCCATTCCCCAAGCAACACTTTTATGCCCCTTCTGCAACTCTGCCTCTGCACACGCTGAGCTCACTGAAAGGCCCTTCCTGTTCTTCCCCAAAACAGCCTCCTCAGAAACTGAAGTAAAGCCTCACCTCCTTTGTAAAGCCTCCCTGGTTCTCCCACTCAGTAAGCCCCCTTTCCAGGGCTTCTGTGGCTCCCTCTTCATGCCTTCCACCCACTCATCTCCTCTTTGTTTACACGTCTCCTTCACTTTCCAAACTTGTTGTTTTTTAAGGATGGAGACTTATTTCCCCAGATCCTGGTACTCAGAAGGTGCTCAGTAAATTTTCATTGAACACTGATAATATGAGTGATGGTTTGTGACAATATGTGGTTACCTCAGAAATCCATCTGGGATGCAGCCAAGGACAATCTTCTGCCTTCTCCTTCTTCATTTTCCCCTTCCCCTCTTCCTGCTGCTGCTTCTTATCTACCCTCTTCCTGCTCCTCCTCACTATTAGTCTTATTAATTAGAAATAGTGCAAATTATTAATAGTAGGATTTTATAGAAGGACCTACTTTCTCTAGGTATTATTCTAGGCCCCTTAGAGATAGCTTCTCCTTTAATCTTCAAAATTGTCTAGCAAGATGGATTTTCTCTAGCTGTTTTACTGCTGAGGAAGCTAAGATTGAGAGACATTGAGTAACTTTCCTTAAGGAGCAATAGCAAGGAGATGGGATTAGAACCAACCCTATTTGACTCCAGATTTCATAGCCTTTTTCTCCCTGTTTTCATTTGGAGGCATCTTTCCCCTTCTTATGATTTTTAGGGATCACATGTCTTCCTCACCGTCCCTGACCTCCCTTTTTCTCTTCCTTCCTTACCATTTTACCCAGAGGCTAGTTCTGGGCTGTCCGCCACTAGGGCCTACCCTCTGTGATTCAAGACTCACAAGTTGTCCCCAGCATCCTCCGGCCATTGAAGAGTCACTTTTTACTTGGTTCTAATCCCATTTGCGGAGAAGGCAATGGCACCCCACTCCAGTACTCCTGCCTGGAAAATCCCATGGACAGAGGAGCCTGGTAGGCTGCAGTCCATGGGGTCGCTAAGAGTCGGACACGACTGAGCGACTTCACTTTCCCTTTTCACTTTCATGCATTGGAGAAGGAAATGGCAACCCACTCCAGTGTTCTTGCCTGGAGAATCCCAGGGACGGGGGAGGCTGGTGGGCTGCCGTCTATGGGGTCGCACAGAGTCGGACACGACTGAAGTGACTTAGCAGCAGCAGCAGCAACAATCCCATTCGAGGTAAGAATAAACTAATCTGAGAAGGAAACCAGCTCCTGTGTACCAATGGGAAAAGCCAGACTAGGTTCTCAGGACTCCTGCTTTCCTTCAAAAGAACACGTGGGAATTTAACAGGGGCTTCCTGAGGACATTGCTGTGTTTGTTGTTCAACACAGATGGGGTGAGGTGAATGGTGGCAATGGGGGCTGAGGGGGGAAGGCTGCAAGGGAGCCACTGCTCAGAGAGGTGTTTGAGGATTCAGGAGGCTCAGGCCACAGCGCCAGAGGCTGCCTTCCTGGCTTATGTGCAGAGCAGGTTCAACTTATCCTATTTAAATTTTATTCCAAAAACAAATATATACTAATTAAAGGAAACTTGGAAAATTCAGCAACCACAAGGAAAAGATATCACTCATACACCTGCCATGGTGGATGCGCCTGAAAACATTTTATGCATGCACCTCTCTGCACACATGCTCACTCTTTCCTTTTATGAAAATGAGCTGGTTCTCTGTGTAAGTTTCATGTTACTGAACAGTATTTCTCCACGTCATTTGATATGCACTCACAGTACTGTGTGGTCACTTGTTGGACATGGTTTTGGTATGGTTTCCGTGATTAGAAATGAAGGAGTGGGGAAGACAGGGATGCAGAGGCAAAGGAAGACACACCTGAGACGACCGCACCACTTGCCCTACAACTGGCTCAGACACTGCAAGTCAGGACGAGAGGGAGCTGCAGCGGCGGCTTTCAGGCCACCTCAGTCACTTCCCCAAGGTCACAGAGCCATGAGTGGCTACTGCCTGGGGTGACTGGGTGCTCTGTCTCGTAGGACTGTTGAAGGTGTCACAAGTATCCCCCTGGAGCAGGGAGAGAGGAAGCATCTCTCCCCTTATGCCTTATGCTCCCAGTAGTCATGTATTACACGATGGATGTTCGTTCTTGTGCACTTCTGGGTGGTTCTTGTCTGAGCCATGCTTCTTGGTCAGACAAAACTCAGGGTGGGACATGAGTCCCACCCCTTGGGTAGGGGTGCTGCTGGCAGGTTGCACCTGCATGATCTGTTCAAAATCTATGCAGAACTGGTTGCCACTGCTGTGGATGGATAAAAAGTGAGGCGGAGACTTGAAAGTTGTGTACAGAAAGTACCCTGTACATTTGGACTAGAACTCAAATCTGACTGGCTCCGGATAAACATCCCGTGCAGCTAAGATTTCTTTTATTTCTAAAGACTTTTCTGAACTGTGGTGCTTCAAAGCTTATACTTGTAACATTGTAGCCCAGGGGGCAGGTTGCCATGACTGTTCTTACTTCGGTTGGGTGCTGTCTCTAGACAATCCCTGTGGCCAAGGAGGCATGACCTGTAAAATGACAGTGGCTTTCCTTTAATCATATTTAGAGTTTAGTGAAAAGCATGTTCCTCAGAAGACAAAACAGTAAACGTCCAATTAGATCACAATTAATAATGATGCATATATCAAAACTTCCTTCGTACAGAGCTCAAAGTGCTGTAAGTTTTATTTAAAGCTCAGTCTTCAGGGGAACTCGATGAGGACATTATGTAGAAAATGTTTCATAAAATGAAAATAGTTCCCCTTTGGAAGAAAGCCTCTGAAACATCTGTAGGATCTCTCCTATTTCTCCTTTCCACCAAGTTCACAGAAAAAATACATTGAATATTGTATTAGGGCTTCCCTCATAGCTCAGTTGGTAAAGAATCTGCATCTGCAATGCAGGAGACCCTGGTTCAATTCCTGGATCAGGAAGGTCTGCTGGAGAAGGGATAGGCTACCCACTGCAGTATTCTTGGGCTTTCCTTGTGGCTCAGCTGGTAAAGAATCCGCCTGCAATGCAGGAGACCTGGGTTCGATCCCTTGGTTGGGAAGATCTCCTGAAGAAGGGAACGGCTACCCACTCCAGTATTCTGGCCTGGAGAATTCCATGGACTGAGTCCATGGGGTCACAAAGAATTGGACATGACTGAGCGACTTTCACTTTCACTGCATCTGGAAGGCTGGCAGAGTTGGTTCTTTGTGAACCAAACTGGAAAGGCATTTCAGAGACAGACTTAAAAATACTTTTAGTGGCCGTTTCCCACAGTAGCCTTCCAAGATAGATTCAATTCAGTGTTGTCTAGTGGATGCAAAGTTGAATGAGATGCAAGGCAATTATCCCACTAAATGGACTGGGACAGTCTAACCAGAGGATGCTGGCCTATTTCAGCATCTCCTTGCCCTTGGGTTAAAGGTGTGTCTGAGCTTCCTCTTCCTGGGCCCTTTGTTCATATCCAGAGCTTCTTTGGGTAGGGCATAGGCAAACTCAAAATCCTCTTGTCTGTTTTAAATTGGACCTTTAATCTCATCCTTTGTTCCTGGTTGATTTTGCTGCAGAAACCAAGAGAAGCAGGTGGTTTCGAGTAGTGTGGTTGCTTTTGATATTATGAAAGGCTATGATCAAAACAACTCTGCACACCTAGTTTCAAACAGGCCTACCTTTCCTAAGCCCATCCCAAGTTATGTATGTGTATATGCGAGTATGTGTGTGTGTGTATTAGTCGCTCAGTTGTGTTTGAGTCTTTGCGACCCCATGGACTGCAGCTCGCCAGGTTCCTCTGTCCATGAAATTCTCCAGGCAAGAATACTGGAGTGAGTTGCCGTTCCCTTCTCCAGGGATATGTGTGTGTATACACACACATACATACACATATACATGTGCATAAATCTACCTCAGCAAGGATAGCTACACTCAGATTTGTGTTTTGGATGGATTTAAATAATTTCCTCAAATAAAAGTACATTTGCTTTCAAATGCATTTTATTCTTTCTTTCTCCTCCTTCTCTCCCTCTTGCTTTTTGGTGCTGGAGCTCACAGGCTTTGAAGTGCTTGGTGTTACACCCATTTGAACTGTGTTCTGAGCTAGGTTTTCCTCTTCCCTTATCTCAGTATTTGCTTCTTGACTCCATATTTTGCATTTCTGTCTCCCTGGATTATTTTTTTTTTATCCATCTAGGCCTTTCTCCAGAAAATTTCTTATAGAGCAGAAAGAAAAAAAGTGATGATTTGGGGTGTGAATTTAGGGAAAAGAAGTTTCGAGTTCAGGATAAGGAAATATTAAGGAAGGAATGGGTGAAGAGAAATCCTGGAACATGGGATAATTTTTGGCATTTTTCCTTAGAAGAGGTTGAGAATCAGTGTGTTAGCCCCAGCTCTAACTCCCAGTTCAGTGATCTATCTCATTTTGGTAGCTTGAAATCAACCATTGTGAAGGTATTTACACCATGGAAATTGACACACATAACAAGCCTCTCTGGAGGCTTGTTAAACTTTTACCAGAGAATCTTGGGCGCTCCCACCGAGGGCTTACTTTATTACAGCTGGGAGGCCTGGATTATAATGTCTTCATAATAGATTTTATGCAGAAGGCTCATTTATTCCATTTCCCTTCCCCATATCAGATTGCACTGGCTGAGATGCCAAAGGCTCTGAGAATAGGGTCCTTATTTGAGCTGTTCTGTCTGCTTGGAACTCTGCACCCCCCATCCCTACCACCCACCCAGAGAGCAGCATGGCTCACATTCCCTCCTCATTTTCCAGTTTTTGCTCAAAACTCACCATCTCAAAGAAGCCTTTCCAGACTCCTCATTTATCCCTGCCACCGCACTTCCTGGCCTTCTTACTCTGTGCTTTGTTTTCATTTTCCATGTTCCTTAACCCTCTTCTCACACACTATACACTTTGTTTATTTCTCGTGTTTAATATGTGTGTCCCGTTCTGGGATGTAAGTTCCTTCACCTCAGTGATCTTTGTTTTTTCCACTGATATTTCCCAAGCAACTAGAATGCTGTCTGACACATAGTACGTGCTGAATAAATGTTTGTTGAATGAATTGAACAAATGAGTCATCCTGCCTCTAAACAAATTGTTGGGAGTTTATAGAATGGCAATGAAGCCCTGGTCCATGGTGTCCCTGTCCCTTTCTGAAGGAGGCGCCCCTAGGAATTCCATAGGGGATGGGCTGGAGTCCTCATATCTGGAAGAGGTTGCCTGAGGATGGTGGGATTGGCTCTGCCCTGTGGCCATGACCAAGAGGATGTTGTAAACGAGACTAATTCCCTTATCACCTTTCTGCAGGCCAAGTAGACAGCAACGATCATCAGTATTCCCAATTTTGGGTCCAATCAGCTGACCTGTGCTCTGCACGTCTGCCAGCCCTGTGAGCTCTCTGAGAGTCACCTGTCCCCTCTGGTCCTGACCTCCTTGCTAGCATCTGCAACATTTTTCCCCAGACCCACCTCAGGACTGTTGTTGCCTCTGCATGAGCCACTGTATGGTTACTACCTTTGTGTATTTGCCAGAGGTTCTGCAGCAAAAAATAGACACAGGACAACCTCACCAAGTGGAGGAAGAAGCTTCCAAAGGAGACAGACTCCAAGGCCAGATGCCAGCCTCTGGCCCTCCTGCCCAGCTGGCTTAGTAGGGCAGATCTCCTCTGGGCAGCGATGCTGTTACACTGTGTTTACACGATGCGTCAGCCCAAAGACAGATCGCCAACTGACGGACTCGAAGACACTTGCGCCTCCCTCTTTGGGGAGAAAAGAAACAGGGCAGTGAGGTTCTTTTTTGTTTGTTAGAGCAGAAAGTATAGAATGGTAACTTAGTCTTCTAATCTGCAAAATAACGATAAGTTGGTTTTATTTCATGGGATTTTCACTAAGCTCAAAGAGATAATACCTAGGAAAGTTGTGCTTTAGGAGTACAAAACAGCTTGCAAAGAAGAAGACATTTGTACTGAGTGCAATAAGTTTCTTATTTAAAAAATGGCCACATTTTCTGATCTCAGATTCATTTTTTTTCCAGGAATTACCTTCATAAGGAGGGAAGGAAGGGAGGAAGGAGAGAATGAAGGAAGTAAACAATGATATGGAAAGAAAAGGAAAAAGATAATAACAAGAAACAGAACAGGCTGCCTTAGATCGTCTGCCTTTGTATACCACATTAATATATTTCTGTTATTAAAAAGAGGGTTAAAATGCCCCTCAGTCTTGGTTAATGGCATGATTATGTCACAAAAAAAGCCACTGTTCTCTGGAAATAAAATGCTATTCTTTTAAAGACAAAGGATTCCTATAGCACTAGGAAAAATCAGCCACTATTTAGTACCTGGAAAATGAGAATCATTTGCATGGAAGTAAACAATTGACTTCCAAAGAGATGCTTCTGCGATTGAAGATAAACCCTAGGGATTGTAAAGTTTTATGTGTTCATAAAGTGCCCAGTTGTAGTGAGGTTTTATAGAGAAAACTGTAAGTGGCTAAGAAGAATCAATATCAGTTTACCTATCCATCCATCCATCCATCCTTCCATTCACCCATCCACCCATCCATCATGTTTAAGAGCAGGGACCCTGAATCAGACTTACAGTGTGAATTTCACCTCCACTACGCAATAACTGCATGATCTTGAGCATGTTCCTTCATCTCTTAATGAAGTTTACTTGTTTATAAAATAGAAATAATATTAGTACCCACCTTATACCATTGGTCTGAGGATTAAATGAGTTAATATACAAAAATAGAGTCTGGCAGATAATAAACACTATATATGGTAGCTATTATTCGTTGAACCAATATTTATAGAATCCTGCTATGTACTAGTCAAACTTTCCCCTTTCAATAAATTTTCATCTACAAGAAAAATTCCCATGGTTGCAGAGTATTTATGTAATATATATGGATATACAGTAGTCTCTCTTTATCCATGAGGAAGACATTTCAATGCCCCCAGTGGATTCCTGAAACCATGGATAGTACCAAACCCTATATGTACTGTTTTTTCCTATACATGCATACCTATGATAAAGTTTAATTTATAAATTAGGCAAAGGAAGAGATTAACAATAATAATAAAATAGAATATGTTGAAACAATATACTAGAGTAAAAGTTATGTGAGAGTGGTCTCTCTTTCTCAAAGTATCTTATTGTACAAATTTAAAGCCTTTTCCCAAATTGTATGCCATTTCTGGGTAACCAAAATTCTGATAATCACTGGCAGATAGATGTGAGTTTGTCAGATAAATGTGGAAAACGATTTAGACAATTTCCAAGATTTCTATGTCAGATACCTCTTAAGCATTATTTCAGATCCTCTTAGCCTCATCCGTGTCTTATTTTGGCCACTTCTGCAGGGACCATCAGGGAGAGCTCCGACCAGCTTCATGTGGGCGCAGCAAGCCATGCCTCGCTTCAGGCCCACTTTCTGCATCTCTCACCACCCACCCCAGAGATTTGTTATTGATGCCTCAGGTTGGGATTCCTCAGATACCAGCTAGGTTCATAGGTTGCATCTTGCAGAACATTTCATGCCTCCTCCTCCCCGTTTCAGGTGGCAAACTCCATAATGAACCCTTCACCCCACCCCCATCCCTCTACCTGGGATCAGACTTCCCTATTTTTGAGCTTTCATCTCAGGCTCTGCTTTGTGGGGAAGTTGGGTTGGGAAATCCTTTTCAGCATAAAATGTAAATTTTCTGCCTGCTTTTCCCCGTGATTGCACAGAGGAAAGAAGGCAGAAATCAAGAGTTCTTAAATTGGGGTAGGTGGATAAGACTTCAGGGAGTCTAAAAACTCTAAAATTGAATGCAAAATTGCACGTGTGCATATTTTTTCCTGGGGAGGATCCGTAGAATTCATCAGATTATCAAAGTAAGCAATCAATAACATAGAAGAGGGAGAAGGAAGGAAAGGAGAAGTTTGTGTCCTAAGGCGGTATTTGAGAGAGAGGATAGAGATGGGCACCATGGTGCAGACTTCCAGGTAGTGGAGTGTGATGGCACCAGGGAGAGGAAAAGGGTGAAAAAAATAGGAAATAGGAGTAAGTGGTATGAAAAAATAAAAATGCAATTAAGTAAAATTTAGAGACCTGACTGGGACAGCACCACATCTGGCAAGCAGAGAGTAGCTCCAAGGAATTGTTCAAGATGGAAACCTTTTATAGGCAGAAGAGGCACAGGAGTGAATTCTTTTCGGCTTAAGTAACCTTCCTGTGGGGGATGGGAGGCAGCTATGTGGCAGATTTCCTCACTGATGCTGACCAGAAAGTTCCAGACTGACCGGTTCAGACTACGTTTCTGGGGGAAGTTGTAAAGGCAATTAGATTAGATATTAAGTCTTGGTTTACTGATATGGGCCTTAGCACAAGTTACTCCATTTAGGGCCTGTTCTTTCTTTTATTAACAATGGAAAACACAGTTCTCTGGTTTTACTGCTGGACCTAGGTTGGAAACTGCCTCTGGCATTCAGGTTTTCACTCCCTATTCAGATAGTCCCTACTAAACATCTATATCAGAACCCTCCCATTTTCTGCAACCAGAACCTCAGTGTCCTGATTTGTCAAAGAAATTTTTAAAGAACTTCCAGCAAGAAAATTCTTGCATCCTCTGATTCATGTCCCTGAAGTTTGACTTCTAGTGGCTTTTACTGTAGGAACACCTAGCATTGTCTGGTTTTGCCAAGTGTAGAGGAACCCTAGCCCAGTCTTCAGCTAGGGGCCCTATCCAGCCCCCATCAACAGAAGCACGCTAGAATAAAAATTATGTTAATTGAATTTTGAGAGTTTGTGCCTTTGGGGCAGGTGGCCAGAGAGTCAAAATTTAATTTACATACTGATAAGAGTTGAAAAGTGATACCTTCTAATGAACAAAATGTCTACAACTGATATGGCTTGATATTAGCATTACATGTTCATCATATTGGCATATAGTTAGAAGGCTGGATAGATTCCATTGAAGCAGAAGTTTCTCTCCATTTTGGGTTTGCTTTGGCGTTTATAGGTATTACGACAGACTTGAAAGTAGTAACTAGAATCTGGTTAAAAACTCACGTTTGGCCCTTTCCTATAGGTTGGTTTATATCTTTTGACTGGTGGGAGCCCTAAAGAATGAGAAGGGCAATCGACTATGTTGGTAATCGCAACTCACAATGGCCTTGGCTGGAAGATCCTGGTTTGGGGAGGACTAAGTTTTCTCCCTTTCTCCTCCTTGAAATGTGAGGCCTTGCTCAACAGCTTTAGGCTGGACAGACGTCTTTAAGCTTCACAGGACTGTTTAGAAACTAAAATTTCTTTTCATAATGCCACCAAACCGTTGTGATTGACTTCTGACACCACCACAATTGACAGTTTATTTTAGCCTCAGTTTTCTTCGGCCATCCCAGTTTTTCCCCATCTTCTGTTAAGGGAATATGGTCACAATCAGAGATATGTGTGTGTATAGTTAGCATGTGTGTTCATGCACAATTACTCTGAATTTGTACACAAACGTTCATAGCAGCACTGTTCACATTAGCTGAAAATGGAAGCTGTCCAAATATCCATCAATGAAAGAATGGATAAACAAATTATGGTATATATATGTACAATGGAATATTACTTAGCCATAAACAGAAAAGAAGTACTGATACTTGCTACAACATGGATGAATCTTAAAAACATTAAGCTAAGTGATAGAGGCCAGACACAAAAGGACAAATGGTTCATGATTCCATTTATACAAAATAACTAGAATAGGTAAAGCCACAGAGACATAAACCAGATTGGTGGTTGTTAGGAGGTGGAGAGAGCATGGGAATGGGGAGTGATTGCTTAATGGGTATGGAGTTTTCTACCGGGATGATGAAAGGTTTTGGAATTTGCTATAGGTGGTACATGCATAGTGAGTGAGCTATGTCATTTCAGTCATGTCTGATTCTTTGCAACCCCATGGACTGTACCCCACCAGACTCCTCTGTTCACGGGATTCTCCAGGCAGGAATACTCAAGTGGGCTGCTGTGCCCTCCTCCAGGGTGTCTTCCAGCTCAGGGATCGAACCTGCATCTCTTAGTCTCCTGAATTGGCAGATGGGTTCTTTATCACTAGTGCCAGTGGGGAAGCCCCACATACATAGCCCTGTGGATAAACTAAATGTCAGTGTACTGAAGACTTTAAATGGTTAATTTTACATTATGTATATTTCATCTCAATAAGAAAGAAAACCAGGTTACTCTGAATGCAATGTGGACGCTGCTGGAAGGATAGGTTTCAAGGCTATTGCAATAGTCCAGGTGAGAAACTATGATAGCTTCAATGAAGGAGTTGGCTATGAAGGTTGAAAGGCATGTATGGACTCAAGGGATATTTAGAGATAACTGTAAGAGACTAATGACTAATCCTCACATCACAAGAGCCCCAGTGTAGTATCAAAATAAAAAGCAAATAGGAGTTTCCCTGGGCTGTTCCACTTGAATTTTTTGCTTTATGTTCCTAGAATTCCTTGATTTTGTAGGTACATGTACAGTAAAAAAATACTGGAGAAAGAAATGGCAACCCACTCCAGTGTTCTTGCCTGGAGAATCCCAGGGATGGGGGAGCCTGGTGGGTTGCCATCTATGGGGTCACACAGAGTCGGACACGACTGAAGTGACTTAGCAGCAGCAGTACAGTAAAATATGTTATATTGGCAGCCACTGTGCTGCTATGCCATTGTGGAGAATTGTCGGCTTTGTGCAGGAGACAGCTTGTGTATTGGTTACTTTTTTCTTATTGTGTCTGAGAAGCCTCCTGGAAGGGAGGAGCAGAGATATCAGAGAACCACCCAGCCCTGGGTGGGGTCACACACCCCTTAGGAGGCTAACAGTATGTGCTTTGATGTGCAATTGGCACACAGGAGTCAATAAGCTTGTTGAAACCAGATGGAAAAATCTATGACATGTTTCCCTGAGCACTCTCAAGAAAGTACAAATAAAAGAGAAATCATTAAATTGGCCTAGGGATTGTAATTAGGCTAGGTGAATTCCCTGCCTCTCTCATCCCCATATTGAGCCTCTCCAAGATTAGCTTTGGGGTATTTATTTATTTGTTTTCCACAATAGGAGACACTTGTCTTGGGTATTTCTGTCTTTATTGTAGGAAGAGTCAGGTTAATGAGGTACTGATTGGCAATGGGACAGTCTAGCAGAGCACATTAATCTGAATGTATCAGGTTTGAAATTGTTGTTCAAAGGTCCTCTCCCTTTGAACCTCCCTATCTTATCATCTTTCTTTAGGGTAAAGATGATTATTTTTTAGAAAAATCTCCAAAGCAGGGAAGGCCCCACTGAGTGTTTTTATCATGAGTTAATCTCCTTCCTGGGAGACGAATGGCCCTCTGGGTAGACCTTGCCGTTAATACCATCCTGAGTGTACAATTATCTTCTAATAAGCATAGTCTCCATCATTATTGCTTAATAGCTTAATTGTATTACCTAGGATGAAGGCTGTCCTGGGCCTAGTCAAAGACAGTTCAGACAGTCTGAGGTTTCCTGTTGGAAGAGCTGGTTGCCTGGAGCGGGACAACACCCTCGGAGATGGTGTGATGAATGGTCATCTGTCTCAAGGCCCCTAGGCCTGCTCTGTCTGTAGAGCACTTAGCTCTCAGCCTGAGGGTTGGTGTTTCTAAGGGCACTGTCCCCTGCCTCAGGTGGACTGAAGTCGGAGCAAATGGGAGGACTGAGTTCAGTCCTGACATGTATTTAACAAATGCTGTGTGGTGGGGTTTGGAGAAGGAAATGGCAACCCACTCCAGTGTTCTTGCCTGGAGAATCCCAGGGACAGGGGAGCCTAACGGGCTGCCGTCTATGGGGTCGCACAGAGTCGGACACGACTGAAGTGACTTAGCAGCAGTGTGGTGGGGTTAGGGTTGCACAGTGACACAAACCAGAAACCAGCAGTGAAACCTAAGCAGACTTAGGAAACAACACGGCAGGAGAGGGATTTTCAGAGTCTATCTTTGAAAATGTTAGAGAAAAACAAAATTTTTTTTTCTTTTAATTTTTTAAATTGTTTAAGTCATGGATGAATAAATCATAATTATAAAAATTTCAGTTACCACAGATGTAGCTGTTTATTTGTGTCCACTACCAAGATAGAGGTCATCCTTCACTAAGCCTGACCCACACCACCCTGATAATTTCACTAAGAATAGAATTCCTGAACAAAATGGAATTGTTTGTATATTACGCATGCATTGAAGCAATTTGGGCCTGGCTTGAATTCACCACAAGCCGAATGTTTCATTCAAAAATTTTGTGTTATTCCACATTAAAGGCCCTTGGCTTAATGCTGGCATAGGATTTTGTAAGATCCTGCAGCTTTTAAAAGAATATTGATGTTAGAAAAATCTAATGACATGGTTAGACCATACAGCGGTTAAAATTTAAATGGAGAAAGCACTCTCTGAGATCAAAAAGACACACATAATGGCATCCTGGCTCTGGGAACTGGAGCAGGAATTTGGGGGTCATCTGCTCTGACCTCCCAACTTTATGGGTGAGGAAACTGAGGTCTTTTGATGAAGATTCTCGACACCGACACTCCAGCTGAACATTTATTATCTTTGATATTTTAAGTGGTCGTGTTAAGTTGCTTCAGTCTTGTCTGATTCTTTGCAATCCCATGAACTGTAGCCTGCCAGGCTCTTCTGTCTATGGGATTCTCCAGGCAAGAATACTGGAGTGGGTTGCTATTTCCTTCTCCAGGGGATCTTCCTGATCCAGGGACCGAACCCACATCTCTTATGTCTCCTGCATTGACAGGCGAGTTCTTTACCACTAGCGCCACCCAGGAAGCCCAAAGTGGTGCTTTTTGTCAATCAAGTCAATTTTTGTTTTTAACCTTCTGATCAATACACTGTTGACCTGCTTATTTATAATAATAAAACCCTGCTATTTATTCCACAAACATAACTTGAAAACCCATTGTTGCCAGGACCTGGGGAGACCAAGGTCAGGAGCCCAGGTCTTCCCCTTTGAGGAGCCCACCAGGTACACAGTGATAATATGAAGTCCCATAATAAAGACAACAGTAAATGCCTTCCTATGTTTATGCTTTTGTAGCTTTTCTCCCTCTCCCTGTCTTCAATCCTCTTCCCTTTCCTTTCCATCCCTCATATTACCCTTTGTGGCGTAACTACTTTTACAGACTACTCTATCCCGTATTGATTTCTCCCATGTCTCTGTCATGCTCACAGTTAAGATGCTTTACAAGTTGATTATTGTATCAGTCAGGATAGGCTAAGTTACTCTTGGGTAACAAATGGACTCTAAGTCTCTGTGGTTTGGCATAATAAAAATATGCTTCTCATTCATACTCAATCTTCTATGTTAACAGGGAGCCTCTGTTGCGGTCAATGAGGGGTCTTGCCTGACAGAGGCTGTATCCTGAAGTGTACTTCCATGACAAAGGCCATCAGGGAAGGGAGATTGGAGTTGGGCACCGGTAGTTAAATATTTTCACTGAAAAAATGATATCCAACATTTCTATTTACATTCCATTGCCTGAAATCAGTTACTTGGCTGTACCTCACTTCTAGGGGCTGGAGACATAAAATCCTTCCTTGTGTGTGGAAGGAGAATCTGAATATTTATGAACATGTAAATGACAATCAGAATTACATAGTTCTTATTGCTCTGCTAGTATCTCCAGTATGTTGAATTTACTTTATCAAATTGTAAGAATTTTGAAGGTAGAGGTCTGTGTCCTTATTATTTTGTAAAACCATAGTGTCCAGCAGAGGGCACAAAACCAGACACATAATACATTTTTATTTGACTTGAGATTTTGTGAAATTCTGATTAATTAAACCCAGTTTATTTTTCCTTCAGATTCTGGCTTTAATGGATGGATTAAAAGCTTTAGAGAAATTGAAGGCTCTGGCTCAGTTCATATTCCTTGCTGGCAGAGCCTAGTGAGGGGCTTTCAAGCAGGAATCTGAACCCATGGAGGCCTTTCCAATTCTCAGACCTGTCTAAGTGTCCCCAGAGATCATCACTCATGTACCACCACTCTCAGACACAATCATTTGTTCAGCTTATAACAAACCAGGCAAGTGACATCCCACATTTATCAAGTATCAGCAGGAGTGCACATACCAGATGACCACTGAGATTCTTTCTGAGATTCTTCAGTTTTTCTTAAGGAAGGCGGTGGTGAGATAGAGTCTGTGCCTATTCACTGGCTGGAAGATCCCGGAGCCCCAGGGCCAGAGTCAGAGACTCAGCTTCATGATTCACCTGTGTGTCAGGCTTTTGAGACCCCTCTGTGCTTAGACCCATCTACCTAGGCCTGTTCAAAGTCACCTGATCCCTGAACTCCTGCCTCACCTCTGATCTGTAATGCCTCCTCAAATTGTAGGTGCTTCAGACTGACCAATCATTCAGTGCTTTTTCAAGCTACCTCTAAGTTTTTGTTCAACATTTATTTTCAGGAGGTTGCACGGGGGAGCATGGAGAAACAGGGTGACATTGGCATTCAAATTGTCCTCCATTGCTCCACAAATTCAGTTCTGGCCCGGTATCAGTTACCTAGTGCCAACATAGTACTATGTAACAAAATATCCCCAAATGGTAGCTCAAAACATTAGCCATTTTTTATTTCCTGTGAGTATTGGGATAGCTGGGCTCATTCATGCATCAGTTCAGCTAATGGGTCAGAAGAAGGCCACTTGGACTGGGGTGGCCATGCCTGAGACTGCTGAGTTCTCCTCCCTGGATCTGTCTCATGTGCACATGTCCCGTACATGCCCCTGGAGTGCTAGCTCAGGTGTCGTCTCAGACTGGCCTGCACATATTCTCAGGATCATCACAGAGAAACAAGAGAGGAAGCAGAAATGCTCAAACATTTTGTGATACCTCTATAAGTGTCAGTTTGTTACGGTCCCACTGGCTAAAGAAAGTCACATGATTCAGCTCAGGGTTACAGTGGACGGGGGTCTACAAGTTATAGGAAAAAGAGATATTCATTGGGGCTGTTAATGCAACTGGTCTATCACAGTCCCCAAATGTGCCTATGGCACACTGCTAAACTATACCCTACAATGATCAGGATCTCAGAAGCAGGTTTATTGTGGAAAGAAAATTTTATGCTGCTGCAGTACATTCGGGAAATGACTAGGATTTCACCGTGGGTGACTGAGAGCTAGCTGGGATGACAGGACACAGGACAGGGACTGAGACCACTGGACACTCTTATTTCGTTTACATTCAAGACCTGGCTCTTCTGAATGAATGGAGCTCTCTTGTTCAGCGATATGGAGTTGGTCATGAGCATTATCATAGTCGTGCATTTGCAGATAGATGGCAAAACAGATGTCTTTCCTCTTGCTAGGACTTGAATTTACACAGGAAGGGCAGGGAGTGCAAAGTTTTCCACATTACGGCTTTATCCCCGGAGGAGATGCCGTCAGTTTTGGAGAGCCAAATAATGTCCTCAGTCAGAATTCAAGAGCCACTAAAATGATGTAACGCAAACAGTGTTTTATCAAAGGCCACAGAAACCAATTTATATGCTGTGCCTTTCTGACCCTCTCTACCTTTCTAACCACAGGAGATAAATGACAAATATTATTAAAATATTACTTAGTTTCAGAGGGAGCCTGGAACCTCTTCAACACTGCATCTATATCCTATTATAAAACTTCTCTTTAATATACTAGGAAACATGGGTGGTTTTTTTTTTTAATAGTTTTTGGAGTCTGGAAAGAAATGTCTCATTTAAAGTGAGTTCCTTATCTCATCTGGACTGGGACCTGCACGACAGCTAGGCGTGCCACATTAACTGCATCGCACATGCAGTGCCAGGGGCAAGCAGGCTGTTGCTTAACAAGGATACATGATAGCTAATTGCACTTTAGGCCATTGGTTTGTCACTGTGACAGTGCCAAGAAACAGTTTCAAAAGCAAAGCAATGAGGCCAAATCTGATTTACTTATGAGCCTGAAAATCGTAAACCAGCCTGCTCCCCAGCAATATGACATTCCCGAGGATTTTGGCCTGTGCCGTAGCATATCGTGTGCACTGTTAGATGACTGAAATCTGTGTCTGGAATATATTATGGATTCTTGATGTCAATCATCAATGGTCATAATCCTCCTATGCACTGGCTTTGTCTTTCCCTACATTCTGCATCAATAGTCTGTAGAGACAAAGCTTGCCTGCTGGGGAAGGCAATGTTTAACCTCCCTAATTAATGGATTTGAATGAAAGAACATCTCCAAGGTGTTCAGAAGGAAAAGATTCTAAGGCGATTTACTCATCGCTCTTTTGAAATGCTTTGCCTGCTGGTGTATAATTTGCAAGTACATAAGGAAGTGAATGGTGAATGCTCAAAATATAATATTCAGAGCTCATCTATTTATGTTTGTATTTATTAAGTTCTTTGTAAGTCTCAATTTAGCAGATGTCTTCTGGCTCAAAATAAAGCTCTTCATGAGGGAGTCAGTGTGGCTGTTCAACAAAAGTCACATTATCATTTGAGTACAAATATTTGCAAAATAGAACAAACTGGAAAATTGAAGGAAAAAAATACCCACTGGAATTTGTGAGTCATTAAATTCTCATGTGCATGACATATTGTGAAAAACTTTGTTCAGTCTTTGGGTCAAAGGATCCTTTCCCTCCTCCTTTCTTGGCTTTTGATGCTAATAAAAAACTTTATGGGAATGTGTGTGTGTGCATGTACACGCGCACATATTCACAAGCCTTCTCGTGCTGCCTGCAAATCTTCATATGAGACTATGTTTCTGGAGGATGTTATAATGTGTTTGCATGTCATGTTCCAAGGTCCAAAGAGTACATGGAAAGGTCACTGGTCCAAGGACACACTTTACCTCTGAAGGAGTACCATGTCTTTGTGCCCATGACAGCCTGCTCTTCCCCCAGGGCCAAGCCCTTGCTCCCTAGTTAAGCTCCTGTTTGTGTCTTAAAACATCTTTCCAGTGTCTACCTCATTCCTCTCCTCTGAACTCGCTCCTTCCTTTTTGCCATTAAATGCCATTCTGTTACTGCACACATGGCGTTTGGGTTATCCCAGTTCTTAATTCTGGTTTTAGCTCAAGATGTTGACTTGCAGATGTCTAGCAGCTCCATATTCTGTAACCTGTGGACTGTCTTGTCTTACCTCTGCATTTATTTGAGGCCTGGGAGGTCCCTGCTTTTTAAGGAGGTGAATTCAGGTGGAATATAACACCAAGATTATCTTTACAAATCTCTCTATGGCTTCAGCCTTTCATAGCTAGTTATGTTCCCCCCAAATGAAAGTTCTTTGCTAATATGCAATAATGCTTCCACCAAGAAAAGGATCTAAAATTTTTATATTTTTAGCCTCTGTTACATTTAGAGCTAAGGATTCTGCAAGTTTATTACGAACTGTGTAAATTAATACTTACTTTTACTTCCTCTAAGATATCATCCTTCAAGGCCTGGTTCTGGAATTCTGAGACTTTGGGCCTTGGTGACTCCTTCATCACTTTTCTGGATTTATCAGTGTAATTGAGTTTCCCTCAATCTTTGAGTTTCTGGATTTGAGAATCTCACTATTACTATTTGATAGTGTTCCTACTTGTGGATACAGGTATGACTGGGGAGACAGATGCCTGTTCAACAATTCTTTTTGCAGGGTATTCAGAAAGGAATTGCTTTTAGTTAAAGTTACCATGAGCAGGAAATGCCTCTGAATTTCAGTCTCTTCCCTATCCTCTCTGAATAAGCCCCCATGTCTCACATCCAAGTTTCCTATACAGTTAGATTCTTTCCCTTTGTCCTGAATGTTGTTATGCAGTTTATATTGTCTAATACTGTTTTTATCCTATTGAAGCATTTTCTTTTCCTGAACTGCCAATTGTTTTCTCTGTATAGGTATGTTTAATTGGGGAATTTACATCTTGTGAATCATACAAGAGGAGATGTGAAGTAGTTCAGTTCACTTCAGTCACTCAGTCATGTCTGACTCTTTGGGACCCCATGGACTTGCAGCATGCCAGGCTTCCCTGTCCATCACAAACTCCCGGAGCTTGCTCACACTCATATCCATTGAGTCGGTAATGCCATAGAAACATCTCATCATCTGTCATCCCCTTCTCCTCCTACCTTAGATCTTTCCCAGCATCAGGATCTTTTCTAGTAAGTCAGTTCTTCTCATCAGGTGGCCAAACTATTGGAGCTTCAGCTTTAGCTTCAGGCCTTCCAATGAATATTCAGGACTGATCTCCTTTACGATTGACTTGTTTGATCTCCTTGTAGTTCAAGGGACTCTCAAGAGTCTTCTCTAACACCACAGTTCAAAAGCATCAATTCTTTGGTGCTCAGCTTTCTTTATAGTCCAACTCTCACATCCATACATGACTACTGGAAAAACCATAGCTTTGACTGGATGGACCTTTGCCGGTAAAGTAATGTCTCTGCTCTTTAATATGCTGTCTAGGTTGGTCATAGCTTTTCTTCCAAGGAGCAAGCATCTTTTAATTTCATGGCTGCAGTCACCATCTGCAGTGATTTTGGAACCCAAGAAAATAAAGTCTGTCACTGTTCCCATTGTTTCCCCATCTATTTGCCAGACCCCATGATCTTCGCTCTTTGAATGTTGAGTTTTAGCCAGCTTTTTCACTCTCCTCTTTGACTTTCATCAAGAGGCTCTTTAGTTCCTCTTTGTTATCTGCCATAAGGATGGTGTCATCTGCATATCTGAGGTTATTGATATTTCTCCCAGCAATCTTGATTCTAGCTTGTGCTTCATCCAGCCCAGCATTTCTCATGATGTACTCTGCATTTAAGTTAAATAAGCAGGGTAACAATATACAGCCTTGATGTACTCCTTTCCTGATTTGGAACCAGTCTGTTGTTCCATGTCTAGTTCTATCTGTTGCTTCTTGACCTGCATACAGATTTCTCAGGAGGCAGGTAAGGTGGTCTGGTATTCCCATCTCTTTAAGAATTTTTTCACAGTTTGTTGTGATCCACAGTCAAAGGCTTTCAGTTCAGTTCAGTTCAGTCGCTCAGTTGTGTCTGACTCTTTGCGACCCCATGGACTGCAGCACACCAGACCTCCCTGTCCATCACCAACTCCTGGAGTTTACTCAAACTCATGTCCATTGAGTTGGTGATGCCATCCAACCATCTCATACTCTGTCATCCCTTTCTTCTCCTGCCTTCAATCTTTCCCAACATCAGGGTATTTTCAAATGAGTCAGCTCTTTGGATCAGGTGGCCAAAGTATTGGAGTTTCAGCTTCAACATCAGTCCTTCCAATGAATACCTAGGACTGATCTTTAGGATGGACTGGTTGGATCTCCTTGTAGTCCAAGGGACTCTGAAGAGTCTTCTCCAACACCACATTTCAAAAGCATCAATTCTTCTGCACTCAGCTTTCTGTATAGTCCAACTTTCACATCCATACATGACTACTGGAAAACCTTGACTAGATGGACCTTTGTTGGTCAAGTAATTACTAGTCATTAACTAAGTAATGTCTCTGCTTTTTAATATGCTGTCTAGGTTGGTCATAACTTTCCTTCCAAGGAGTAAGTGTCTTTTAATGTCACAGCTGCAGTCACCATCTGCAGTGATTTTGAAGCCCCCCAAAATAAAGTCAGCCACTGTTTCTACTATTTCCCCATCAATTTGCCATGAAGTGATGGGACCGGATGCCATGATCTTGGATTTCTGAATGTTGAGTTTTAAGGCAACTTTTTCATTTTCCTCTTTCACTTTCATCAAGAGGCTCCTTAGTTCTTCTTCACTTTCTGCCATAACTGTGGTGTCATCTGCATATCTGAGGTTATTGATATTTCTCCCGGCAGGTAAGGTGGTCTGGTATTCTCATTTCTTTAAGAATTTTTCACAGTTTGTTGTGATCCACACAGTCAAAAGCTTTGGTGTAGTAATAATGCAAAAGTATATGTTTTTTTGGAACTCTCTTGTTTTTTATATGATCCAACAGATGTTAGCAATTTGATCTCTGGTTCCTCTGCCTTTTGTAAATCCAGCTTGAACATCTGGAAGTTTTTGGTTCATGTACTATTGATGCCTGGCTTGGAGAATTTTGAGCATTACTTTGCTATCATGTGAGATGAGTGCAATTGTGTGGTAGTTTGAACATTCTTTGGCACTGCCTTTCTTTGGGATTGTAAAACTGACCTTTTCTAGTCCTGTGGCCACTGCTGAGTTTTCCAAATTTGCTCACATATTTGGGAAGTAGGCAGTTGGACATTAAGATCAAGGGCTCAAAGGTGAGATCACAGGTGGAAATACAAAGTTAGATTCATCAGCATCAGATGCTATTGTGGCCATGGAAATGAACAAGATCCTCCAAGGAGATAATGCATAAGGATGAGAGGAGGATGTTGATAGAACTCAACTCACAATGACATTGTAATTCTACACAGATGATGCTCTGCTCATCTCTTGGTTACACTTATTCATTCCTCGTCTTGTACAACTTTACATCTTCTTGTACAGAATTTCTTAGTCACCCTCAAATGTTTGATTTTTTGGTGTGATTAGTTGTTTCTTTCTTGTCAATTACAGTTACTTGAAAATGTTGTCCAGAAAGTTGTTTTTTTCTTCCTTCTTCCTATGTCTTTTCATAGTTAATGACTATGCTTCTCTGAAAGCCTCTGTCCACCTCTTTCTTTCTTTCTCTCTCTCTTTCTTCCACTCTTTCCTGTGACCACTTCTTTTCTCACCTGACTCAGAAATTCTGAGGAAGGTTGTACCAGAATCACCAGTATTTCAGGGTTAGGAAGATTATATCCTTGTAGGCAAATAATTCTCAGGACCATGGTCAGCAGCATACTTGTCCTGATATCTGCTTCTCTCCCAATTGCTAATTATTGCTATACCTGTCAGCCTTCATCTTCATCTCCTGGTCTCAGGCACTGTTTATTTCTTCCTAGGGGAAACATAGTGTCTGCATTGGTAAACTATATTTCTCAAAGTTCTCTCTCTTACTCTTATCTGTCCATCACATCTTCCTTCGGGTGAATCAAAAGTCCAGGGCAAGTTGAATGTGAGTTACTCCCAATACTATAAAATGGCATGTGAAATTGAGAAAACTGTGTTTAAGATCACTTAGGTGACCTATGCGATATATTCAAGATTTAGCTAAGAGAAAATGGTTCGTCCATATCTCCCTGTAGTTCTTCAGTTTGTATGAGAGAGAAATAGACAATAACTCTTGGAGAGGCATAACCACTGAGAAATATCCAGGGGTAGAAAAAAGCTTTGGGGACATCATTTTCAAATAAGTGATTTCCCAAGAGAGAACCATACACTAACCACTAATGAAATGTGGAAATAACTGTAAGGAGAGTTGAGAAAACACTCAAGAAGGAAAATGTAAGATTTGTAGCAAATAGAGCTTAAGTGTCACACTGGAGTCCCTAAGAACATTTTGAATTTCTTGAGCATTGGCAGTGTGGTGCCTTGGAGGATATATTCAGTGATAGCTTCAGCTCTGAAGCCAATAGATGTCCACAGCTTTTTGGATTGCCCTAATGCAGAAGGGTGTTTAATCTTGGGTTTGTGTTTGTGTTCATAGAGGAGCTGATTCTGCTAAGTGATTCAGAATTGTGTACATGTGTATCTCTGTATCTATGGGATTACAGAAATTTCTTTTTTTTTAATTAATTAATTCATTTTAATTGGAGGCTAATTACTTCACAATATTGTAGTGGTTTTGCCATACATTGACATGAATCAGCCATGTGTACATGTGTCCCCTATCCTGAACCCTCCTCCCACCTCCCTCCCTACCCCATCCCTCAGGGTTGTCCCAGTGCACCAGCCCTGAGCACCCTGTCTCATGTATAAAACCTGGACTGGCGATCTATTTCACATACGGAAATATACATGTTTCAATGGTATTCTTTCAAATCATCCCACTCTTGCCTTCTCCCACAGAGTCCAAAAGTCTGTTCTTTACATCTGTGTCTCTTTTGCTGTCTCACATATAGGGTCATCGTTACCATCTTTCTAAATTCCAATATATATGCATTAATGTACTGTATTGGTGTTTTTCTTTCTGACTTACTTCACTCTGTATAATAGGCTCCAGTTTCATTCACCTCATTAGAACTGATTCAAATGCATTCTTTTTAATAGCTGAGTAATACTCCATTGTGTATATGTACCACAGCTTTCTTATCCATTCATCTGCTGATGGACATCTGGGTTGCTTCCATGTCCTAGTTATTATAAACAGTGCTGTGATGAACAGTGGGGTACATGTGTCTCTTTAAGTTCTGGTTTCCTTGGAGTGTATGCCCAGGAGTGGGATTGCTGGGTCATATGGCAGTCCTATTTCCGGTTTTTAAAGGAATCTCCACACTGTTCTCCATAGTAGCTGTACTAGTTTATATTCCCACCAACAGAGTAAGAGGGTTCCCTTTTCTCCGCACCCTTGCCAGCATTTATTGTTTGTAGACTTTTTGATAGTAGCCATTCTGACTGGCGTGAGATGGTACCTCATTGTGGTTTTGATTTGCATTTCTCTGATAATGAGTGATGTTGAGCATCTTTTCATGCATTTGTTAGCCATCTGTATGTCTTCTTTGGAGAAATGTTTGGTTCTTTGACCCATTTTTTTTTTTTTTTTTATTGGGTCGTTTATTTTTCTGGAACTGAGCTGCAGGAGTTGCTTATATATTTTTGAGATTAATTCTTTGTCAGTTGCTTCATTCACTATTATTTTCTCCCATTCTGAAGGCTGTCTTTTCACCTTGCTTATAGTTTCCTTCATTGTGCAGAAGCTTTTAAGTTTAATTAGGTCCCATTTGTTTATTTTTGCCTTTATTTCCATTACTCTGGGAGGTAGGTCATAGAGGACCCTGCTGTGCTTTATGTCAGAGAGTGTTTTGCCAATGTTTTCCTCTAGGAGTTTTATAGTTCCTGGTCTTACATTTAGATCTTTAATCCATTTTGAGTTTATTTTTGTATATGGTGTTAGAAAGTGTTCTAGTTTCATTCTTTTACAAGTGGTTGACCAGTTTTCCCAGCACCACTTGTCAAAGAGATTGTCTTTTCTTCACTGTATGTTCTTGCATTGTTTGTCAAAGATAAGTGTCCATAGGTGCATGGATTTCACGAGGTTTGTGGGTCAAAAGATTTGATTGCAAGATAACTTTCTGCTCTATTCCTAGAGGCTAAATTAGAATATATACCAGACTATTTTTAGAACATTGCCTCTGTGTGTGTGTTTGTATATATTTTTTATGGTAAAATAAGAATTTAGTAGAAAATATGATAGAGAAGGCCATTTAGGACTCCAAAAAAAGTTACTCTAAATTCACTTAGTAAAAACATATTCTTCAGTTCAGTTCAGTCTCTCAGTTGTGTCTGACTCTTTGGGACCCCATGGACTTCAGCATACCAGGCCTCCCTGTCCATCACCAACTTCCAGAGCTTGCTCAAATTCATGTCCATCGAGTTGGTAATGCCATCCAAACATCTCATCCTCTGTCATTGCCTTCCCATCCCACCTTCAATCTTTCCAAGCATCAGGGTCTTTTCCAATGAGTCAGTTTTTTGCATCAGGTGGCCAAACTATTGGAGCTTCAGCTTTAGCCTCAGGCCTTCCAATGAATATTTAGAACTGATTTCCTTTAGTATTGATTTGTTTGATCTCCTTGCAGTCCAAGGGACTCTCAAGAGTCCTCTCCAACACTACAGTTCAAAAGCATCAATTCTTCGGCGCTCAGCTTTCTTTATAATCCAACTCTCACATTCATACATGACTACTGGAAAAACCATAGCTTTGACTAGATGGACCTTTGTTGGCCAAGTAATGTCTCTGCTTTTTAATATGCTATCTAGGTTGGTCATAGCTTTTCTTCCAAGGAGCAAGCATCTTTTAATTTCATGGCTGCAGTCACCATCTGCAGTGATTTTGAAGCCCCTCAAAATAAAGTCTGTCACTGTTCCCATTGTTTCCCCATCTATTTGCTATGAAGTGATGGGACCGGATGCCATGATCTTAGCTTTCTGAATGTTGAGTTTTAAGCCAACTTTTTCACTCTCCTCTTCCATCTTCATCAAGAGGCTCTTTAGTTCTATTTTGCCTTCTAAGGGTGGTGTCATCTGCATATCTGAGTTTTTTTTTTTAATTTTTAATTTTATTTTATTTTTAAACTTTACATCATTGTATTAGTTTTGCCAAATATCAAAATGAATCCGCCACAGGTATACATGTGTTCCCCATCCTGAACCCTCCTCCCTCCTCCCTCCCCATATCATCCCTCTGGGTCGTCCCAGTGCATATCTGAGGTTATTGAGATTTCTCCCACCAATCTTGATTCCAGCTTGTGCTTCATCCAGTCCAGCATTTCACATGATGCACTCTGCATATATGTTAAATAAGCAGGGTGACAATATACAGCCTTGCGGTACTCCTTTCCTGACTTGGAACCAGTCTGTTGTTCCATGTCCAGTTCTAACTATTTCCTCCTGACCTGCATACAGATTTCTCAGGAGGCAGATAAGGTGGTCTGGTATTCCCATCTCTTTCAGAATTTTCCAGTTTTTTGTTATCCACACAGTCAAAGGTTTGGTGTAGTCAATAAAGCAGAGTAGATGTTTTTCTGGAACTCTCTTGCTTTTTTGATGATCCTGCAGATGTTGGCAATTTGATCTCTGGTTCCTCTGCCTTTTCTAAATCCAGCTTAAACATTCTTAGAGCTTAACTGTGACTCAATGGTGAGGGATAAAAAGAAACCTCTTGAGACAGCAGCATTGGCCAGCAAGCTTAAACATGTTGCTAATATTTACTATCCAGATCTCATAGGATTTGGTGGAAGTTATCAGTTCCTTCCCCCTGGATCTTGGCATTCTGTACTCTCAGTTTATGAACCCCTGCTCAGCTGAGGTGATTGTGGCTTCCATTCTGTGGGTCTAGCCCTGCCCTGTAATTGAGTGTAGCCAATGAAAATCAGCTTTGTAATTCTATCAGAGTTAATGTCCACTCTTAGGTAACGCATGGATTTAATGCAGTATTTAAAGGGATAGTTCACTTCAGTTCAGTCGCTCAGTAGTGTGCAACTCTTTGTGACCCCATGGACTGCAGCATGCCAGGCTTCCCTGTCCATCACCAACTCCCGGAGCTTACTCAAACTCCTGTCCATCACGTTGGTGATGCCATCCAACCATCTCATCCTCTGTCGTCCCCTTCTCCTCCTGCCCTCAATCTTTCCCAGCATCAGGGTCTTTTCCAATGAGTCAGTTCTTCACATCAGGTGGCCAAAGTATTGGAGTTTCAGCTTCAGCATCAGTCCTTCCAATGAGTATTGGTCCTTCCAATGAATATTCAGGACTGATTTCCTTTAGGATGGACTGGTTTGATCTCCTTGCAGTCCAAGGGACTCTCAAGAGTCCTCTCCGACACCACAGTTCAAAAACATCAATTCTTTGGCGCTCAGCTTTCTTTTTAGTCCAACTCTCACATCCATACATGACTACTGGAAAAACCATAGCTTTGACTAGATGGACCTTTGTTGGCCAAGTAATGTCTCTGCTTTTCAATATGCTATCTAGGTTGGTCATAGCTTTTCTTCCAAGGAGCAAGCATCTTTTAATTTCATGGCTGCAGTCACCATCTGCAGTGATTTTGAAGCCCCCGAAAATAGTCTGTGACTGTTCCCATTGTTTCCCCATCTATTTGCTATGAAGTGATGGGACCAGATGCCATGATCTTAGCTTTCTGAATGTTGAGTTTTAAGCCAACTTTTTCACTCTCCTCTTTCACTCTCATCAAGAGGCTTTTTAGTTCTACTTTGCCTCTGCCATAAGGGTGGTGTCATCTGTGTATCTGAGGTTATTGATATTTCTCCCAGCAATCTAGATTCCAGTTAGTGCTTCATCCAGCCTGGCATTTCTCATGCTGTACTCTGCATACAAGTTAAATAAGCAGGGTGACAATATACAGCCTTGCTGTACTCCTTTCCTAACTTGGAACCAGTCTGTTGTTCCATGTCCAGTTCTAACTGTTGCTTCTTGACCTGCATACAGATTTATCAAGGAGGCAGTCAGGTGGTCTGGTGTTCCAATCTCTTTAAGAATTTTCCACAGTTTGTTGTGATCCACACAATCAAAGGCTTTGGTGTACTCAATAAAGCAAAAGTAGATGTTTTTCTGGAACTCTCTTGCTTTTTCTGTAGGGATAATCCTTTATTTAAAAGGCAGTTGGTGTCCAGGAAGGGCTTCCCTGGTGGCGCTAGTGGTAAAGAACCCAACTGCCAATGCAGGAGACTAAGAAATGTGGGTTCGATTCCAGAGTTGGGAAGACCCCCTGGAGGAGGACATGGCAACCCACTCCAGTATTCCTATCAGAGAATCCCATGGACAGAGGAGTCTGGCAGGCTACAGCCCATAGGGTCACAAAGAGTCAGACATGACTGAAGTGACTTAGCATGCACTTGAGCAGGTGTCCAGGAAACTCTAGCCATTTTTTCTAGGTATCCTATCTGTGTAGGGACACGTTTGTCCTAGTTTCGAGTTTGTCTGCCATAGTGGTCTCAGCACACTGCATAACCCAGCCAGACCACCATATACCACCAACATATTTGAAATAGGACATTCTTACTCTCATAAGCCTTCTTGCATTGCTGATAGATTTCACTGGTAGGATATGTTACAGGCTAAACTATGGTCTCTTTTTCAGTTTCCAAAAAAAACTTTAGGTGGAAAGAAAAGAACTCTGAGAGCACTATTTATTGTTAATAACATGAAATCAGTTTGCTCATCTGTTGCATGAAACTAAATACACACGAGACAGCAATGATTACAGATTTTCTTGAAAGTGGCTCCTCTCCTCATGCAGTTCCCTTTGGAGGGAGGCATGCTAGGTTCATCAGTTCTGTTGCCCTCCTGATCTCATGATGGGCAGGGTACATGAGATGAAAAGAGTCTAGCCTCTCAGGGTTGGGTCTTACACAGTCTTCAATCTGCAGAGTCAGGTTATAGGTATTGCATCCTAATTATTACCTTACAAGGATTAACTAGGCACATGTACCCGTCTCTGCCTTTTCTTTTATCAAAGATCACCTTCCTTTTCACAGCTCTTTTCTTGCCTTTGTGTTCGCTCTCTCCTACATCACCAGTTTTTTTTCCTCTTGGCTACCAATTTCCATAAGCACATAAGTATTCTCTAAGATCTCCCATGCTGAAAAATGGTCTCTTGAACCCACTTATCTGTTCCCCTGAGTAGCCAAACTCTCACAATGTGTTGCCTATGTTTACCACCTCCATTTCTTTATTTCTCATTTGTACTTTAACTTTAGTTAAGTTTCTGCCCCAGTACTCCACTAAAACTGGTTTCCTTCCACTAAAACTGTTCTCCTTAAGGGTATCAGTGTCTCACATGTTGCCAGTCCAAAGGGCTATTCTCTGGCCTCATCTGATTTGACCCTTGAACAGCATCAACAACTCCAGTTGTTGACTGTTGACCATTCTCTCCATCTGCCAACACATTCATGTCTTGGCTTCCTGGTTTTGGTTCAACATCACTGCCCATTCTTTCTCAGCTTCTTTCTCTACTTAATTTTCAAATATTAGTATTTCTCTGATAATTAGTGAAGTGTGTTTCATGTGCTTTTTTGGCCATCTGCATGTCTTCTTTGGAGAAATGTCTATATCTTCTGCCTACTTTTTAAAATTTAAATTTATTTATTTTAATTAGAGGCTAATTACTGTATAATATTGTATTGGTTTTGCCATACATCAAACAGAGGCTACAGTCCATGGGATTGCAAAGAGTCGGACACAACCAACATGAATCCGCCACAGGTGTACACATGTTCCCCATCCTGAACCCTCTGGACAGAGTGACTAACACTTTCACTTTTATCACAGAGTTGGCACTGTGTAAATATTTCTTGAATAAATGAATGAGTGAATGTCTTTAGAAATGATAGTATTCTAGAACTTCTTCAATATTGGTTTGTTTTTAGCCTGCTCATAGATTTTCTGTCCACACCTGTCATTGATTTCCAAGCAAGACAAAGCAAAGTATTAAGTGCCCAAGTATCATATTCTGCATAAAGCTTGAAAGCACTATATTTAGAAAAAGTTGGCAAGCATAAGCTCTCAGTCCAATTAAATTTTAGTGTAGTAAAAGTATTAACGGAGACAGTGGACTGTAGTTGATATCTGAACAGGGAGTTTCTGACCATTTGCATTATAGATGTCTATTAATAAACAGGCAGTGCTAGGAGAATAAGATATAGCAAATAAAATTTAGTAGATTGAAGAAGACTGACTCTTTTAACCAACCTGACTTAAATCTCTTTGTTATGAAGAATATTGATCATGAATCCAATTTGATTTGGCCCATCATGCCATTAAGGACTAGCCTTGTAAATGTCTCTAGACAGCCAGTCTTACTTATGATCAATAAGACTTCTACTATAAAATTCTATAAGGTAAACAAATATTAAGTAAAGATTATGGTCTAGTTCCTTACTCTAGGCCAGTAATACAACTCTGTCAAGTTCATGCCCGTATTATCAGGTTATATCCAAATCTGCGATCTGATTCTGGACTCACAGCATTGTCACCGTAATATAGTTGTCAAACCCAACAGAATTTGGCCAAAATGATGCTAGCAATGTAACGTTTTTTCAAAAATATTTTCATAAATTTATATACAGTAAAATTGACTCTTTTGTATGTACAGTGTTATAGATTTTAATACATGTAAAAATTCGTATAAGTAGTCCCACAGTCAGGGTATATATGGTTGCACCACCCCAAAATGTCCATTATGTGGCTCCTTTTCAGTCACATCCTCCCCTCCTCCCAGCCACTGGTAACCACTGATGTGTTCTCAATCACTGTAGTTTTGTCTTTCTGAGAATGTCATATAAATGAAATCATACAAAACATAAATTTTTGGCACTGGCTGCTTTTTTAAAAAATTCAATTGGAATATAGTTGATTTACAATGTTGTGTTACTTTCAGGTGTACAGCACAGTGATTCAGTTACATGCATGCATATATTAATTCTTTTTCAGATTCTTTACCCATAGCAGTTCAGTTCAGTTTAGTCGCTCAGTCGTGCCTGAGTCTTTGCGACCCCATGGACCAAAGCACGCTAGGCCTCCCTGTCCATCACCAACTCCCAGAGTTTACTCAAACTTTACCCATATAGGTTGTTACATATAATACCATATAGGATATTGAGCAGAGGTCCCTGTGCTATGCAGTGGGTCCTTGTTGGTTATCTATTTTATATGTAGTAGTGTGTGGATGTTAATGCTAAGCTCCTAATTTATACCTTCCCCCTATGTTTTCCCTTTGGAAACTAAGTTTGTTTTTGAAATCTTTTATTCCTCTTCTGCTTTGTATCATATTTTAAATTACACATGTAGGTGATATCATATTATATTTGTCTTTGTCTGACTTCACTTATTTCGTTCTTTTTTATGGCTGAGTGACGGTCGTGTGTGTGTATCACATCTTCTTTATCCATTTCTCTGTTGATGGACATTTCAGTTGCATACCATGTCTTGCTTATTGTAAATAGTGTTACAATGAACATTGAGGTGCATATATCTTTTTGAATTATGGTTTTCTCTGAATATATGCCCATGAGTGGATTGCTGGATCATATGCTAGTTCTGTTTTTCTCCATACTGTTCTCCATAGTGGTGGTATCAATTTATATTTCCATCAACTGTGTAGGAGGGTTCCTTTTTCTCTGTACCCTCCCAGCATTTATTGTTTGTAGACCTTTTGATGATAGCCATATTGACCAGTGTGAGGTAATACCTTGTTATAGTTTTTATTTGCATTTCTCTGATAATTAGTGAAGTGTTTTTCATGTGTTTTTTTGGCCATCTGCATGTCTTTGGAGAAATGTCTGTATCTTCTGCCTATTTTTTGACTGGGTTGTTTGTTTTGACATAGAATTGCACGAGCTATTTGCATATTTTGGAGTCAGTCTGTTGAACGTGGTTTTCCGCATTCACTGTAGAATATAGAAGTGTGGTTGACTTTAGTGAGGTGACCTTATATTCTGAGGACTTGATAATGTACTTATTCTTTTTTTTTCCCCAGACTGCTTAAGCTTTTATGTAGACAATTGCATTATGTATGAATAGTGAAGTTTTCTTTCTTTCTTTCTATTTGGTATGTCTTTTATTTCTGTTTATTGCCAGTCGCACTTAACAAGACTTGCTGATACTGAAAACGGTTGGTGAGAGTGGACATCCTTGCCTTGTTCCCTGTATTGGAGATAAAATATTCAGCTTACGTTATTAAGTATAATATTAGTTATAGGTTTTGTGTAGATACCTTTTATCAAGTTGAGGAAGTTCTCTTGTAGATCTAGTTTGCTCAGAGTTTTTGTCATAATGGATGTTGATTTTTTTCAAATGTTTTTTCTGCATCAATTTCTTATGATCATATTTTTTATTTATAATGCTAATATTGTGGATTGCATGATTGAGTTTTAAACATGAGCTCATGTTTTAAACATTCCCTGGATAAACCCCACTTGGTTGTGGTGTATTATTCCTTTTATGTATTGTTAGGTGCGATGTACTGACATTTTGTTAAGGGTTTTTGCATCTACGTTCATAAGTAACATTGTTCTTCTTTTCTTTTCTTTTATTCTTATAATCTGGTTTGGGATCAGGATAATGACTTCTGGTCTCATAAAATGAGGTTGGATAGGTTTTTTGTGTTTCTATTTTCTGAAAGAGTTTTATAGAATTTGTATGATTTCTTCTGAAAAATTAATTAATTTTTGTTGAGGTATAATTGATAATATAATTTAATTATATAACAATAATATAATAATATATTATGTAATATCAAGTATAATATAAATTATATTAGTTTCAGATATATAACATAATGATTCACTATTTATATACACCGCAAAATGATCACCATAATAAGCTACCATCCATCACTATACACATGACAAAAGTTCTTGCGAGAACTTTTAATATTTACTTTCTTAGGAACTTTCAAACAAGTTTGTACCTTTTTCCTTCTTCAACTATTTTGCCCACTTCCGCATCCCCCTTGCTCTCTGGCAACTGCCAGCCTGCTTTCTAAATCTGTAAACTTGGTTATAATGTTGTTGTTACTGGTTCGTTTTTTAGATTCCACATGCTAGATCAGATCATATGATATTTTTCTTTCTCTGACTTACTTCACTTAGCATAAAGTCCTCAGTGCCCATCCATGTCTTACAGATGGCCGGATTCCACTCTTCTTTATGGCTGAGTGGTATAGTCCTTTGTGTGTGTGGGCGTGTGTGTCTTTTCATCCATTCCTCCACTGATGGGCCCTGAGCTTGTTTCCATATCTTGGCTACTGAAAATAATACCGCGACACATGCATGATTTCTTTTTTTAAATGTTTGGGAGAATTCACCACAGAAGACATCTGGGTCTGAAGATTTTTTTTCAGGTATTTATTAATCAGTTACTTAATCATTTTAGAACTATTCAGGTTTTATCTATTGCATCCTGTATGATTTTTGCCCCAGGAAATATTGTTAATGTTTGAAGAGTTTTCACACTTTTAAATTTAATAATAATAATAGCAGTTGATTTAGTGGCCACTTGATATTTTCTTTTTCCACACCTAATCTATAATCTTATAACAATTCTTCAAGGTTAAGCAATTTTCTTCACCTTATAGCTGAATAAAACTGAGACTTAGGCACTCGCCCTCCGTGGTGGCCCACACTCTGTGGAGAGCGCTTCTCTCTGAATCTGGATAAATCCACTTCTTACCATGGAAAAGAAACCAGAACAAAAACTGAGAATTATAGGCATGTAAATGACTTGCTCAAAGTCACCTTAATGCTAACGAGAGAGGTCAGAAGACCAACCTCCATTTAACTCCCAAACCTACATTCTTTCCATGGCAACTTGCACAAATTTAGCATGTATGACTTCTAGATACGGGATTTTACTAATTGTCATCGCTATTGATATGAAATATGAAATTACCTGACTGTTAAAATGATCAATGTAAAACACACTTTGTATCATGACAGATAATCCATTCCCCCTCAGCTTCATGCTTTGTGTAGGGAAGACTTTTTAAAAATCCTTGTGACAAGGAAACTCATAAGTCACAACACTTTACTTAAGCGTCTCTGAGCATCTCTCCCCAGCATTACTCCCCGTAAGTAATACCACACTACTTGCTTGGACCTGCTACAGATAATTTAGTTATATTTGATCACTCTCTCTTTCTCTTGCTCCAGATGGTGTATCTCAGAGTCTCTTGAGCCTCATTGTTGTATCGGGATTGTATGTTGATGCAATAGTCTATTGTTTCCATTTTTATAGAGTCATAAATTTCCATAAAAGATTGGATGGTATACATTTGCTTTTGATGTTTTTAAGTCTTAGGACTTTGCAAGGGATGTTTTATAGTGTCTGCTGTATTTATCAAGTAAACAGTGTTACCGAGCACCACCCACTTGCTGTTTGTGCTGCGTATTCAAGCTCTAGGAGATGGTTCAGCTACACACACTGTGGGTTCTACATTTCCCAGGGACTTTTTAGGCTATGCAGTTGAGATGGTCCTTTAAGCCACTTAGATTCATGCATCCATTTTACTTTGCTGGTGATAATCAGGAGATGGTACATTTATCATGAGGCATATATTTTGATGTGATCATCTGAATATGTTCTGCCTTTTTAAAAAACATTGTGTTTTAGATGTTAACAGAGAGAAAAGAAACTAGCATTTATGTACTATAAGAGAATTACTTTACACATATTAACTTCAATAACCCTCTCAATGAGTCTGAAAAATAAGTACTTTTAAATCTTATTTCATAGATTATTCAATTCAAGCCCAGACAGATTAAATGATTTATGCAAGGCCATATAGGTTAGAATTGGGGAACTGACACCTAGTTCAAACTGTATGACTCTAGATTCCATGAGCACTGATAGCAGTATATCTGCTCTGCCATTTTTCCTCAGTGCTGGTTGTCGTCAACCATGTATGTCTAGAAAAATTCTGCCTTTTTCATTATTTTAGCATCTGACTTAAAGTTTTACTTCTACTCCATAATAATAACACCCAACAATGGCTAAATAGTGTAATGATGAATAGTACAGGCTTTGGAGCCAGGACTCTCTGCATTCAGACTCCAGCTCTGCTATTTATTAGTTGTATAACTTTGGGCAAATTATTTAATTTCTCTTTGCTTGAGTTTCCTCATTCAGTAATAATTGTAGTTACCTCAGAGGCTTGCTATGAGGACTAAATGAGTTAATATTTGAAGGATCTTGGAATAGTGCCTTTCACATTGTGAGTACTATACATGTGATTGAAATTTGGGGGGTAAAAAAATTTTCTTTAATGATTGCAGATTATTCTTTCATTTGGATGTGATATTTTATTTAATCTCCCCTTAGATGTTGGACACAAAGTTGATTTCAGGATTTTGTGTTAGCACATATTGTTACAATGAACATCTCTATCTGCATTTGAGTTTTTTCTGGGCTTAGAATTACTGTGTCAAATGACCAAACACTTAAGAAATTCCTTAAATATACAAATAGGCTAATATTTTCAAAGAAACTTACAAAAAATTATAAGCAAAAGTCACAGATAAAAATGTAAAAAGAAAACAATCAAGTTCCCAAGATGTAGGTTTTTTTAAAAAACAAAATGGAATTTTCATTTTGAGATAATTGTAGATTCACATGACTCGCTAAGAAATAGTACAGAGATCCTGTGTACAATTTGCTCAATTTCTCCCAATGGTAACATTTTATAAAACAATTTTACATTATCTCAACTAGGATATTTCACTGATGCAATGAAATTGTATCAATTGATATTTCGTTTTCTTTTCAAGGAAAAGAACATTTTTATCACCACAAGAATCCCTCCTGGTGCCCTCCTCTCTTGGCAACAGCTGACCTGTTCATCATGTCCATAATTCTGTTATTTCAAGAATGTTATATAAATAAAACCACAAAATCCGTGGTTTGGGATTGTTCTTTTTTTCCCCCACCTAGCATAATTCCCTGGAGAGTCATCTGAGCCATCTGTGTCCATAGTTTGCCCTTTTCATTGTTGAGTAGTGTTCCATGGTATGGATGTACCACGTTTGTTCAGTGATTATCTGGTGAAAGACATCTGAGTTGTTTCCAGTTTTTGGTCATTATGAATAAAGCTGTTATGACCATTTGCACGCAGATGTTGATGTAAACATAAATTTTAATTATCTGGGAGAAATGTCCAAGAGTGTCATTGCTGGATTGTATGGTAGTCACATTTTTGTTTTGTGTGGAGCTGTCAGATTGTTTTCCAGAGTGTTATTTTTTGTTCTCAGCAGCAAGCTATGGATGATCCAGTTTTATGCAGTCTTGACAGAATTTGGTGCTGCTATTGTTTTTCATTTTAGCCACTTTGAAAGGTGTGTGGTGATTTATCATTGGAGTTTTAATTTGCATTCCCCTAATGGATAAGGCTGTTGAACATCTTTTCATGTGCTTACATGCCATCTGTATATTCTCTTTGGTGACATGTTATTAATGCTTTTTTCTCATTTTCTAATTAGATTGTTTGTTTTTTAGTGTTGAGTTTTTATATATTCTAGATTCTAGTCCTTTGTTGAATATGTGGTTTGCATGTATTTTTTCCTAGTTTGTGGCTATCTTTTCATCCTTTTAAGATCTTTTGCATAGCAAAATTGAAAGTTTTTGATGAGGTCTAATTTATCAGTTTTTCCTTTTATAGATTATGTTTTTGTAGACTTCTTTATTTAGTCCTACATCCCCCAATTTTTCTCGTTTTTTTCTAAAAGTTATAGTTCACATTTATTTTTTTTCCTGAGGGGTTCTTCTGATAAAGACCAGAAACCTACTAGACCAATTCTAGAAGAGCTATAACACTTAATTTTGAATTATACATTTAGTCTGTGATTCATTTTGAGATAATTTTTTATAAGGGAATCCCTGGTAGCTCAGTGGTAAAAAATCTGACTGCCAATGCAGGATACCTAGGTTCAATCCCTGGGTTGGGAAGATCCCCTGGATAGGGAAATGGCAACCCACTCCAGTATTCTTGCCTGGAGAATTCCATGGAGAGAGGAGCCTGGTTGTCTACAGTCCATAGGGTAGTGAAGACTCGGACACAACTGAGGGACTGAGCATGCAAGAGGCTTAAGCCCAGGTTCTTCCTTTTTTGTTCTATTTTGTTTTCTGGCTTCCGATGTCTCATTGCTCCAGTACTATCTGTTGTAAAGGTTGTCCTTCCTGCATTGAATTGCTCTTGCACTTTATAAAAAAAAAATCAGTTGGACATATTTGTGTGGGCCTATTTATGGGTTCTGTATTCTATTCCACTGATCTATACATTTATCCCTCTAAAATACCACACCATCTTGATTATTGTGAAAGTGAAAATGTTAGTCGCTCAGTCGTGTCTGTCTCTTTGTGATCCCATGAACTGTAGCCTGTCAGGCTCCTCGGTCTATGCAATTCTCCAGGCAAAAATACTGGAATGAATAGCCATTCCATTCTCCAGGGGATCTTCCCTACCCAACGATCAAACCCCGATCTCCTGCATTGCAGACAGATTCTTTACTGTCTGAGCCACCAGGGAAGCTCAAAGTACAGAGAATCACCCTCCTTATGGCAAAGACACTCTGCCTAGGCCCCAGCAAGATTTGAACTTGTGACCCCTGGTTTATAAGACCAGCACTCTAACCCCCAAGCTATGGAGCCAAGTCATATATCTCTTTAATATCTTTAATATTTGATATCTTTAGTATCAAGCAGAATGATTCCTACCACTTTATTTTTCAAAATTGTTTTTAGCTATTCTAGTTACTTTGCCTTTTTGTACAAGTTTTAGAATAATGCTGTTTGAATCTACAAAAACTCTTGCTGGGGATTTCAATAGAGATTGCATTAAAGCTGTGTATTGATTTAGGGATAAATTACATCTATATTGAGTCTTTCAATTCACAAATACCATATATCCCTCAATTATTTAGGTCTTTGATTTCTTTCTTCAATGTTTTATAAATTCCAGCATGAAGATTCTGTACATGTTTTGCTAGTTTATATACAACTGTTCATTTTCTTTGTTGTGAATGGTATTGCATTTTTAATTTTATTCTCCATATATCATTATTAGTATTGATACATAGAAATGTGATTAATTTTAAAAATATTGATCTTATATTCTACAACCCTATTGAACTCACTTATTAGTTCTAGAAAGGTCTTTGCTTTCTGCTTTATTTTTGTATATTCCTTGGGCTTTTTTACAAAGACACTAATGTTATCTGAAAATAGGGACATTTTAATTTCCTTGTTTTCAATCTTAGTGCCTTTTATTTCTTTTTCTTGCCCTGTTACAACATGGAACTTCCAATACTATGTTGAATGAATTGTGAGAGTCTTATGTTTTGAATAAGGGGCTTCCCTGATGGCACAGGCAGTAAAGAAACTGCCTGCAATGCAGGAGACCCAGATTTGATCTCTGGGTTGGGAAGATCCCCTGGAGAAGGGAATGGCAACCCATTCCAGTATTCTTGCCTGAAAAATCCACGGGCAGAGGAGACTGGTGGGCTACAGTCCACGGGGTGGCAAAGAGTTGGACACGACTGAGCAACTAACACTTTCACTTTCTATGTTGAGTAAGAAAGAGAAACAATTTAGCCCTTTTCCTAATCTTGGGGAGAAAGCATTCAGTGTTTCTTTATCAAGTATGATGTTAGTCGTATAGGGGCTTCCCTGACAGCTCAGTTGGTAAAAAGTCCACCTGCAATGCAGGAAACCCCAGATTCCTGGGTCGGGAAGAACCTCTGGAGAAGGGATAGGCTACCCATTCCAGTATTCTTGGGCTTCCCTTGTGGCTCAGCTGATAAGGAATCCACCTGCAATGTGGGAAACCTGGGTTCGATCCCTGGGTTGGGAAGATCCCTTGGAGAAGTGAAAGGCTACCCACTCCAGTATTCTGGCTAGAGAATTCCACGGACTGTATAGGCCATGGGGTTGCAAAGAGTCGAAGACGACTAAGCACCTTTCACTTTCTAGTTGTATAGGGTTTTTTTCATTCATTTTTGATTGTTTTTGTTCTTAGACATTTTGTATCAAATTAAGAAAGTTCCCCTTTATTCCTAGCTTTCTGAGAATTTTTTTCCTTATCACAGAAGGGTGTTGGATGTTGTCAAAAGCTTTTTTGAAGATACAAGTTTTTGATCATTACAAATTGTTTGTAAGGCACTCAGGCAATAATTTTTGTAGGTGCTGAATCACCTTCCTCCAGATGGATACATGGCACCTGCAGGTAGTCAAAGCCAACCATGCCCATGTGTTTTCCCTTTCAGCAACTTGTCTCATTGTGTTGGACGACAGTTTATTTTCCCAGGCTTTCAGAAACATTTGAACATTTCAAAAATGTTTATTTTTCATGGGTCCCTGAGAAATGTGCAAGAGCTTTATTTATTAAAGTTGAAATATTTTCGTTATTCAGATCTCTCAGGTTTTTCCACTCAAGTCTTGTTGCTGGTTTGAGAAATGTGACTGGTTCAGAACTGATTGTCAAGTGGTGATATGTGAGGGATTGTACAGCGATGTTGCTACAAAGTATGAACTGAGTTAGATTTCTCTGTCTTGGATTATTCCCACTGCCCACTTTCAGAACTTTCTAAAATAACTTATTCATGTGACTCATCCACAGTGATGTGCTGGTAAAGCTTTAGTAACCAGCTCTCAGGATTGGAAGTGACCTCTGATTTGCTGATTTCCGTCATGTACAGAGATTTCCCAGGTGGCCCTGGTGGTAAAGAACCCACCCACCAATGCAGGAGATGCAAGAGACGTGGGTTTGATCCCTGGGTTGGGAAGATCCCCTGGAGAAGGGAATGGCAACCCACTCTAGTATTCTTGCCTGAAAAATCCCATGGACAGAGGAGCCTGGCGGGTTATAGTCTGTGGTGTCGCAAAGAGTCAGACACGATTGAAGCGACTTAGCATTCATGTGTGATGTAAAGGTTCCACCATAGCAAACTTTAGGCATCATTATGATGTCACTGAGCATGGAGTTGGGACAAGATGAAAGGTACAAGCTGGCTCCAGCATACTGCTGCTGCTAAGTCGCTTCAGTCGTGTCCGACTCTGTGCGACCCCATAGACGGCAGCGCTCACACATAACTCAGTATAACACTGGTGACAGCATGTCTGACACAAACTGCCCAGGCACTCCGCTTCTCAGACTATTATGGGATTGTCACTTTTTTCTGAGTGTTTTTAAGAGTATATGAAAGAAAGAATAGGTGGTCAGCCCCGCAGAAATGGACTTCAATGATTAGCACATACAACTTGGGGGGGGCATGTTTCAATAGTTCACGTTTTTGTGACTGAGTAGTATGGATGTACCAGTTTATGCTCTTCACCTATAGTAGGGCATCTGAGTCATCTCTAAGCTTTTGCTTGAGAATAGAGCTATTATGAACTTTCACGTGCAGGTTTTTATGTGCACATAACTATTTTTAAAATATGCCTTCATTAGTCTCCTCCCTTTGTCCCTCACCCAAAGCCTGAAATCCTGAAGTAGTAATTTCCTTGTTTTTTTAAACTCCAATTCAAGATATAACAGCATTACTGGAAAAAGGCACAGTGGTACAGAATCCGCCTCCCAATGCAGGAGATGCAAGAGACGTGGGTTCAGTCCCTGGATTGGGAAGATCCCCTGGAGTAAGAAATGACAACCCACTCCAGTATTCTTGCCTGGAAAATTCCATGGACAGAGGAACCTGGAGGGCTACAGTCTATGGGGTCTCAAACAGTCAGACACGACTGAATGAATGAGCATGCGTTGTGTAATTCCACCCTTGGCAATGATATGTTAGAATTTTAAGAGATGCTGGCCATTCGAAGCTCATGTCTAAATGTGGTCTGGTCTTGACCCACGTGTTAATCCTAACAAAATGTTTTTTAGCATTCACATAGAGCATCACAGGGATGGTTAGCTATCCTACTGGCTTTTAGGACCTGCTAATATCTTCACCCCATTAGCATGAACCTCTGCTCAAATTCCAAGTCAGATAGAATGAAGCAAATAAACCCAAAAGCCATGTCCTGCACCTCAGCATGATGCGGCTGAGCTATCCTGATCATATGCTCTTTGAGATGCATCTTTGATTCTTGTGTTGACTGATGCTGGGCTGGCATCATGAGTGTAAGGATTTTCATTTCTCTGAAGCATTACCTTTTTGAGGGGGCAAAATTGCTGAGTAATTAACAGAGTGAGTCCAGGGCAGACAGCCTGGGTTCGAAATCCAGCTCTGTGGGTGTTAGATGTGGGAACTTGGGGGAGTTCTGCCGCCTCTCGTACTCAGGTTTATCATTTGTCAAATGGGGTAAGGATAATATTTACTTCATGCAGTTGTTATCAAGATTAAATGAGATAATGTGTAAAGCATCTAGAAAAAGGTTTAGTACATAGTACACGTTCAGTACCTCGTCATCACCACCATCATGATGCACGTGTTGGAGTCAGGAGAATTTCAGGGCCCATTCTCTCCCTTAAGAGCCATTGACTTCCTCACAAACTTGGCTCTCCTTTCCTTGTGTCATGTAAGGCTCCTCAGTTCCACCCCACAGCTCCCACCTTCCTGGAGCTCTGCTGAATACACTGATTTTGGACCCCTCCACTCCCTGCATTGGATGCTGGGGGTGTTGCTCACTCCTGTCTCAGGGCTGATAGGCAAACAGAAGCCAGTTGACTGACCTGCAAGGTATGCCCTTGGGTCTCCTCCACTGCCTGCCACCCCTTCTGCTCCATCTCCTCTGCACAGAAAGGGGGCCTCACAGGCCACAGGCCTGGGCTCAGCTCTCACCTTGCAGGTCTCTAAACCCTGGTATTCTTCCAGGGCAGAGGGGAGCTGTTTCCTGCCCCCAGCACCCACCACCTTGCTCTTTTTCAGCTTCTTTTGCAGGTCTTTTCTCTCTACCCAATCCAGACTCATTGCCCTGTGGTACCTCCTTCAACTCAGGGACCTTGGTTTTCTCTACACACAGCAGGGAGCGTTCTGCACATAGGTGGATTGGCAGCACTTCCCAGAGCTTCTACCAGATCCTCTAAATCCCACTAGCCTGCAACTCCTTAAGGCTGAAGCGCGTTAATCTTCATGTCCTGCTAAGACCCAGAAAAGTGCCTCTATGTAGTGTATCAATATTTATTAAATGAATGCTTGAATAAATGATGAATTTCTAGAGAGCACTGGAGGTGGGGGAAATGCCCTGCTAACATGGGTCCTTGCTACCTCCCAGGCATCAGCCTTCTGTTGGAAAGTTGGCCCGTAATCCTTGCAGTACTCTTCGGCTGCTGATTTTCCAACTGTGGCTTTACACCTGTTTCATTTTACAATATTTATTGGGAAAGCACTTTAGCTGCTTATTATAGTCAGATATCATCCATGACAAGCCATTTTCCTTGAATTAGCTCAGTGAGAAATATTTCTAAAGGCGTTAAATGAAATCGTCCAGACATTTCCCATGGCCAGCTGGACCCAGCAGCCAGTTCAGTCCCCTGGCTTGAATACAGAGTGGAATGTATTTTTAGTCTACTCCAAGCCCCAAACTGCTACTAATTCTCACACTAATAAATGGGGCTTTAGCAAATTCTCCTAAGCAAAAGCAACAGGAGAATTTACAACTGTGCTTTCAGTAAATTAAATGAGATAATGCAGTGCCTGGCACGTAGTAAGCAGCCAGTAAGTGCTAACTGTTATGTCTCTGGACAACACTACAGAGAATTGTTGCAGAAATTATAACTAAAAAGATGGGGGCTGATAGGGAAAATATTTTCAAAGGTTAGTAGAAAGTAAGGTCATTTAAGGGCTTCCCTGGTGGCTCAGACGGTAAAGCGTCTGCCTGCAATGCGGGAGACCTGGGTTTGATTCCTGGGTTGGGAAGATCCCATGGAGAAGGAAATGGCAATCCACTCCAGCACTCTTCCCTGGAAAATCCCATGGACGGAGGAGCCTGATAGGCTACAGTCCATGGGGTCGCAAAGAGTCAGACACGACTGAGCGACTGAGTGATTTCACTTTCAAGGTCATTAAAATAATTATTTCCTTGAAGTTAGGAATAAAGAAGATAATGCTGAAAAAGAAAATCATTTAATAAAAATTAAAGGGATGAAAATAGAGTTAGGAGATTGCTAGAAAGCTAATAGGCAACGTGCATTTTATAACATGTATTTAAAAACATGAATTACATGCACTCACCCTGGAAAATTTCACTCAATCAAATCACATTGTCACAAACTGCTGTTACAAAAATTTTGAGATATACCAAAACAGCAACACCAAGAAGGTAGAAGTAGAAAATTGTGCTTACATCCTTAGATAATCATTTCAAAGGGTTTTGGGTAAATGCAGAAATCCTCACTGAAACTTGAATCTACAAAACACGCGCTGTGTAGCTCTGTGATTCCATCCTGGCTGTCCTGAAATAACGCCTGTGATGCTATCAACATGCCTGAACACATGGAACTTGCATAGGGAAACTCATTAACTCCAAGATCAGGATCCTTTTCCCGAAATACCTATTCCTGGCTTCCTGATGCCACTCTTTCTTTGCTTTTGTTGTTAAAGATGAAAATATTGATTTTAACCAGACTGAAACTAGTTACCAGCTCCGCTTTTACTAATGCCTTTTCAAAGTACTGCTTTATTCCCATTAATTTTGGATGTTCCTGTTTTCTATAACTTGAGTTTATAAGCCTGAAAATGGAATTTTATAGCACGATGCCTCTTGATGATTACCTTTTATTCCTGGGTGAGCAGAAGGCTGATTCTTACCCAGCCTGTGATCAGGAGAGGTGATCTTGGTGGAAGAAAAATATAATGTGATTTTGGCAGCCAGCCATACTGGGTCATTAGCTGAAAAGGAGATATGACCCAAGGCTTTTTTTTCCTAATTAAAAAAATGTTTAGTTTTTAAAAACCACTTTATTGAGGTATGATTGACTTGTAAAAAATCGTACATATTTATTATATACAGCTTGATGAGTTTGAGGATAAATCACTTTCAAAGCCACAGACATATTCATCACCTTCTGGAAGGGGCTACTTTTCTTTTGCCTCCTTTATTATTACTGCTATTAATATTATTATCTGGTGTGCACTTGTGTGTGGTAAGAGCGCTGAAGATGCATCCTCTTAGAAAATTTTAGGTACTGTTGGCTGTGAGCACTATGCTGGAGAGTAGATCTCCTGGATGATGTTCTATTACAGCAAGACCGGTGGGCAATCCAAGGGGGAGAAAGGTTAACCACAGCACAGAATTCCTGATGGAGTCTGCTTTAAAGGTGGCCATGAGATAGTGCCAGCTGACACCATGGGGAGCAGAGCAGCGAGCACACTGGGGGAAAACTGCTTGGATGAATGAGGGCTGTGAGACATGATGGTGTGGAGCCGATCTTGTCCTGAGTCAGAGTCAGTAGTAGAGCAGGATGGCCATCTCCCCACCTCCATCTAAGAAAAAGTGGCAGTATTTCACTCTAGCAAAAAGCTAGAAATAAATCATACTTTTGCTTTAAAAGTATACCTCTGAAGTAGTTGGAGGAAGTTTTCAATAAATACATCCTGAACAGAGGCAGTTGTCATAAAAACAAGATCATTAGAACACTTGTCTAGGTAACTTACTCATAGTGTAGAAAAAGCCTAGTTTCCTCCCTGAATTTATGGCTGGCCAGAGCCAATTACAGTTATATATATATATTTTTTAAATTTTATTTTATTTTTAAACTTTACAAAATTGTATTAGTTTTGCCAAATATCGAAATGAATCCACCACAGGTATACATGTGTTCCCCATCCTGATCCCTCCTCCCTCCTCCCTCCCCATACCATCCCTCTGGGTCGTCCCAGTGCACCAGCCCCAAGCATCCAGTATCGTGCATCAAACCTGGACTGGCAACTCGTTTCATACATGATGTTTTACATGTTTCAATGCCATTCTCCCAAATCTTCCCACCCTCTCCCTCTCCAACAGAGTCCATAAGACTGTTCTATACATCAGTGTCTCTTTTGCTGTCTCGTACACAGGGTTATTGTTACCATCTTTCTAAATTCCATATATATGCGTTAGTATACTGTATTGGTGTTTTTCTTTCTGGCTTACTTCACTCTGTATAATAGGCTCCAGTTTCATCCACCTCATTAGAACTGATTCAAATGTATTCTTTTTAATGGCTGAGTAATACTCCATTGTGTATATGTACCACAGCTTTCTTATCCATTCATCTGCTGATGGACATCTAGGTTGCTTCCATGTCCTGGCTATTATAAACAGTGCTGCGATGAACATTGGGGTACATGTGTCTCTTTCCCTTCTGGTTTCCTCAGTGTGTATGCTCAGCACTGCGATTGCTGGATCATAAGGCAGTTCTATTTCCAGTTTTTTAAGGAATCTCCACACTGTTCTCCATAGTGGCTGTACTAGTTTGCATTCCCACCAACAGTGTAAGAGGGTTCCCTTTTCTCACCACATTAACAAATTGAAAAATAAAAACCATATGATTATCTCAATAGATGCAGAGAAAGCCTTTGACGAAATTCAACATCTATTTATGATAAAAACTCTCCAGAAAGCAGGAATAGAAGGAACATACCTCAACATAATAAAAGCTATATATGACAAACCCACAGCAAACATTATCCTTAATGGTGAAAAATTGAAAGCATTTCCTCTAAAGTCAGGAACAAGACAAGGGTGCCCACTTTCACCATTACTATTCAACATAGTTTTGGAAGTTTTAGCCACAGCAATCAGAGCAGAAAAAGAAATAAAAGGAATCCAAATTGGAAAAGAAGAAGTAAAACTCTCACTATTTGCAGATGACATGATTCTCTACATAGAAAACCCTAAAGACTCCATCAGAAAATTACTAGAACTAATCAATGACTATAGTAAAGTTGCAGGATATAAAATCAACACACAGAAATCCCTTGCATTCCTATACACTAATAATGAGAAAACAGAAAGAGAAATTAAGGAAACAATTCCATTCACCATTGCAACGGAAAGAATAAAATACTTAGGAATATATCTACCTACAGTTATATTTTTTAACCCACAGAAAAAAATCAGTAACTTTTTTTAAATAAGGGAAACTTAGTTTTAAATAAACAATGGCAACAGAAATCCACAAGCATTTTTTTCCATAAGCACTTTTTTTCAGATGTTGGCAAAAACAATAGCAACAAAAATTTTATAAGAAAATAAACAATAAATAAATAAACAATGGCAGCAAAAATTCACAAGCATTTTTTACAGATGTTGGCAATAAAAAAAAGCAGTATTTTTTAATGAAAATAAAAGACTTTTATGGTTTATCTCAGTGGATTAAAATTAACATGAACTTATATTTTTGACACATTCTATCATAGCAACATATTTAGCACAAACAACTTTCTTCCTTTGGATTTAGAAGCAGTGCTTAAACAGAACCACTAATTGACATTTTGTGAAAAATAATTTATGGTACGTTTTATTCTCTTATTGCTATAAAACTGATTTAAAATAATGAGGCTCTTGAAAGGATATGACCTGGACCATCAAATGTACTTATTAGAGTTGTTTGTTAAATCATGATGGGGAAATTCTCACCTCTTAATAAGTGTAAGACAGTGCAATACAAAGCAGGGTGGAGATGGGGTATGGCTCATCTCCTGATAGCGCTTAGCTCTCTCTCTGTCTGTCTGTCTGTCCAGATGTCAGGAAACAGTGTTTTTGAATGCCCAACCTCCCTCTCCTGCTATTAGAATCTAATCTGGCATCCAGACACAGTGAAGTCACTGTCAGAGTAGAAACAAGATTCTATCCAAGGATCCTATCTGAATTCTAACAGACCCAAAAGATAGCACCAGCACCCCCAGGGTTACCAAAGTCAAGGGCTAGGCAGGAAATGCCCCTCTCAGGGCCGCATTGGCGTAGAACCTCATCTACGTATGTATGTATTCATCCATTCTTGTGTTTGTTCATCCCTCAGTGTGCCTTGAGCATCTACAATGCCCTGTCTAGGAACTCAGTGTGAACTCCAGAGTGAACAGAGCAGATGTGGTCTCCACCCTCATGGAGCTGGAAGACATGAAGAGGAAGGTGCTTGATGTTTTGATGTGGGGGGCTAGAGTACACTGAGAGCTCTGAATTCTGGGAACACAGAGCAGAGAGGAAGACACCAAAGATGGGGGACTCTGGATGCCACAGAGGATGGGGAGGCAGGTGACAGGACATCTGGATCCCCTAAGAGAATTATAAACCCAGCCAGATGGTATTTTACTGATCACAGGCACTGCTATCAGGAGCATTCTGGGCCAAGGAAGTACTAGTCACTGCAACCTCAAGAGCTATAGGGGTGCTAAAAGCCTATGGAATGAGCAGGGACTGGGGCAGGGGGAAGAGGCTGCCAGAGTTGGGACTTCTGAGATCAGGGTCAGTTGGCTGAGACTATAGCTGGCATGTCTCCAGTTGGGATAATCAGACAGCTACTCTAGGCTTGCAAATATCTGTCTTTAGTAGTATATACCCAAGGGTGCAATCGGAGAAGGCGATGGCACCCCACTCCAGTACTCTTGCCTAGAAAATCCCATGGATGGAGGAGCCTGGTAGGCTGAAGTCCATGGGGTCTCGAAGAGTCAGACACGACTGAGCAACTTCACTTTCACTTTTCACTTTCATGCATTGGAGAAGGAAATGGCAACTCACTCCAGTGTTCTTGCCTGGAGAATCCCAGGGACGGGGGAGCCTGGTGGGCTGCCGTCTATGGGGTCGCACAGAGTTGGACACGACTGAAGCGACTTAGCAGCAGCAGCAGCAAGGGTGCAATGGAAGATGTCAACATATAGCCTCCTTTTAAGTGTGTTAACTTGGGCAGCCCTACACTGGTTGAGTTGCATGGGAGCCCCACACCTTTCTGGGATGGCCACCATGGTGGTATACAGTGGGTGCTCTCATGGGTGAATTTTGCTCATTACCTGAACAAAAAGACCAAGATAGCCAGTTGTACTTCCAGAGCCTCTATTCAGAGGGCAGGCAGTACCTGCCACATCACTGAAGTCCAATTAGGATCCAGCAGATCAGCAAGGGAGGGGCACCTGAGAATCCTTCTTGTCACCATAATGTCACATAACCTCTGTCCTTTCCAGTCATACAGCTGGACACTTTTATTAGAAGGTGTGGGAGGGCAATGAATAGGAGAGATTAAGTGAAAAGGCAGAGGAACCAGAGGTCAAATTGCCAACATCTGTTGGATCATAGAAAAAGCAAGAGAATTCCAGAAAAAAATCTACTTCTGCTTCATTCATGACACTAAAGCCTGAGACTGTGTGGATCACAACAAACTGGAAAATTCTTCAAGAGATGGGAATACCAGACCACCTTACCTGCCTCCTGAGAAATCTGTATGCAGGTCAAGAAGCAACAGTTAGAACTGGACATGGAACAACAGACTGATTCAAAATTAGGAAAGGAGTGTGTCAAGGCTGTATATTGTCACCCTGCTTATTTAACTTACATGCAGAATAATACATCATGCGAAATGCCAGGCTAGATGAAGCACAAGCTGGAATCAAGATTGCTGGGAGAAACATCAATAACCTCAGATATGCAGATGATACTACCTTTATGGCAGAAAGCCAAGAGGAACTAAAGAACCTCCTGATGAAAGTGAGAAAGTGAAAAAGCTGGCTTAAAACTCACGGCATCCAGCCCCATCACTTCATAGCAAATAGATGGGGAAACAATGAAAACAGTGAGAGACTTTATTTTATTGGGCTCCAAAATCACTGCAGTTGGTGACTAAAGCCATGAAATTGCTCTTTGGAAGAAAAGCTATGACAAATCTAGATAGCATATTAAAAAGCAGAGACAATACTTTGCTGACAAAGGTCTATCTAGTTAAAGCTATGGTTTTTCCAGTAGTCATGTATGGATGTGAGAGTTGGACCATAAAGAAGGCTGAGCATCAGAGAATTGATGCTTTTGAACTGTGGTGTTGGAGAAGACTCTTGAGACTCCCTTGGACTGCAAGGAGAGCAAACCAGTCAATCCTAAAGGAAATCAACCCTTAATATTCATTGGCAGGACAGAGGCTGAAGCTGAAGCTCCAATACTTTGGCCACCTGATGCGAAGAGCCGACTCATTAGAAAAGACTGAGGCTGTGAAAGATTGAAAGCAGGAGAAGAAGGGGATGACAGAGAACAAGATAGTTGGGTGGCATCACCAACTCAACGGGCATGAGTTTGGGCAAGCTCCGGGAGATGGTGAAGATAGGGAAGCCTGGTTTGCTGCAGCCCATGAGATCACAAAGAGTTAGACATGACCGAGTGACTAAACAACAACAACCATGTGTTTTGCCTAGAAAAAATATTATCCTTTGAGGATTGTTCACATTGTAGAATTATACTAAGATTGTAGAATTGGACTAAATTATTTTTTCTCCACTAGCTGGTGAAAGGTTCCACTTAGGACCCATAAAGAAGTTTTATTTCTTTGTATGTATGAGTATGGTTAAGTGATTTTTGACTCTCACAATTTGTATTAATATAATGGAATTTTATGCATCTAGTTCAAATAATGATTTGTCTATATTTAATAACTTAGAAAGCTGTCCATGATACATGAGAGTGAAAAAAATGCAAATCACAAAATTTTAAGTGTGCTTTGATTCTATTTATGTAAAATTATATGTGTGTACTCATGCAAAAAAATGTCTGAAGAGGGGTTCACCAAAATGTTAACATGGATTGTGACACCAAGTAACTTTTTTTTCACTTTCTCCTTCATGCTTTTCTGAATTGAATTAATATATTTCTATATTGAGAAATGTTTTGTTTTTATTGAAGCTATTTTAAATCTAAGAACAAAACAAAACAAATTCTAGTAGTTTTTGGGAGTTGGATCATCCTTTACTAAATTTCTTCCATGTTATTCTTCTGCTTGATTAAGAAGCCAAAATCCTTTTGAGAGATGGATTGTCTAGTTGAGCAGTTTGTAGAAACAGCATTCTCTCACTGAGATGCTACCTGACAACTTCCTACAGTCAAGCATGCTTCAGTTCAGTTCAGTTCAGTTCAGTCGCTCAGTCGTGTCCGACTCTTTGCGACCTCATGAATCGCAGGACACCAGGCCTCCCTGTCCATCACCAACTCCCAGAGTTCACTCAAACTCATGTCCATTGAGTCAGTGATGCCATCCAGCCATCTCACCCTCTGTCGTCCCCTTCTCCTCCTGCCCCCAATCCCTCCCAGCATCAGGGTCTTTTCCACTTCTCATGAGGTGGCCAAAGTATTGGAGTCCTTCAAAGGACTGAAGCATCAGTCCTTCCAATGAATATTAAGGGTTGATTTCCTTTAGGATGGACTGGTTGGACCTCCTTGCAGTCCAAGGGACTCTCAAGAGTCTTCTCCAACACCACAGTTCAAAAACATCAATTCTTCGGTGCTCAGCTTTCTCCACAGTCCAACTCTCACATCCATACATGACCACTGGAAAAACCATAGCCTTGACTAGACGGACCTTTGTTGGCAAAGTAATAGGTAACTGCAATTTCTCTGTATAAAGAAATGATCCTTCTTCTTTGACATTGTTATGGCAAACACTCCAAGAGTCCATGGGGACCCTGTCCCTTCCCATGCACTAGGGATTCCTCAGAGATACAAAGGGGTAAAAATAACTCATGAAAGTTTTCGATACTTTAATTTTTTAAAGTGTAGGATAAAAGCTAAATCATCAGAGGAAGAGGTGAGGATATGAAGAGCACAGCTCTTTGGGTCAAGAGTGACACTGGAGTGTATATCTTAGCTCATTCATGTTTATCATTGGGAATTTGGAGGTCAGTGTCAGAGCATAATCTTTCCAATGAAAATTGCATACCAAGCTTTCAGCAGCTGGTGTATCAGAAAGCCTTCCCGGAGCTGGTGGTACAACACAAAGACCTAATCAAAAACAGGGTGGATTTAAATATGTGAAAATACCATTCTTTCCTCTCTAGGCCTGGGTAGCCAACAGCACATTTATTGAGTGAGAAGGAATCCTTGTAGACCCTATACAGCTTGCCAGCTTATATCCTAAAGTTACAGGATATTGGAAGGAAATTGTTTTTTAATCTAAAATGTGTTTAGAGTTCCTAAATTTGGCTTAGCATTTTATGATTGAATTTTCTTGAGGAGTCAAGGAGCTTCTGGGTCATGACTATATGCTGGGCATATTGAGAACTGTTTCAGAACAAATGTCTGCTTTGGGCGGTTCAGATGTCAGTCCTGGCTCATTCTCCAACCTCATACTCTTCCACACTTTCCATTTTGGGCTCGACCCCAGCTGCACCAGGACCCAACCACACTCCTTTGCTGTTCCTCAAACACATTAAGCATGCTCTGATTTCAAGGTGTGTTTCCTTTCTTTCCTCTTCCTACATCTTCTCAGCTCAAACATTACCAAGCAGAGTGGACTTCCCCATAAAGATAGCACACCATTCCTGACCCAGGTACTCTGATAGCCCCTGTACTCTGCTTCATTTTACGTATAGCACTTATCCAATCCTGATACATTGCATGTGTGTGTGCTGTTTGTCTACTCCCACCAGAGTGTCAGCTCCATGAACATAACTACTGTCTGTTTCGTTCACTACTGTTTCCCTGGTATCAGCAGTGCCTGGCACATAGTGGATACTTCATAATATTTTGTTGAATGAAAGAAGGAATGCTTGAATTCAATTTCCCCAATGGACATGTTCTGGGCAATTGTGTATAAATTAATTATTATAAATGGAACATGATTTTTATTGAGATATAGTTGATTTACAATATTGTGTTAATTTCTGGTGGAACATATTTTAAATGCATTAGGGGAAAGCTATTGTTCAAATGAATCCTATCTTTCATCAATCCTATAAAGGGGATTAGAATTCCTACTTGTCCTTTGGTTTAGACCTACGTTTTAGAGTTAAGACTTTTATTCAAGCGAGATCTCCCTATATATGGCTATATGCATGATGGAGAACATTCCAAAGGCCATCCAGACTCATCTGGGCTTTCTGCATAGATGATCAGAATAGTGATCACTCTTCCTCGGTTTGTTTATTGGTACCTAAAGAAGACCAGCAGAACTGAAGGGCTTGCAAAATAGTGGTTGGAAGGAGGGATAATATGAAAATATTAACAACCAGTATTGTTCTCATCCCCTGCTGTGTTAACCCTTTAGTTGATGGACCCTGGGGAGTTGACACAGGGTGGCGTGTGCTGGTGTCTCTATACTGATCATCAGCTCCATGGGAAGGAGTTTGCAGAGACTGCTTAGGCAGTAAGCAGGTAGATTTCATTCTTCAGTGTCAAAGCCACATGCCCCCACTTGGCTGTAGGGGTCTTCCTGGCATGGGCTGGGAGCACCTGGCCTGGGCCTGCACTTGGTGGGTGCTTAATTAACATCTGATCAATGAATTCATTATCTGAGAGAACTTGGTGAGAAAACCTAACTTGAACGTGTTTTTTTCATCTGTGGAGGTGCTTTTATCACTGGCACAGTTAGGGCTTTCTCACAATAGCAGCATGGGAAGTCCAGTCACCAGAAGAGGGTAAGAATAAGGTCTGGGTGGGACAGAGCCAGGTTTTGTGGGACCAGAGCTGTTCACACAGTGGGTGGCCCTGAGTGAGAGGAAAAACAGGAAATTAGGCCCAAGGTCTGGGAAGCAGGGTGGAAGCTTGTATTTCAGGAGTTTGATGGTTGATCTGCTTCTGGGGCTGGGTGTTCTGTACCCTCTGGGATCCAGCTTTATGGAGGACTCCTGGGCTGGGCTCACTGAGGACCTGCTTGCAAAAGCAGAGTGCTCCCTGGGAACAAACCTGTTCTAAGGGAGGGTCTGTGTGCTCAGTCTTTCAGTTGTGTATGACTCTTTGCTACCCCATGGACTGTAGCTTGCCAGGCTCCTCTGTCCATGGGAGCCTCAGGCAAGAATACTGCAGTGGGTTGCCATTTCCTTCTCCAGGGGATTGTCCTGACCCAGGGATCGAACCTGCACCTCCTGCGTCTCCTGCATCCTGCGTCTCCTGCATCACAGGTGGATCCTTTACCCACTGAGCCATTGGGGAAGGGTCAGGCCTATTAATAACAATGCCTGAGTTATCAGAGAACTGATTCTGAGAAGAGTTTGAGGGCTTTTCCTCAGAACTGGCTCCTGTCTGGCTCTGTACAGTATTAATATTACAGCTCAGAGCAGCACTCCTGGTACCCAAAGGTAAAGTGCAAAACCTGACAGGGGAGGTGTCCTCCTACCTCTGTTAGAAGAGAGCTTCAGTGCCCAGAGTGATGCTGCCACACGAAGGTGGGCACAGCTTGGCGCTGCCCCAGGACTCCAGTCCAGTCGCCTTCTCCTCACCCCACAGGCAGCAATGGAGGCTGACGGATTTTACATTAACAATCACACTTGCCTTTCACGAAGCCCACATGTATGTGCTGGCTGGCTTTATGGACATTCCTTCTAATTCTTACAGGAACCCTTGCAAGGGAAGTATTGTTGACTTCACTTGCAGGTGTAGGAGGATGGTGTATCTGCTCAGGAGACACTCAGTTCACGAAGGCAATGTAAACCCTTTTCTCCAGCTGACTTGAGCTTCCTAATGCATCCCCAGCCTGCTGGGTAGCACGAAATGGAGTCTTACCAATTAATAATGCCTCAGTCCCTTCTGGTTTATAGCCTCTTTCCTGTTTCAGTAGTCGGGCTTTTCTAAGTTGAATTTGCTGTCAGGGCTGTTTTAATTAGTCTCTTTTGGATGGCTCATTCTCCCTCAGTGAACGTGTGCTCTTGCTGCATTTCTCACGTCCCTCATTCCCCAAAGATGGTCCTGGGTATTGGCAGGACTCACTGGGTTCCACAGTCAGGGGATGGGGCTTCCGGACACTTGTTGCTCTACTGCTGGGCTGGCTGAACAGAGAGGGTCAATGGGGCCTATCTGGTCTTCCAGGGTCATATGAGTCTCACATGGCTGAGGTCTGATCATCCGTACCGTCGTGAAGTCTGTAGGAGGCGATCACCTGTCTGTGCTGAGGCTCATGGAAATTTCCTGAATGCCATACATGGGCCATGGGGGGCCCGGAGAGCAACCTCAGGCTGCCTTCCATGGGAGGACACTGCACTGGCTCGTTGCTCTCCCCACCTCTCTTATCCTGATCCCTGGGCTCCAAAGGGCCATGGCTTCCTCTGCTTCTCAGCTACCAGTGTGTCCTCTCCCGCCTTGGCATGTAGTACAGCCCTGTGATATAGCCCTGTGGTCTTCCTATTCCTTTTTTGTGTGTCCTCTCAAAAACTTCTGGGAAGCAATGACCTCCTTTTTAGGTTGGTATCGGATGTTTTTCATCTAAATGAAAGAGTTGCAAAAGGATATAATTTCTGGCATATTGTAAATATTGGCATTTTAGAATAAAGCTGTTACAGCACTTTTTAAAATTTACCCAGTGGAATCAAAATACCATAGTGATTTAATATCCATGGTTCTAAAAACACATGAACAAGCTATTTTTTTTAAGTTGGAAATTTTACAGTGTTTCTTTTCTTCCTTGGAAATTGTATTTCCATTTCACTTCTCTTGCATAACTTTATCCTAATGTGATATATTTTTATGCTTGAAAGTTTTTTTTATTAATCACCTTATCATTCTACTCTTCAACAAAAATATGTATATACATTGAAAAATTTTAATTGCTTATTTTGGAGGGGTTACCACAGGACTCTATAAGAAAATTTATTATCGGTTAAGTTCTCAATGGAATTATTATTAGTACACAATTGATCAAGACTATACACACACACACACATACATATACATATTACATAGTTTAGTGTTCATCTCTCAGTCATGTCTGATTCTTTGCTGTCCCATGAACTGTAGCCCGTCAGGCTCCTCTGCCCATGGAATTCTCCAGGCAAGAATACTGGAGTGGGTTTCCAGTTCCTTCTCCATTACATAGTTTAATGGTTAATTATTAAACATAAGAATAAGTGTGCTAGAAATGTATCTCTTAATGCAATGGATGGGAGAGTTATTAAGGCAATTCAAGTGGGCTTTGCAGATACTAACGCTTCTGTGTCCTTTTATTTGTTGCTAGAGGTTCTTCACTGTAGAAAAATGCATCTCAGTAAGCCTTGAGGCCGTTTCCTTTATTTGACTTGTCTGTCTTTCTCTGTACAGTGAGCAAAGAGGGAGGTAGGAAAGTGTGGCAGACAACACTGATAATCCTACAATTCTCCAGATGGCAGTTCCTTGGAAAGTGAGGAGTTTCTGGATTTTCTGAAGATCCCTATCCCCAGCCCTGGCTCCCCATTAAAAGGGGAGTGGCTCCCATTGGCTCCACCCTGTCCTCTGGGACACTGAATCTCTTGCGAACTGCTGTCTTAGAAGAAAGATGGCATGCATGAATGCTAAGACTCTTTTGCAACCCCATGGACTGTAGCCCACCAGGCTCCTCTGTCCATGGAATTCTCCAGGCAAGAATATTGGAATGCATTGCCATTCCCTTCTCCATGGGATCTTCCTAACCCAGGGATCGAATCTGGGTCTCCCACATTGTAGGCAGATTCTTTACTCTCTGAGCCACCAGGGAAGACCTCAGAAAACTGCAAGAAAATACAAATAAAAGCTACTGCTTAAAAAATATCAATAGATTAGCTGTAACATAGAGATGAGGAAATCAAGGCCTGGAGATTTTTAAGTAGCTTATTGGTTGGTGGCAGAGGAGGAATTTGATTTCAGGTCTGGAATTTTTCGTTTTACAGGATTGTGTTTTTCAAAGCCAGCCTGTGGATTGCTGCATCAGCATTATCTAAGTCTCTTTTTGAAGTGATTTACAATTCCTGGGTGCTACCTCTAGTGGTTCTAGAGCTGGAATTTGAAAGTTTATTTCTTTAAGAGCTTCTCAAATGCTTCTGCTGCAGGAACAGAGTTAGATCACAGAGCACACCTGAGAAGGGCCTGTAATTTGTTCACGAGCAGAGAACACCCTCTCCCTGACCGAACCTTGAGACCTAAGAGCTGGAGGGACTTGGTGGGAGATAGAAATCAAGGTTTCCTAACTCTGAGTGGAGATGCACCAGACAGGTACCTTCTTGGTTTGTTGAGTGGTTTGTTGGTACCACTAAAATGGCCCAGCTTTGAAGCCCAGATGACTAAGGTCTCGGAATCCTGGGTCACAGGGATATTAAGGATGGGCAGTAAGCACCCCTTTCCTTCTGCAGGTTCTTAATGGAGCTACTTATCTTTTTTTAAAATTTATTTGGCTGCACCATGTCTTAGTTGCAGCATGTGGAATATTTAGTTTCAGAATGTGAACCCTAATTGGGGCATGTGGGATCTAGTTCCTTGACCAAGGATCAAACCTAGGCCCCCTGCACTGGGGCCTTGAAGTCTTAGCCACTGGACCACCTGGGAAGTCCCTAACAGGGCGACTTTCAAGGTACCTTTCCAGGTCTCTGGGGTTCTCCTTCTGATCCCTGAATCTCTGTGGCCCTTGAAAGTCAGTCTGGAGCAAATTCAAGGTCTTGGGGAGACTAGTTGCTGTCTATATCCCATTTAGAGAATTAGATGTCCTCCTGTGACCCCCTTTCTTTGCTAAATTCAGCTGGAGGATGTCCTCCGTGCCTGCTGTGCCCCTCTCTGGACTGCTCGCTGCATCAGGTTTCCCCTGCAGCTGTTCTGACTTTGACAGTCCCCAAGACTAATTGCCTACTTTGCAGGGCAGCTGGGAGGGAGGGTTAAATTCTCTCCTGAAAATCTTGGCATTTTCTGCTTGGGTGGAAGGACCTTGAAGAAAACCTGGTAGCATCAACAGTCACCAGGCTCCAAATCCAGCTCAGGGCCTACACCCTGCTTCAAGCTCAGTTTAGGAGAACAGATTTAATACTTGCCTCCTTCTAGCAAGGTGCTACTGGAAGGGGTTTTCATATCCGGCAGGGCCAGAGGGTGAATATGACAACGGAGGGAGAGAGAGGAGATCTATTTATCACCATGTTGTCACTTTAAGGGAAAACAAGCTTTATTCCCACTTGCCACAGGGCCCAGGTGGATGCCAATTGAGTTACTAAATTTCTGTCTGAAAAATGGTACCCAGTACTAGAGCATTCAGGGGACATCCATAATGGGAAACAGCAGCAAAGCAATAAACCATCAGGTTGCAGTTCTTGACTGGGCATGCTGCTGCAGCCCCAAGGCTCGAATTTGTCTACGTGTCTTCTTCCAGAGACGTTCCCCGGATCTGCAATCCAAGGGATCCTCCCCGACTTCCACTAGGTCCGTGCTGCCAAGCTCTAATGAGACCCAAATTTTACACCAAAGCGCCACCTCTCCACCCCATCAACTCAGTTTTACTCTTTCTCTGCCAACTCTGGCAACTGGCTCGTGAGAAATCCTGTTAGATTTTTTTTCTCCTCTTAAAAACACTCACTCCACACCTCGTAAAGGTTGCAAAAAGGTGCAGTAATGATCTGGCAGGCATTTACCAAGTGAGACAAATTTTCCATTGTGAAAGCTATTGCTCCTCAGTTTAGTCGAATGTGGAAGACACAGAATTCCTTACCTGACTTCCTGAAAGTTCATAAGATGTGACAGGGAAATAGAATATTAGGGGCCCAGGGGATTTGGTCCTGGGTCTCAATAAGATCATTGAAACTTATGGCATATCTGCATTGGAGGGAGTTGAAGGAGAATCATAAAGAAGATTCAAAGTTTGGACTGTTAATACTGTGATTTCCTTAAAAGCATAAAAGAGCAATGGGAATGATGGACATTTTTGTCGAGCTAGCAAAAATTCCCCATCCCCAATGGGAAAGTGAAGTCGCTCAGTCGTGTCCGACTCTTTGCAACCCCATGGACTGTAGCCTATCAGGCTCCTCTGTCCATGGGATTTTCCAGGCAAGAGTGCTGGAGTGGATTGCCATTTCCTTCTCCAGGGGATCTTCCTGACCCAGGAATCGAACCCGGGTCTCCCGCATTGCAGGCAGACGTTTTACCATCTGAGCCACCAGGGAAGCCCCAATGGGAAGTGGAATGTAAATGCTTAAATTTTTATTCTTAAATCTTAAGAAATAATTTAATTTCAGCTCTTCTGCCTAACGACAGGAGAGTGATCTTTGACCACAAAGAATAATCAGGGTTCCTAACATCACAGGGAATTCAAGACTTAACCTCAGGGCCCTCCACTCATTCAGGAGAACAGCTATTACCAGAGTCTTCCAGAACGCCTGATGCAAAGAATAGTTTTCTTGGTTTCTTTGTACCATTAGGCAGGGCTGCATCCATTCACTTGATCATTTATTCATTCAAGAAGTGATGTTATGCTGTATGAACAAAACAGCAGGTTCTCTAGATTACAGCTCAGCAAGAGGGAGTTAGGGAGGAGTGGGAAGCGATTGCATAGACAGTAGAGAGCAGGTGACTTGAACTAGGAACCAGCTGCTACCAGTGGCACAAAGATTTGTAGTAAATATCGAAGGTACAGTTAGTGGAACTCAAGGAAGAATTGGAAGTGGAAGGATGATCTCATAATTTCCAACAAAAGCGACCTGAAGGTGCAGGTTCATGAGATGAAGCAGAATACACAGACTTTTCCTCCTGCAGTTCTAATCATTTTCTCCTAGTTTCCTTGTGCATTTCTTTTACTCTGGATGTCCTTTAAATATGGAAGTTCTCAAGCGATTTATTCTTGGACTCCCTCTTCTCCCTGTATGATGTCTTGCCCATCACTGGCTTCACTGTCAAGCAGACAGCGTCTCAAGCCATGTAGATAACCCAGGTCTGTCTACTGAGCCCCATATCCATATTTTCCACCAAGCACTAGGATGTTTCGTAGGTATTTTAAATTTTGTATGTTAAATGTCTTCTCACCCAACCCTCTGCCACAACCCCAATCCCTGCTCCTGAGCTTGTCCTGCTCCTGTACTTCCCTGCCTTGGTCAGTGGACCACTGGCTTGTCGGTCATAAAAGTCAGCACCCAGGGAATCATTCTAGATCTTTCTTCTGCCCTCACAGCCCTTCTCTATATACTATATTGTATTGCCTTGCTAGCCTGTATATTTCTTGTCCCTGCCCTTTCTCTTCATCTCCCCTCCAACCGCATAGAGGAGCATTGCCGTCTATTACCTGGGTACCACAATGTCTTCCAATGGTCCTGCTATCTCAGTCTTGAGTCCTTCTGATAAACCCTCAATGGTGATCTTATTCTTTCTCCTAAAGCTGGTGGCTGGCTCATTTTCTTCAGGTTAAAGCCTTTTGCACAGAACTTAAATCCTTCCATAACCCAACTCCTGCTAACAACCATCATGTCATCTCATTTTATCCTTCATAGAAGTCATTCCTGTACCCTCCTTCACTCTTGTCTCATGACCCTCCAGTGCTTTGTGTCGGGGGAGGGGATGTCAGAAGGTCTCCTCTTCTTTCTTCCTTCTTCATTTGACTTGTCTGCAGTCTTCCAATTCATCTAAAACCCCACTTGTCTTGGAAATTGCCCTGAACCCTCAGGCTGACATGGATACCCCTTCTCTGTGTTCCTGCCCCACAATTAAGCATTTTGACCCTGGGCTGTCACTGTTAATTCTCTTGTCTGCCTCCCCCACTAGGCTGCAAGTTCCTTGAGAACAGCGACTCTTTCTTATTTTCTTCTGTATTCTCAGTACACAGCACCAATGCATGGTTAACTGTTAATTCATTCACTTGAATTTGTGAACAAACTGGTTTTTATGCATTTTTCAGGGAAAATCCTTGAGAAAAATCTATAACTATAGCTCTTTTTTTTTTGTTTTGTTTTGACAAAGCTTTCTACTTATTAATACCTCTCAAACTGATTATAGTGAAAATACAGAAAGTCTTACAGGGATCTGAGGCTCAGCTGTAAAAGATAGGACTATGAAATTTAAACAGGCTTTTGGAAGTCACACACACTCATTAACCCATATCCTCTCTTAATCTTGGAATAGCATCCTATTAGACAAGTGATTTACATTCAAAGTAGAAGTGAAAACAGCATTCTAAAGCATAAATATTAAGCAGCACTGACATGTCATTTAAATAAGGGGATTGCAATCCTGGTTAAGTTAGGAATGGGAAAGCATGAACAAAAATCCGGAAAGGAAAGAATTAGGACAGAGCTCAGAATGTGTTTGTGTTACCCTCGACCAGAATCTAACCCTGATGGGAGTAGAAACCTGTCTGTTCACTCTGTATTCCCAATGCCAAGTGTCTTGCTTAGCATGTGATTGTGAAGAAGGGAGAAAGGAAAGAAAATAAGGATAAAAGACGATGCGAGCAACAATGGGGACACTAAAATACACATGCAGCTTGCTCTTGCCCAAGACAAAGGATTTTCAGTGGGCTGTGCCAGATGCCGTCTGTGGTTGCTCAGGTCCTAATCAATCCTTCTTCACTCATCTCTACTTTTGGGGTTGGAAGCCTGTAAACTACATTTCCCAGACTTTTTAGCCAGCTGGTTTGTTAGTTCTGCTGGTGGGAGGAACTGAAGGGAGACTGCAAGGTGGAAGAAGGGGAGGACCTATTTCATTTTTCAGCTCTGGGCAGCAGCAGCAGCAGCAGAGACAGCAGTGTCAGTGGGCAGCAGACCTCCCCTGGTTCTCACTCAGCAGCCAGATTCTGAGAGTGGCAGTGAGCTATGACCCTGGAGACATAATTTCTCCTTTGCTCCTCTAGGGACTTACTTAAATTGAACTATTTTTGTGTTTTGTGCGCCTTCCCCCCCAATCCTTCTACCACTTCTGTAACTTGCATTAAATCCCCTCTGAAGTGCCTGGAATACTTTCCATGGCTACTGTACAAACACTGATCATTAGACATCAACAAATGAACAAATCAATATATTTATGCATCCATATATGTTTAAAGGTATATATACAAAGCCTCTTTAAACTATAAAATGCATTTGAAGTCAAATAATACATGAAATAAAGAGACAAGTGAGTACCAACTGGTATATTAAGTGTAATCTCTGTTCAATAGTAGGAGATGTGTTTAAAATCAGAAGAAATTTATGATGGTAAGAAAATGCAGGGAGATTTAGGTGGCTCAGATGGTAAAGAATCTGCCTGCAATGCAAGCGACCTGGGTTCAATCCCTGGGTGGGAACATCCCCTGGAGAAGAGAATGCAACCCACTCCAATGTTCTTGCCTGGAGAATTCCATGAACAGAGGAGCCTGTTGGGCTACAATACACAGGACGGCAAAAAGTCAGACACAACTGAACGACTAACACTTAACTTACTTTAGTGGAGTCAGAAGGCATCCAAATCAGGGCATCTGCTAGTCAGCTCTCTGCCTTTGGTAACTCACATCAACAATTCTGCCTCAGTTTCACTCTCTGTAAAATGAAAGGGTCAGTTAGATCAACTCTCAGTATACTTCTAAGGCTGGAATTTTAAGGATTTATGCTTTTGAGTAAAATCTCCATTGGATAGCTGGGGAGGAAAATGCACTGTCTAAGGCGGGCGGAGAGTCTGGACTTGGCTGGGGCTCCCAATTAACCTGATCCTGAAATGCATGTCTGTGTGCAGACCCCTGTTAGTACATCCTGAGCCCCTTCCTTTGCCAGATGTTGGTCTTTGCTGTATGCACAGGAGCCATTTCAAAAGCTGTGGATGTGCCAAGTCATTGCCTTGGCAGTGACCTCTACTGACCCTTCACATTATACTCACAAATGCACTAAAGCAAGTTCACACAAGTTACATAGGATGAAATTAATAGCCCTATAATGAATAGGAGGATTGTGCCAGGACTCTGTCACATTATTAGATATGAAAAAAATTTCTAAGCATTGTAAGCCTATTTTCCACAAGTAAGTTTGTTCTGCTATATTATCTTTGATTTATGTCTCAATGTATTCCCCATCACCGTATATATTTTAATATTAATGTATTTATGCATCTTGAAATTGTCTAATTAATCCCTTGCTTTCCCAATGAGTTATGTAAGTTGGTAGACTTATATGATAAATATTATAATGAAGAAAACACAACAATGGAACATAAAATACTAACTTAATTTACCATACTTGTACCAAAGAAGTTTAGGTTATGATTTCCCCACTGAAATTAGCTAATATTTCTTATTGCTTTTCCTAATTAAAACTTATCCCTTTTCTAGATCCTAAGGGTACCACTTTTTATTCCTAAAAAATTAGGAGCTACTATCTATCAAATCACTTTGTTGGGAGTTTTGGAGGATGTCAAACTAAACAGATTCCCCACACCCAGACCCCACGTATTTTGTGCATAATCTTTCAACCTCATCACTTTCAAATACTTGTAGCCAGATAATTCTCTGTTGCAGGAGCAATTGTGTGCTGTACAGGTTAGCATCATCCTTAGCTTCTATCTACTCGATGCCAATAGCACCCTCTTTCCTATATTATTACAACTGAAGGTGTCTTTCCATTTAGTTCAGTTCAGTCGCTCAGTCGTGTCCGACTCTTTGCAATCCCATGAACTGCAGCATGCCAACCCTCCCTGTCCATCACCAACTCCCGGAGTCCACCCAAACCCATGTCCATTGAGTTGGTGATGCCATCAAACCATCTCATCCTCTGTCGTCTCCTTCTCTTCCTGCCCTCAATCTTTCCCAGCATCAAGATCTTTTCAAATGAGTCAGCTTTTTGCATCAGGTGGCCAAAGTATTGGAGTTTCAGCTTCAACATCAGTCCTCCCAATGAACCCCCAGGACTGATCTCCTTTAGGATGGACTGCTTGGATCTCCTTGCAGTCCAAGGGACTCTCAAGAGTCTTCTCCAACACCACAGTTCAAAAGCATCAATTCTTTGGCGCTCAGCTTTCTTTATAGTCCAACTCTCACATCCATACATGACTACTGGAAAAACCATAGCCTTGACTAGATGGACCTTTGTGGACAAAGTAATGTCTCTGCTTTTTAATATGCTGTCTTTAGATATTGTCAAATGTTCCCTAGGGTGTGAAATTGCCCCACACCCTGTTTTGGCTACCACTGTACACTTAGCATTTAGCTTAGCTCATCATATATTCTAAATAATACTTTTTGAATGCTGAATGAATAAATGCACAAGTAACTATATTGCTAAAAAGGCCAAAAGAGAGTTACAGATAAAATGCTACATGAGTCTGGAAGAGGAATGAGTTGCTCCTGGAGGAGGGGAGTCCAGGAAGAAGGATTCCTGGAGAAGATATTATGGGGAAATGAGATTGGAGAGGATACTTTTAGCAGAAATGCTCTGGGAGTAGACAAGGGTGAACTGGGAGGTCAGTTGAACTAGAGTGGAGGGTGGGAAGAGGGGCAGGTTAAGGATAAGGTAGAAGGAAGTTGGACTCAGATTATGAAGGATCTGGAATACTAGATGTAAGTCAAGGCAGGTTCACAAGACCATGGGAAATCATAGCAATAATTGAGCAGGGATGTGACATACATCCTACCAGCAAGAGAGAAAATGGAACTAGAGAAACCATTTAGGATATTTGTATAACAGTTATGAAAAAGAGCATGAACTAGGCTTGTAATAGGCACAAGAGTTCAAGGGAGATCGAGTTGAATAGGAAGGACTGAGGCAGTGCTGGCTGCTTCCCTGGTTTGGTATGATGTCCATGCTCCTTGTGAGGGCTTCCCCTGTGGCTCAGCTGGTAAAATATTGTCTTAGTTTCAGTGATTCAGTTTTTGCAGATTACATTCCAACATAGGTTATTATAAGATACTCAGTATAATTTCTTACATTATACAGTTAATCCTTGTCACTTATCTGTTTTATAGTAATTTGTTAATCCCTATCCCTAATTTCTTTCTCCCCTCACCTCTCCTTTGGTGACCATAAGTTTGTTTTCTATGTCTGTGAGTCTGTTGCTGTTTTGTATATACATCATTTGGTTTTATTTTTTAGATTTCACATACAAGTGATATCACATTATGTTGTCTTCCTCTGTCTGATTTATTTCACTAAGCATAATGTTCTCTAGGTCCATTCATGTTCCTACAAATGGCAGTATTTTACTCCTTTTTATGGTGAATTATATTTATATAGTTTATATAATAATAATTACATTTTGTTACATTTTGTTAATTACATTTTGTTAATCCAATCATTTACATTTTGTTAATTACAATTACATTACATTTTGTTAATCCAATCATCTATTGATGAACAGTTAGGTTGCTTCCATGCCTTGGCTATTGTAAACAGTGCTGCTATAAATATAGAGGGGTATGTATCTTTTCAAATTAGTGTTTGTTTTTTTTTTCCAGATATATACCCAGGAGTGAGATTGCTAGATCATATGGTAGTTCTGTTTTTAGTTACTTTGTTTTTTTTTTTAAGGAAACTCCATAGTGGCTGTACCACTATTGAATCCACCAACAGTGTGGGAGGGTTCCCTTCTCTCCACACCATCTCTGACATTTGTTATTTGTAGACTTTTTGATGATAGCCATTCTGATCAGTGTGAGATGATATCTCATTGTGGTTTTGATTTGTATTTCTCTAATAATTAGGGATGTTGAGCATCTTTTCATGTGTCTTCTTTGGGAAAACCTCTATTCATGTCTTCTGTCCATTTTCTGATTGGATTGTGTTTTTTTTTTTATATTGAGTTGTGTGAACTGTTAATCTATTTTGGATATTAATCCTTGGTCGATCTCATCATTTGCAAATATTTTCTCCCATTCCAGAGTTTGTCTTTTCATTGTATTGGTGGTTTCCTTTGCTGTGCAAGAGTTTTTAAGTTTAAGAGGTCCTATTAGTTTACTTTTGCTTTTGTTCTGCTTTCATGGCTCGTTTTGACTCTCCAGCCTCTTTTCTCACCATATCCTCTCTAAATCATTCCTGCCCTCCTGCTCCCTTCTTCTTGGACCCAATTGATGCTTAGTCCCTATGACACTGAACGTAAGTCTTTAAAACAGTATCTAATCCTTCAAAATCTTTCTGGACACTTTCTCTACCTTCATTTGCTTGGAAAATTCGTATTCATCCTTCAAAATGTTGTTGAGATGTCATTTCTTTCACAAAGCATGTTTGGACCACTCAAGGCAGGGCGAATACTCTTCTGTATCTTGGGCATATTTATGTTTTTTACACAGGTCCTACTGGATCATCATTGTCTTTTATAATCTTAGTTCCTTGAGAGTAAAAACTGTGTCTTATTGTATTTTTCTATTCTCTTGGCATAATGACTAAACAATAACATTTGTAAAATGAGATTATTTAGGTTTGGTGCTCAGGAGGTCACTGGCAGTTTTACAGAACAGTTTAAGTAGAATAGCAGGAGTAGAAGTTGGCTAAGTATATAAAAAACAGAGGATTAAGGGGTGAATCAGGGGCGGGAAGGAGACGCACTGGTGGAAATGGCTCTGTTGAGAAGTATGGGGGCAAAGGGTAGTGTAGGGATCAAGCTTGTCAACTCTGCAGCAAGGATGTTGTGCTCAAATCCTGGCTCCACCATGTTCTAGATGTGTGATCTTGTGCAAGTCACCTCACTTCTCTATGCCTACTTCCTCACTTGTTAAAAAAAAATGGACAAGATAATATCGTACCTTCCTTATTGGGTTGCCAGGGATTAAATGAGTTAATTCATGTTAAGAGTTTAGAATAGTATTTGACATATAATGAATGCTCCAGAAATAGTCACTTAAAAAAAAACCAAAACTAGACTAGACAACCAGTAGAGAACAGTCAGGGAAGTGTTGTTTGGTTGGTTGTTTTCACCTTGGCAGACAGCATATCTGTAGGCTGAGTGAAAGGCACAATTCAGAGGGAGGGATTGAGGTAGCAAGCAAAAGACGGAGGTTTACTGATGGAAAAAGACATCATCGACCCAGCAAGCCTGCCTCTGAGACTGGAGAGAAGCAGAAGCTGAGTGAAGACACTAAGGGAGAGGAGGAAAGTTGAGGAAGCACTTGGATGCTGTTTCTCTTTTGTGAAGTGTAACAGACATGGTATTTTGTGTCCGTGTTGCTTGCGGTTAGGTTCTGTTCCTCCCCATAGCACTTCTCTCATGACTGTTTTTTTCCAAAAGCCATTTCCCCTTGCACATATGTGAGGTGATATAACGGTAAGTTATCAACTGAACTATATTTTATAATCGCAGAACACTGGAGTCAATCTAAATGTCCCCCTTTTTGGGACTGGTTGTATACACTATGGAACTCGAAAAAATACTATGCAGTTATAATAAACAATGAAGAAATCTTTGTGAACTGATGTGGAACAACCTCTGAGAGCTATTGCTGAATGAGAAAAGCAAAGTGCCTAACTGTGCATGGCATGCTACCATTTTAAAGCCATTGTAATAAAAGAGGAAGGGTGAAGTTTAAGAGGGTGTATTTGTAGGTGTCTAAAATGTTCCTGGAATATATGCAAAATATTGATAAAATTTATTCTCATCAGGGGAAAAGAACTCATTGACTGGGGGATTAGGCTGGAAGGGAAACTTCTTACTATATAGCCTTTGAACTCTTTGAATTTAGAACATGAAAATGCACTATCAATACAGAAGCATTAAACTAAACATCTTAAAAGTGATTGTCCACAAATGGTTCCAGGTCTATTCCTGATGTTTGGTTTGATTTCTTGGGGATTACAAATATAACAACAGTAAGAGTCATAACATGAATATCAACCAACCCTGCTTTTCATAATCCCAACTGTCTTCTCAGGAAAGTCCTAACTGTTCAGAGAGCCTCCTTGTTCTGCTGAGCACCACAATCATCTCGTACATGTGACTTTGGGAAGTTGTTGTTCAGTAGCTCAGTTGTGTCCGACTCCTTGTGACCCCATGCACTGCAGCACGCTAGGCTTCCCTGTCCTTCACTATCTCCCAAGCTTGCTCCAACTCATGTCTATTGAGTCCGTGATGCCATCCAACCATCTCATCCTCTGTTGTCCCCTTCTCCTCCTGCCTTCAATCTTTCCCAGCATCAGGGTCTTTTCTGATGAGTGGGGTCTTCACATTAGGTGGCCAAAATATTGGAGCTTCAGCATCAGTCCTTCCAACAAGTGTTCAGATTGATTTCCTTTAGCATTGACTGGTTTGATCTCCTTGAAGTCCAAGGGACCCTCAGGAGTCTTCTCCAGCACCAAGTCCCAAAGCATCAATACTTCTCACATCCATACATGACTACTGGAAAAACCATAGCTTTGACTATACAGACCTTTGTCAGCAAAGTAATGTCTTTGCTTTTTAATATGCTGTCTAGGTTTGTTATAGCTTTTCTTCCAACGAGAAAGCTTTCTCAGGAAAGTCCTAACTGTTCAGAGGGCCTCGTTGTTCTGTTGAGCACCACGATAATTTGGTACATGTGACTTTGGGAATAGATATTCTAAATAAGCAGGATTTCCTTGCGTAAGATGGAGATTCCTAGGGTAATACAGACAGAATAAGTGAGAAGGAAATCTATGATGGGAGACAGCAGAAGCAGACAAGATGGTGCTGTAAGGATGGGGTTACCACAGCAGGCAGAGAGAACCTGTGAGAGACTGAAGACCAGGAGAGCCAGACTGACCAGGACACTTATAAGTTGTTCTTCTTTTGTGTGGACTGTGGTGCTACTTCCCTGTGATCCCCAAATCTTAATTCTGCCACAGGTAATAAGCTGGATATTTTTCTAAGTGCTGTTGGAGGATCAAATGAGAACATACATGTAAGTGCTTTGAGTAGAGTCTTTGAATAGAGGCTGATATAAAGGAGGCACTCAATAAATCTTGGTTGTTAATAATAAATATAATCATTTGAACTTATTTTGAAGCTTGGAATTTGGGAGAGTGGGTATCAAGTTTGGATCAATTCCAGATGAGATCAAGGGATGCCAAGGAAAAAACAAAATTTCAGCAGCAGCAGGAAATTCAAAGTCAAGAATATTATAAAAATATGATCCTGTGGAGAGTTGAGGAATTTTGTGGACAGGGCTTTGGGCTTTGGTAAAGGTTGTGAATCTATATCTCATCTAGATCTGAAGTGGCTATGAAACTCCAGCCAACATCTGAGTTACAGAGCCAACCAGCACCCCAAGTTCATGGCTGGTGATTACAGAGGGACAGCAAGAATGTTCCCATTGCCAAGCCTGGAGCTTAGCACTTGCAGTGACCTATCACTTCCCTGGTGGCTCAGATGGTAAACCGTCTGCCTACAATGCGGGAGACCCGGGTTCGATCCCTGGGTCGGAAAGATCCCCTGGAGAAAGAAATGGCAACCCACTCCAGTAGTCTTGCCTGGAAAATCCCATGGACGGAGAAGCGTGGTAGGCTACAGTCCATGGGGTTGCAAAGAGTCAGACATGACTGAGCCACTTCACTTTCCTTTTCCTTTCCAGGGGGTAAACATGGAGGAGACTATTGAAGAAAAATCTGCCCTTGCTGCTCGTTTAATATTTTGCAGCTAGTTTTGATATCTGAGCCATCCTAATGAAAACCAATAGCATAGAAACTGGAATTATCCAAATTGTATAGAAGTGGTTGCTATGGTTTTATAGCTTAAAAATGAATGTAGCTCCAGGAGGAACTCACCCAAACAGATCCGGCCCTTCTGGGCGTCTTTGTGTACAGAGAATGGAGGTCTGATTAGCCTCAGGGCCTTTGCTGCTGGCCAGAGTTCACTATAATTTGATGCAGTTATTTAAATTTCTGTTTTCAGGAGGGGGTATCTCTGGGGAATTACATAACACCATCAGCAGCTGTTGTGTGGATTTAAACTGGATTTGGGTAATAGGAAAATGGTTTTATGAGTCAGAAAATGCAATGTTGCCTCCTGTCTCAATTGTCTGAATGCTGTCATCATTGCCCCCAAATTATTATCTCAAGTTTGGTTCTGTAGCTGTTTTTGTGTCTTGGAACAGTTTTTTTTTTTTTTTTTTTTTTAAAGCAGGAATAACTGAATACCCATATTTATTTCCCTAAGGTTATAATGCCTCACATAAATGCAGCCTGGGATGATGACTTGGAGTTAGAAAACCTGTGTCTGAGGGCTGGCTCTGCCACACAGTTGGCAATTGGGCTGTCCCAAGGATTTTCATGGGCTTCACTGGTGGGTCAGTGGTAAGGAATCCACTTGCAATGCAGGAGACACAGGTTTGATCCCTGGGTCAGAAGATCCCCTGGAGAAGGAAATGGCAACCCATTCCAGTATTCTTGCCTGGGAAATCCCATGGACAGAGGAGTCTGGTGAGCTACAGTCCATGGGGTCATGAAAGAGTCAGACACGACTTAGCGACTGAACAACGACATGGATTTCCAAATGGAGGCTTTTCTTTTGCAAAGATTTATATTCTCTTTTTAAATGCCCCTAATTCTGGGAAAGTACCTTGAATTGAAACCCCTTTCATTTTTATCTCCATTTACCCATCCATCTGTCTATCCATCCAATCTATTCTTCACTGTTTATTATATTCTTTTTAAAAAGCCATTTCTGGATGAAGAGGACAAGTAGAAGAAGTGACTGAGGCCTAACAACCCACCTCAGGGTATTTCTGCACTTTTCCTGAGCTGGTGCCAATCTCCTGGATTTCATGCACCGGCCCTGGCCCTCCTTTTTAAGTTAGGCCTGTCCCAGTATCAGGAGACCATGTTAAAGAGGTGTCAGCAGTGTTGGTTGCTTACTCTGGGCAAGGACTCATACATTTCAGCCTGGGCATGCTGTTCCTGGATGGATCCCTGACCCAACCTGGACCATGTCCACCACAGCAGACTCATCTCGTTCCAGTTCAGAGTCTAGGCATTTGTCATGGACTCATATGCCCAGAATGGATCAGTGCCTCTGCTAGAGCCATAAAGTCTGAGGGCTGGCAGCCTCCTGGCAAAGTGGGTCTCAGAAAGTCTGCTTAAGCTGTGTGATTAAGCTCTGGTTATTCCCAGCTTTGGGATAGGCTTGCGTGCCGTGGGTGGTCTACATATCAGGTTCATGCATTTGTACATTCCACATGTATTAAGCACTCTCAGTGAGCCAGGCACTCTGAGCCATCGAATATTAGAAACTGCCCAAGACATCTGTGCCTCCTCCATTCAGTTGCTAGAGCTCTGAACTCATGTGAAGGTGGGCCTGAAGGTTCTGAACCCTTCCAGGGCCAACTGAGCACTTGTTTGGTGAGACAGAGCTGGCAGGGAACACTCAGAGGCTGTAATTTCTGCTCCCAGCTGGAGCACCAAGGGCTCAAAACCCGTGTTCTTTTGCTTCCTGATGGAAAGGACTATGTAAGGTTGGTGGGGGTGGAGAGAGTGAATTTCCACTGTTAATCAGGGTTAGGATGTCAGACCTGACCCCTACAGGAACCTTGTGAGTCTGGGGTCTGCAGGTCTGAGCAGAGGTTCTGATGGGCAGCAGAGGAAAGGACATAGGAGTTTGAGGAGAGGTAGGATAAATGTGGTCAGAGAGATGCATTCAGAACTAGAGGATTGACCAAGATGAGGGTGTAATAGAGGCGAAGTCCTAGGAGGAATCAGGACCAGTAGGATGAGTGGAAAGTGCTGGTACAAGGCCCAAGACGGGAGAAACAGGTCTGACATTCCTGGCAGGAGGGATAAGATCCTTCTTCCTTATATTCCCTGCATCTAAGGCAGCAATTAATACAAATGCTAGTTAATTTGAATTAAGTTCCACAGACAGTTCCTTAAAATCCATGGTCTTTACACCGTGTGTGCGTGCAAAGTCACTTCAGTTGTGTTGGACTCTTTGCGACCCCATGGACTGTAACCCGCCAGGCTCCTCTGTCCATTGGGTTCTTCAGGCAAGAATACTGGAGTGGGTTATTGTGCCCTTCTCCAGGGCATATTCCCGACCCAGGGATCGAACCTGTGTCTCCTGCATTACAAGTGGATTCTTTATTGCTGAGCCCCCAGGGAAGCCCTCATCTTTATTATGATAATGTGTATTAAATTTAGCTCAGGCTGATAAATCACCACCACCCCAGATGTGAAGGATGGGGAAGAGGCAGTCTTTGTGCACTGTCTTCTGCCACACACAGGCTGAGTGTTATACCTTATTATCACACTGAAACCTTTAAAGAACCCCACAAAGTGGATAAAACCATCCCCCTGTAGATGAGCCTGAGGCAAGCTATTTGCCTAACCTCACAAGGCTATATGTGGTGAGGATGGGCAACAGTGTATGGGAGTCTAGGATGTTTTGATTTGCAAACCTCAAATCTATTCCTCAAACTACTTGCATTTGGTCATCTTTGTTGTCCTGGCACTGGGTCTGAGCATAGAAAACAATCAGTACGTTTTTAAAGAATGAATGAGTGAATAAATGATAAATGAATGATGGATTCGGTTTCATCTTCGTTCATGAATATGTGGTAAATTCTTGGCCATGGAGCTCACATATGTAGAATGGATACAGACTCAATTTTTGAGGTCTTAACAATGAAAGTCAGGCATCACATTTTCTATTTCTTTGATGTTCTCTATTCAATAGGTGCTGCATTAATACCCTATTTATAATAATGCTCCTGCTATCTGAACTCTTTCAGAGGCTGCTGAGGTCACTAAAGGATAATATCACATTGGTTCAAACCCCGGGGGAAATTTTGAGCATTTGTTCAACTATTGGAGGAGTACTTGGGACTTTTTTCCTTCCTTTATCTGACCCATCTTTATTGGCTCACAGAATTGAAAGATTACAAGGTCATTTCTAAACTGTTTCTGGGATCTGCTGCTGCTCCTTTCAGGAAAGCAATTCAAAATCTGTCTATTCAAACACACATTTTCTTCAAACAGAAGTTTATTTGCTATATATAGAAAAATGCCACCAGAGGACTAATTTGGCAGCTTTGTTGATTACCCATTGTAATGAGCCTTATTACATAATTAAAAGAATTTTTTTCTAACTGCATTTCACTACTAATTAACATTTTACACATTCTGCAGTGGACACTTTGGGTTGAATCAGAGACATAATTATGTCATTTCTATGCAAAGAGTAGCTTATGAATTATTAATTAATATTAAATCTGTTGATTAAAGGCTAATTCGTAAGTAAACATATTACAGCTTACCAGTTACTACTCTCTAGAAACTTTTTTTTTTAGTGGCAATGTCTATGGTCGCTTGTCCCTTGCTAAAGAAAGACAGAAGCTGGCCACACAGATTCCCAGGAACAAAAATAATCCATTTTCAACTCTTGTCTGAATTTTTAACTATGATTAAGCTTTTTGCCTTCCACTTGCTTTCAATGTTGTGAAGCATGTGAAAGGTGCAAGTAGACTATGGAAAGCAAGTCGCTCACTTCCTTCATATTTCCTTTAACTCCAAAATGGAGAGTTGTTCTCTTGCAATACACAAGCATCTGTCGTGTGTGCTTGAGCCCACACCAGCCTGGAGTGCACTGAGTAATGAGGATCTCCAAATCACTGGATCCCCAGCCGACCCCCAATTGGGGAGGAGCAAACTCACAAGTGATGGGACTCCAGCCATGAAATTAAAAGACACTTGCTGCTTGGAGGAAAAGCTATGACCAACCTAGATAGCATATTAAAAAGCAGAGACATTACTTTGCCGACAAAGGTCTGTCTTGTCAAAGCTATGGTTTTTCCAGTAGTCATGTGTGAATGTGAGAGTTGGACCATAAAGAAAGCTGAGCACCGAAGAATTGATGCTTTTGAACTATGGTGTTGGAGAAGACTCTTGAGTGTCCCTTGGACTGCAAGGAGATCAAACCAGTCAATCCTAAAGGAAATCAGTCCTGAACATTCACTGGAAGGACTGATGTTGAAGCTGAAACTCCAATACTTTGACCCCCTGATGTGAAGAACTGACTCACTGGAAAAGACCCTGATGCTGGGCAAGATTGATGAGAGGAGGAGAAGGGGATAATAGAGGATGAGATAGTTGGATGACATCACCAACGCGATGGGCATGAGTTTGAGCAGGCTCTCGGAGTTGGTGATGGACAGGGAAGCCTGGCGTGCTGCAGTCCATGGGGTCACAAAGAGTCGGACACGACTGAGCGACTGAACTGAACTGAAACTCACAAGTACTGCTGAAGGGAAGTTGTCTTCCCAGGCACTTTGGGGCTGCCCCCTCCTTTGAAATTCATCCTTGAGCCCCAATTCCTGGCTGTCAATGTGCTGACCTGGCCCTGGGGCAGCCAGGCAGGCTGCGACTGTTGCTCATCTCACACTGTGGATGGCACAGCTGTTTCTGTCCTTCTCCCTAGTAGTTAGGTAGTAAAACTGACAAGACACCCCTTCCTTAATTACACTTTAAGTTAGGCCACAAATCATATTCCTGGTTTCCATCAAACCTCACAGCCTGTGCAGTATTAGCATCCTTGTTTCAGAACACTTGTTAATATCTGTGGATTATTCCTATTTCTGCTTTCTAAAGTTTAGCAAGTTTTATTGATTATTTTTGTGGGAGGCGATTTTTTAAAAATTACCAATTTAGAGTCCAAGATTCACGTCTGAATATTTTGGTCATTTATCACGGGTTAGCTTTGATCTGTTTCTGGGCCTGGCAGCTCTCTCTTAAACCTGAGATTCCTGTCCCCTGTGCACATTCCATGTCACATACATGCGTACGTTTTTATTCCTTGATGGGAAGAGTCATTTTTTTTTGCTCTTTGGGGTGGGATTCAAGCTGTGAATTGTTATTGTAAAGTATAAACTATAGTGTTACTTTCTACATCATTGTTTAACAAATTCTCACACACACACACACACGCACATACATTCCCTAATGTGCTAATGGCAGCATTAGCACAATAATATGTTTTGTATTTGTACATATTAAGTAAAATTGTCCACATCTATTGCTTCATTAGATCCTCATAATTCTTATGTAAGAGCAAAAAGTATTGTTATTCTTATTTTATCCATGTCACAGAAAGGCTTCCCTGGTGGCTTAGTGGTAAAGAATCCACCTGCCAAGCAGGAGACATGGGTTTGATCCCTGTATCTGGAAGATCTCCTGGAGATGGAAATGGCAATCCACTCCAGTATTCTTGCCTGGGAAATCCCATGGACAGAGGAACCTGGAAGTCTGCAGTCTATGGGGTCACAAAGAGTCAGATACAACTTAACGATTCAACCACCACCACCATGTCACAAACAGTCTAAATGCCTTGGACATTGTCTTCCAAAAGGTTTTCTTCCTTCCCTGTGATTCAACCTGCATCCACACTTATGAGGACTCTCAAAGGTCAGACTAGCCTACCTTCCTTTATACCTTCATTTGGATTATTTGGTCCTGCTGCTGCTGCTGCTAAGTCGCTTCAGTCGTGTCCGACTCTGTGCGACCCCATAGATGGCAGACCACCAGGCTCCCCCGTCCCTGGGATTCTCCAGGCAAGAACACTGGAGTGGGTTGCCATTTCCTTCTCTTAGGCATGAAAGTGAAAAGTGAAAGTAAGTGAAAGTGAAAAGTGAAAGTGAAAAGTGAAAGTGAAGTCGCTCAGTCATGTCGAACTCTTAGCGACCCCATGTATTGCAGCCCAGCAGGCTCCTCCATCCATGGGATTTTCCAGGCAAGAGTACTGGAGTGGGTTGCCATTGCCTTCTCCTTTATTTGGTCCTACCTGAGGCATTTCTGCAGGTCTGATTCACATCCAGGTGTAGTTCTGACTGCTCATACTGCTGAGGCTAATAAGGCACTGGTAGTCCAGTTTAAAAACTGTGCTGCTGTAACAAGATATAGCAAAGTTTCAGTGACTCTAGAAATACAGAAGTTTGTATACCCTCATCTAGCTCCAAAGAATTGACACTTTTGAACTGTGGTGCTGGAGAAGACTCTTGAGAGTCTCTTGGACAGCAAGATCAAACTAGTGAATCCTAAAGGAAATCAATACTGAATATTCACTGGAAGGATTGATGCTGAAGCTACAATGCTTTGGCCACCTGATGCGAAAAGTCAACTCATTGTAAAAGACCCCAGTGCTGGGAAAGACTGAAGACAGAAGGAGAAGAGGGCAACAGAGAATGAGCTGGTTGGATGGCACCACTGACTCAATGGACATGAATTTGAGCAAACTCTGGGAGATAGTGAAGGACAGGGAAGCCTGGTGTGTTGCAGTTCATGGAATCGCAAAGAGTCAGACACAACTTGGTGACTGAACAAAACAACAAATCCAGGAAGGGAAATGCTCCAATGGCTGACTCTCCTCATTATTTAGGGGCCCAAGGCTGGTGGCAGCTCTGCAGTCTTTCACACCTGACTCCCAAAGCCACTTGGTCTTTGCTTATCCCCACCCCAGGGGAAACAGAAAAAGAAGCATTAAGAGATACAACCAGGTCTTAAGCGTCCACAGCCCAGAAGTGGCCCGCAGAGCTTCCACTCATATTCCATCATCCAGTAGTTACATGGTCACACTTAGCTTACTAAAAGGAGGCTGGGAAATACACAGTTATATACAAGAAGAAGAACTGGGTCTGGTGAAGAGCTAGCAATCCCTGCCACAATGAAGGAGAAGAACACACACAAATGAAATTGCCAATCATGTGTCTGAGACAGGAACCCAGGGAAGAATAACACCAATTCTGAGTAGCAGTAATCTGTGAGGAGGGTCCATTGCCAAAGGTTTTATGAATGTCTTTTGCTTAGCTTTGACTATGGTGGTGAGGGACAGCATTAGAAGAGGAGAGTTGAGGTTTGGGCATATAATCCATTCAATGTATCCATCCATTTATTCTTTTGTTCAATTAAATCTTTTGGAATGCCAGTAATAGGAACAAGCAAGCAGTATAATGAAGCCAGAACACAAATATGCTTGTCTGGAGGACAGGGCCCATGTTAAGGTTGTAACATGCAGAAGAAGCTTGTGTGGGTGATGGAGTAAGAACAGTTAAAAGAGCAAGGCCCCATAGTGGAAATCCGAGTTTATACAACAGTCAAGAGGAGAGTTCTTTCTTACGGAGCCATGTGTAGAATAATGCAGAGAAAAATGAGAGGAATCTGGACAAACTGGAAGGCAACTGCAAAAATATTAGGGATAAGGTAATGAGTCCTACATTAAGGGTGGAATGAAAGAAATAAAAACAGAGATTAATAATAGCAGGGAAAATGAGTAGGATTGATCTGATATGGGAGGCGAAAAAGCATGAGGTTCTGAGCTTGGATAACCTGGTACCACTGATGGAAGGTGAAATTGGGAAAGGAGGGTGGGGAAGCAGTGCTTGGGTTATTCACTTTTATATCCGAGTAGAGATACTCCATGGATAACTGGAGAAATAAACTCAGGAGAGTTTGAGAAATTAGGCTAGTAATTACAGGTCTGGGAGACAACCGCATGTGGGAAATATTGAACCGTTTATAGGACCTCAACAGTGTGTGTAGAGACAGAGAAGAATGATCATCTCAGGACTGAGCCAGGTGTAATGTGCAACCTGGTGATATCTTTGTATCTGTTGAAACATTATTTAAATGACTTGCCCAAGGAGTTCGGACCCTGGGAAACCAGCAAGAAGCATAAGCAGCAGCTACTCATTCCGCTTTATTGTGTCCTTTACATGTAGACACAAATGTTTTCTTAATCGAACACCCTCGTTTTTCTAAATTCTTCAGGAAAGGTTCCAGGGAGATAAAGCTCAAGGAGGTGAAGTCATTTGCTTTTAGTCACATGAGTTAATGGCTGTAGTAGTAGTATAACTCAAGATGATATCCATTAGGACAGTGTTCCTCAAGTCTGAGAATCAATAATCTATGGTTTCATTAAACCTAAACCATGATGCTTCAAGACAAAAGCATGTCACTGCATTTCCTGGCACCATAAAAGTTATTTTTTTTATCCCTGTTGTTCAGAGAGTCACGCTTTGTAGTATTATTGAATGTTTGAATCCTGAAAGCTAGCCCTGAGGAGTCTTCCATGCAGTTGGATTTGGCTGTTTTAGTCTCTGGTCAGGCTTTCATTCATTTCATCTTTGAAATCTAATGATCTAATCTAATAAAATTATAAAAGATTCTAAACTGCTCTGCACTTAATCAGTTTAGTCCAAGAGAATTAAATCAAAGCCCTAGGTGTGCACACTTCATCGCTCAGATGAAATCTTACCCTGGGAGACAATCTTATTATTTGGTTACTTATTATTTGGGAGGCTGGAAGGTTGGGAGGGAAATGCATGAATTTTAAAAGATATGTTAAGAACCTAACAGGATGGGTGCAGCTTTGCAGCTTTACTGGTGAAGCATAGCATCAAGAGTGGGAGTCTGGGCTGTACCCAGATCTGAGATCTGATCTACATTTATGTGACAGTGGGAGTTACTGAGCCTTGGCTTCACCATCAATTGAATTGAATTGGTGAACAGAACTATCATGGCATTGTTATTGATATTTTAAAGCATATAAAGTTTTTTTTTTTTTTTTTAGCATATACAGTCTGCCCTCTGCATCCAGGGATTTGGAGGTCCAACTGTACTATGCCTTTTATATAAAAGATTTGGGCATCCATGGATTTTGGTATCCATGGAGCTGGGAGGGGAGATGGGTCCTAGAATCAATCCTGTGCAGGTACCAAGGGCCTATTATGTAAACACACACACACACACACACACATTTGTATATATATTTTAGCAGGTTGTATGTATCCTAGCAGTGTCTATCACAGGATTATTTATATCACTATAATTACTAATTATTATATTTACTATATTTTTGTTGTATATTTAAAAAAAATATAGCAGTTGGCCAAAAGTGTGAAGGGAAGGCTACTGAACACAGTGTGAAAATAGATTTGTTTTGCCTGCATTGTAACCGACTTTTAGGAAGCCAAAAACAGATAATTGTAGGGTTATTACGTTCCTTCTAGAAAGGGCTCAAATGAAAGAACACAGCTCTGGTGATGGTTTTGAAGGGTAAATGCCACTGTTTGCAGTCCTGAGAAGACTTTTAGAGATAACCCACTTCATACCTTACTCCAGTGAAGAACAAAACATGTCTCCTTGTACTAGATTGGGATGAACTCAATATCACGAGAATCCCAGATTGTCTTGGGATTTTTCTCTGGTGCCTGGCCTTCCTTTGCTGGCTGTGATGTGGGGGAAAAGTGTTTTAGCATCAGCTCTGGGTGGGTCAGGCAAGTTATTCTGTTCATTTTTGACAAAAGTTCAGTTTCTCAACAAAATTTTCTACATGTAGGATCTGTTAATAATCAGAGAAGCCTCCTCAGAAGTTATATATTCATCCATTTACTGAACATTTATTGATACCCTGCTCTGTGCCAGGCACTGAAAATGCAGAGATGAGACACGCAGTCCTTCTGGCTTGCAGGAGCCTCCCAGGTTGGGAAGCTCCCAGGATACAGACAATGTGCTCAGCACTGCAATAAATACTGCTATGATGGTGAGCCTTGGCTCTAACCAAGGCCCCAAAGTGGACAACCCACCCTGTCTTGGTGGCTGGGGAATAGTTGATGACTGGGATGTTCTTGTTTTCTAGAAGAATTCTCTTAGAACCATTTCATCACATAGAGCATTTCTTTCATGCATCAAAATCCTATTGTAGGTTTTCGGCCCAGAGCTATTTTAAGCAGTGGATCCTGTTGTGACTAAGCACTGGCAAAGTAACAATTGGTATTATGAGGATATTTATAAAAGTGCTTTGTCCTTTCTGAAGCGAGAACTGCTTTGCATTGCAGAAAGAGGTGATAGTGTTACTGAGCACTATTCCCTGTGCTTCTAGAAATCATAGAAAGTTCTGATTATATCTACATGAATTCCTAACAAAATATAGCTTCTGCAGTTTAGCTTCTCACTTCCAGTACCCTCTTAATTCTGGTGCATAACAGAGGTTCTGCAGTTAATGGATCAGGTACTCTTAGGGCTACTGTCTAAGTAAAGGGCTACCTCTAGAGTTGTGCAGTTTACATCTCGTACAACTGAATATGCCATGCTTTAATTCAGGCAGGCTTAAATTATCTTTGAGAGGTAATTTGATAGACTTTTCTTTCCTCTCCCAACACATATCAGGGTTGATTATAAATATTGCAGAAGTGAGAATACATTTGAGTCTCCTTTCAATAATACATAATTTATCATTTCTCTCATTGTCTATGATCTGTATATGAAGACTCAGTTCACTTGGATTTACATCTATGTTCCATCTCTGGGACTTTGGGCAAATTATTCTACCTTTTACAACTTCATCTATAAAATGGGATAATAATGGCTAACATTTAATGGGCTTCCCTGGTGGCTCAGTTGGTAAAGAATTCACTTGCCAATGGAGAAGACCCAGATTCAACCCCTTGGGTCGGGAGGATCCCCTGGAGAAGGAAATGGCAACCCACTCCAGTATTCTTGCCTGGGTAATCCCATGGACAGAGGAGCCTGGCGGGCTACTGTCCATGGGGCTGCAAGAGTCAGACATGATTTAGCAACTAATTCACTACCACCAACATTTAATGATATCTCACCATACAAAGATAATGTTCCAAGTGTTTTGTATGCATTATCTAACTTAATGCAAAGCATCTCAGTAAGACACTGTTGTTACCAAGGCGTAAAACTTGGGATTGATGTGTATTCAAGACCACCCAGCAATTAAGTGCAGGCGCCAGGACTTGAACCCAGATCTGTCTAGCTCAGATGCCTATGCACTTTATTATGCCATGAGCAAGTCTCATGGATTTGATATATTACAATTTCCTTACAAAATGGATTTCTCAGTAAAGTTAACAAATCCTCATTTTGGCTTATCGTTGCTGTAAGGCAGATTTATCTTGAGGAGTCTGGTTCAGTGAACAGGTAGTAGTACCTCCTCCAGGTACTACCTTTGGCTTAATACACTCCGAAGGATCAATATCTCTAATAGAAAGTTTACTTTATTTATGTATTACCCTTTGTGTTAATGCTAACATAATTATTTCTCTTCTATTCTTCAAATGAGATTTGGTCTGCTTGACATTTTTTGTCTATTGCTTGGTATAGTTGACAATGAATTCCATGAACTTAAAATGCTGTACTTCTGTCTGAGTAATTAATATAGTCTAGCTATAGCAATTACTGAACCTTTTGACTACTCTGTGTTCATCCAGTTGGACAGAACACCAGTTGTAGCAACTTGGGATTTTCTAAATAAGGGATTACAAATAATCTAATCAGTTGTCTGGGCTGCTTTCCCATAAAGAACAGGTGCTGTAAAGTAACTGAATCACCAGCAGAGTCCCTGGAATAAAAGAGAAGACAAGTTGAGCTCAGGCTCCCACACAGATGCCCACAGAACCTCCTGTAGGACGCTGAATGCTCCAAGGCTAACCTTGGTGTCCAGGGATTCAAGTTCAAGGCCTTCCCCAAGCCAAGTCCAACCCCTTGGCCCAACTGAGTCATGTTACATTCTGTTTCCCATATTCATCTTTTTTTCCCTTAAATTTTTGAGTAACTTCTTTAAATTATAGAAGCAATACATACGTGTTATGTAAACTGTTGAAAAATAAAAAGCACTAAGTGAAACATAAAGAGAGTCATAATGCCAATCCCTAAAGACAACTGCTATTAACATTTTGATGTATTTCCTTACATACGTGTGTGTATGTATACACACATATGAAACATGTAGTTGTGAAACAGTATATACATTTATGAAATGTAGCAGCATGTATAGTTATATGACAGTTTATATAGTTATTTGTTTTTGTCGTTCAGTCACTAAGTGGTGTTCAACTCTTTGTGACTGCATAAACTACAGCACACCAGGCTTCCCTGTCCTTCACTGTCTCCTGGCATTTGCTCAACTCATGTCCATTGTGTCGATGATGCCATCCAACCATCTCATGTTCCATCACTGCCTTCTCCTCCTGCCCTCAGTCTTTCCCAGCATCAGGGTCTTTTCCAATGAGTCAGCTCTTCGCATCAGATGGTAAATGTATTGGAGCTTCCACTTCAGCATCAGTTCTTCTAATGAACATTCAGGGTTGATTTCCTTTATACTGTATATAATATATAGTATAATAATAGCATATACAGTTATCTAATATAATAGTCTATATGGTTATGAGGGCTTCCCTCATAGCTCAGTTGGTAAAGAATCTGCCTGCAATGCAGGAGACCCCAGTTAGATTCCTGGGTTGGGAAGATCCCCTGGAGAAGGAAAAGTCTACCCACTCCAATATTCTGGCCTGGAGAATTCCATGGACTGTATAGTCCATGGGTCACAAAGAGTCAGACACGACTGAGTGACTTTCATTTTCATATCACATCCTTCACATACTTATGAAATAGTAACATGGTTGTGAAACAGTATTACTGTTTGCAAAAAAATAACAGTATATAAGAATGCAAACAACCTTTCACATTTATGAGAATTTTTATCTTGGGTTTGTAGCGCTTTGTTTCTGTGGTGGAGGCATTTGTTTTTGTTCATTTACTGGAGCGTTGAGGAGCCCCTGGGCTTCTATCCTTCCAAACCTTGAGAAGAGGCTGACAGCATTATTGATCACGTCTGTCGCAGTGGCTGGCCATGTGCTGCTCCTGCAGCGTTTGACCATTGCATTTCTATTGCTGGAAGTGGCACTGACCGCTGGGGCTAGCAGAGGATGCCACTTGCCAAGTTTATAACTTACCCAACCTCCTGGATTCAGCATTTTCACCTAACTCCAAACTTCTGATGCTCAGATTAATTTACTCTTAAAATAAGAATGCTCTGTTTCTAAGAAAAGGGGCTCAGAAAAGCCCTTACAAATGGTTTTAAATGTCTCGAAGAGTTTATGGGACACACATTTAATGACTTAAGTAGAAAGGAGTAGTGGCATAAACATCTTCCTTAAATTACTTGGTTTTAAAACTAGAAAGTATTTGGTTAAAAAAAAGGTTTGCATTTTTCTATACTTTGGATTTGGAAAATAACTGTAAGGTACTCAAGGAATATAATCTGACCATCCAAACATCTGAACCTCAGAGCCTGATAGACCTCATTACTTGCCTTGAGAAATCATTTACACATCTTTGAAGAAGACCTTGGCATTTCCATCATGAAGTTTGTTGTTTATTACTATTATTCTTTTAATCCTAGAAGGAACATGGTTATGTTGGAATCTTAGAAATTTAAAGTACGTGAGGTTTTTATTCTAAGTCAAAATCTTCATAATGAAATACTTGTGTGTGTTCTTTATTTGCTACAGATTGAGATTTTATTTTCTAAGACAAGAATTGATAGCATTGAATGAAACACAGCGTAGTCAATATACATTTTATGAAAAACACCGAATCTGTTTACAGGTGCAGTGATTGGCTACTGTGAATTTAGTGACTGGCATATGATATGGAGGCCAAACCGGGCTCAAGAGTGACTGAAAACAAACCCGGAGGGAAGGACACTGCAGAAGGTGAGCCAAACAATTACATTTGCCGAGTAGTTATTGAAAAGAAGGTCCTGGAAGCTAACAGTTTAGTGTCTAAAGGAAGCTGTGCTTTTTCCTTGTTTCCTTTGTCTGCTATAATTAAATTATCCCAGAGCTACATTTGCCCAAAGACAAGAAGATTTTAAGTGTGTATATGTGCTTGTGTGGGTTATAGGGACATAAACAAGAGGGATCCTGATGTGAAAGAATTGCCTCTGGTAGATGAGCTACTGACATCTTTTGAGCATTTTATTTTATTTAGTTGAGATATAATTGTCATACAGCATTGTATAAGTTTAAGTACAATGTGAGGTTTGATACACTTATATATTGCAGTATGATTACCACTGTAGCATTAGTTAGCATCTCTATCACATCAAGTAATTATCATTTTTTTGTCATGAGAACATTTAGGATCTCATTTCTTAGCAAGTTTAAAGTATATAATACAGAATTGTTGACTATAATCATTATGCTATGCTTTAGATCTCTAGAACTTATTCATCTTCTAACTGCAAGCTTGTACTCCTTTGACCAATGTCTTCCCTATACACCACCTCCCAGCCCCTGGTAACCACTATTCCACCCTTTCTTTTTATGAGTTGGGCTTCCCCCCACCACCCCCAGATTCCACATGTAAGTGAGATCCTACTGTATTTGTCTTTCTCAGTCTGACTTATCTCACTTAGCCTGAGGCCCTCAAGGTCCATCCCATGTTATTGCAAATAGCAGGATTTCCTTTTTTCTTATGGCTGAATAATATTTTCCTATACATATGTTTCTTTGACTGTGTTGCAAGTATATATATGTATGTTGCTGTTGTTTAGGCGATAAGTTATGTCTGACTCTTTGCCACCCTATGCACCGTAGCCCGCCAGACTCCTCGCTCCATGGAATTTTCCAGGCTAGAATATTGGAGTGGGTTGCCATTTCCTACTGCAGGGGATCTTCCCGACCCAGGGATTGAACCTGCATCTCCTGTGTCTCCTGCATTGGCAGGCAGATTCTTTACCACTGAGCCACCATCACAACGTGTATATATACACACAGGTATATATTTCACATCCTCTTTTCAATTCATTACTGGATGAACACTTAGATTGTTTCCATATGAGTAGTTTAAAAATATAAATATGTTTAAAACAAATTTTGGAATTTAATAAAAAAACATTTTAACCTTACTGTGCTCTCCAGAGACACTGATAGAAGGGTAGAGGTTCTAGAAATTGGAGGGAGATGGGGAGAGAAGAAGAAACTCTAGGAAGGTGCAAGTAAAATAGAATAACTCATTTAAGATGTATTTACAACTCCAAGTTTTGGAGAATGTATGGAGTCACAGGAACCCTTCCTACTGGTGAGAATGTAACATGGCACGATCACTTTGAAAAACAGTTCAGCAGTGTCTTAGAAAGTTGAACATACATGTATCATCTGATTCTGTAATATCACTCCTAGATACTCACCTAAAAGAAATGAAAACATGTCAAAAGACATGTATGTGAATATTCATAGCAGTTTTATTTCTAACAGTAAAAAAGCCCAGAAAACTGAAAACAACCTAGAATGTTCATCAATAGGTTAATGAATTTTTTACAAATGTGTTTTACAATGGAATACTGCCTAACGATAGAAAGGAATGTACCACAGATACATGCAACAAAATGAATGAATATAAAAAACAGGCTGATCAAAAGAAGCCAGACATAAATGACAACATATAGTATGTTTCCACTTAAATAAAACTCTGGAAAAGACAAATCTAATCCACAATAGATGTAACAGTAGTTGTCTGGGGTTGAAAGTGGAGGTAGGGATTGATGAGGAAAGACCACAAGGGAGGCTATTTGGAAATTTTCTACATTATGATTTAGCTGGTAGTTACATGAGTATAGACGTTTATCAAAACTCACTACATCATACATTAGAACGTGTCTGTTTTATTATGTGTAAATTGTGCCTCAAATAAAGTCTTTTAAAAATTTTAGTTACAGGAATTAACAAAATGACATTAGTACTTTAGACATTAGAACCACTTCACTATGTTGCAAATAATAATGGCAAGAAGTGAAAATAGTTCAATGTGGTTTTTAAGAAGTGCTGCTGCTACTAAGTCGCTTCAGTCGTGTCCGACTCTGTGACCCCACAGACGGCAGCCCACCAGGCTCCCCTGTCCCTGGGATTCTCCAGGCAAGAACACTGGAGTGGGTTGCCGTTTCCTTCTCCAATGCATGAAAGTGAAAAGTGAAAGGGAAGGTGCTCAGTTGTGTCCGATTCTTAGCGACCCATGGACTGCAGCCTACCAGGCTCCTCCGTCCATGGGATTTTCCAGGCAAGAGTCCTGGAGTGGGGCTAATACGTGGCTAGTTGTTCTGTCACAGGTGAGTGAGTTGTTAGATGTTTAAAATCCCTGTAAGGGAATTCAGGTGAAACATATACACATAACCTGAGATGAAAGACATACAGGGGAGAAAACTAAAGTGAGAACCGCCTTGCCCTAATTTCCAGCTTTGAGTTCAACAGTTTTGCTGGGCCAGTGTTTATTGGTTCTGCCAGGTCCATGGTGTTCTAGGATGAAAACATTGGATGAAAAGCCCCGTAAAGGGTGAACAAACAGTGTAGCAAAGACCCAGTGATCTTAACAGCGTCTCAGCAGAGTGGGCTTAGTTAACAGTGTTAACAGTAATACCTGCCTTTTACTGCATGTTTACCTTGTGGCAGGCATTGAGCTGTATGATTGATGTTTCGTCTCATTTAATCTTCCTAAAGCTTTACAACATGGGGGCTATTATCCCCGTATTTTATAGAAGACACAACAGAAGTTCAGAGATGTTAAGTAATCTACCCGAGATTACACAGTCAACGAGTAGTAAATGACAGAGTTGAAATCTGCTCATAACCATTATGTCATAGCCCAGCAGTGGAATGGGTGTGATATTGATGAAGTGTGATTATTTGACTTGGTTAAAAACCCATTATAGGTGGTCCACTTGATCACACTTCTGTCATTCTAAGTGGCAAGAGAAGCACAGTTTTCTTTCCTAATAGCTACTATTGTTACCTTCCTCCGACTTCTCTTAAAGACTGTCTTTTTGGACAAAGACTGGGCTCTCTGTAATTCCTTACACTGATGTTCTTCCACCAGGGGAGCCTGCAGAGCTGAATAATGTTCTTAGATTTGTGTGTCTCATCTTGTCACTGATTAGTCCTAAGTCTTCCTGGCAAGGCTCCTGCCAGGCTATTTCAGGAAACAAAAATTCATTACACACATCCTTATTGATTTTCCCTCTCCTTTGCTTATTACTGAAATGCTTTTTTCCCTCCCTCTCTTGAAGAAACAGCATTGCAATTACTGGAAACTTGCTCTCCCAGCAGCCTGCCTCCAGGACCAGAGGGTCCTGCTGATGTTCCAAGGAGGTGGGGGAAGACGGGCCAGAGAAGCACCTCCTTCTCTGCTGTCCTCCAGGAGTGAGCTGGCTGATTGCTTCATTCTAAGTGGCTCCTATGTGTGCGACTTAGTCATCTCTCATCAGATATACACCACAACCTTGTCTGGTGATTGCCCGCGTTTGCTGGTTTCAAGCTTTTTTCTCAGTAGTTTTGGGTGTAAATGCTATAGTGTGTATACCAGGAAAGCCATCCAGATGTGGTTCTAACTCAGGAATGCTGGATTTACCCCTGGGGTCAAAAGAAGAACAGAATCTAATTTTTATTGAATTAAAATTAAAATATTGAATTAAAATGTTATTGAAAGTATTCTTATTGAGTACTTACTACATGCTAGGGTCTGGGGACACAGGCGGGCAAGACAGCCTTGCTCTGCATTCTCATGGATTTTATAATCTGGTGAGGGATATAAACAGCAAAAACAATAGAAAGAATGAGGTCAAAACACAAAATAATAAAATTACAAATTGCAATAAATGCTGTGTCAGAACAGAAGGTGGCTAAAATACAAAAAAAAAAAAAACCCAAAAAACCCAACTAGATATTGTTTCAGAGATTTCCCAGTGCCCTCCAAGAGAGTATGCTCCTGAACGAGTGGGTCTTGTTAGGACCCACGAACAATATCATATATAATATCACTAACCTGCCAAACATCCCTGAAGTGCATGTTCTCCCTGATCTGGGACACGGGAAGTCGTTTGTTCCTCGTGACACAGTGGGAGCTGGAGGCAAGGCCAGTGCTTTCCCCCGGGCTGTGTTCTAAGGCACAGCGGACCCCTCCTCTCACCTCAGGGGATGTGGTTGAGTTTATAGACGACTGTCAGCTCTTGGTGCAATTCTGCTGTCCTGTCTATAAGCTCCCTGTCTACCCAACGAATAAAGGGTGGACTGGATAGAATTCCCTCCTTGGGAGAGGCCTTGTACTGTTTGTGAGTGAGCCAGGCCTCTGTGGTTTCCTGGGGCGTGAGTTCTGCAGGGGACGCCTTGTGGCTGGAGGTAGCCTCTTGACTGTCCTGGAGGGTCAGTTGCCCGTCTGGAACCACTGCTGGTGTCCTCTAGGTTTTGCACAGCCTGTTCCTCACTCTGCTCATCTTTACTCAGAGCTGTTTGCATTCCTGCTCGGGTGTCTCTACCCATCAGGACTGCCAGCCCCTTCCCGCAGATGGAAGTGGGAGTTGAGGCCATTTGGCCTAGGAGAACAGACTTGGGGTCACAGGCGCCCACCTAGGAGGCGACCCCCAGGCTCAGGCCTCAAAGTACATGTCCTGGAGAGCAGGAGGAAGTGAGGAAGCTCTGGAAAATGTGCCCAGGGCCAGGGTAAACCCACTTGTTAAGGAGCATACTTTCTTGGAGGGCGCTGGGAAATCTCAGGCTGAGTAAGCGGAGGGAGCACGGGTGAAGGGGGCTGCATTCAAGCTGGAGCTGGACGTGGGCTGGGGCAGGCTACACCAGGCTGCCAAGAGACTGTTGATGCATTCTGCCTGCCCCCAGCCTGCACTCCATAACAACCAATAGCTGACTCACCCCATCGCCCTCTCCTTTTGTACGCAGAAGCACCTCACAGGTTACAATCAGATGTTCCAAAAAATGCCCCCCAAAGCATAATCTCCCACAGCAAAAACAATCCCCACCTCAAGTCCTAGGCAGAAAACTTGCACTTCATTCTTTCCAAATAGACTTGCCCACTGTAGTGTTTTTCAGAATTTTCAGATTTCATCCCAGTGAATTCAGGATAACTACCTCCACACATCCTCTTCCCCCTCATGGGGACCTAAGTGCCCTGGCCTTACAGCATGTCAGGGATTGGGGATGTGATGATGGATGGGGTGCTGGTTTGGCCCTTGGCTGGTGTCTACTGGGTTCACTTCCTCTTGTTTGGTTTTTGATGGCTGGCCTCTGCCCCATCAGTGACTCCTGAATGTCACATCTCATTTGGTTTTGGTCAATAGGCTCTCGCAGGTCACTTGACTATTATAATCACTATTAAAATATATATATATATATATATTACATACATACATATATAGATCACTTAACTATTACGATGATTATTATTATTTTGGAGCTGTGAAAGAGACATGGGAATTCAGAGATCCATTGCCTGTCTAGTTCCTATTTTTTAAAAAGCCTTCTTCCATTCTTTGCCTGGCCAACTCGTGCCCATTCTTCAAGCTTTACCTGAAATGTTATCTCCTTCAACCTAAACTAGATGTTTCCCCCTCTGAGAACCATGTGCTTTCCTTTCATAGTATTTATCAAAGTCTATAAACCTGTATGTACACACATCATTCTCTGTTTCAAGTCTCTTTCCACACCTCCAACCTGCTACATCAATCCCACCATAAAGGTAGGATTTCTTAAAAAATCTGTTCTGTTTGTTCCTGAGTTCTCAGCACCTTGACAAATACTTGGCATGTAGAAGTCACCAAAAAAAGAAAAAGAAAAAAATGAAACTGGGCTTGCCCATGATCCTATCGCGAATTAGTAGAATAGCTGCACTTGAACCCAAGCCTCTGGTGGCCCATAACAGGGCTCCTTCCAGTGTGCCATGCTGAGTGAGGTTGCTTTTGACAAAGTGTTAAAAATCCAGCTAATTCCTTTCAGATTCAAAAGCCTCTGTTTTTAATTAAGAAATGATAGAGTGTGAGGTTGTGGTGTGAAAAGGGTGCCCAGTGACTACTTGGAATCCCACTCTTGCCTAGCAGAGCTCCCCTAGAATTCTAAATACGGTCCCTGCTCTGGGACCTGCTAAGGTCAAGGAGCCAAAAGAAACAAATGGGGAAGTTCAGGCCTCTCTGCACGGACCTGGTGGAGAAGGCTTGTCCTGTCTGCACCCTTGGACAAGCGCTCTCAGTCTCCCTGGAGGAGGGCCAAAGTCAGAGGCAGCTGGGAGGGCTGATGCCAGGAGAGAGGGCTGTCTGAGTGAGGAAGTGACTGCCCTGAGCCCTGCTTGACCCAGTGGAAGTCAAGGCTGGGTGGAGGTGGGGGATGCAACCTCTGGCCTTGTCTTCCTATCATCCTGGGGATAGGGATGATTCTTGTCCTGGGGTTTGAGTGAGATGTGCATGGACATCTTGATGGGTTGGGAGGGGCAGAGAGGAACTTGTTTTCCTCACTAAATGAGGCTCCTCCCCTCTTCCAAGCTTGATCCTGGCTCTGAGTGGATTTGTCACCAGCTTCCTAAGAAGGCAAACTGGAGCCGGGTTGTTAACCGTGAGGGTTGTTTGCTTGATGCTAACTTGGGTCGTGTAGCTTGAATCTGATCCTGTCTAGTCCAGGTTGTGGAGCCTGAGGATCCTGGTGCTGAATTTAGGCCTGGAGCAAAGCAATTAAACAACAAGACCAAGAAGAACATCAGCTACTTGGGTATTTGAACTTCAGGTCGTGCAATCAAACTTCAACCCAACATTTATCTGACATCTGCTGATGCCACTGCCTTGCATTTGTCAAGGCTAGAATAGTGTTGGGAATGGGAAGAGCTGATGTTTAGCTTATTAGCACACTCACGGAAACTGTAGGTCTCTCTCAAGCTTTAACTGCTGATATGAATATTACAGTTAACTCCTGATCATTCGATATTATAGCTAACTCCTAATTATTTAATGTGTTGGCAAGGATTAGGTTTTGTCATAACAGAGACCTGAATACAGTAGCTTAAGTACATAGTGGCTTAGATTATTTCACTTAAAAGAAGTCTGGAAGAAAGCAGCCCAGTGTTCATATGGCAGCTCCATGAGGTAGTTAAAGAGACTTGCTCTTCCCTCATCAGCTCATAATTTTTATCACCAAGGTCTTCCTAGAAGAAAAAGGCTGCTGAACCTGTAGTCATCATGTCTGTGTCCCTGGCAGCAGGAAGGAGAGGCGGGTCAAAGGGCTGTTTTCCCAGCCCTCTCAGATAACTGTGCTCAGTCATCTTCGACTCTTTGCCACCCCTTGGACTGTAGCCCTCCAGACTCCTCTGTCCATAGAATTTTCCAGGCAATAATACTGGAGTGGGTTGCCATTTCCTTCCAGGTAACTTTAAATCCCTTTAAACAGCCTTCTTGGAAGTCCTATTAGATATTGCTAAATATGTCTTACTGCCTAGAACTTGGTCATGTGGCTGCAGCTAACTGCAAAGCAGGTTGGGAAATGTCTTTCAGCTCTGTGTACTGCTGGACCAAATAAAATCAAGGTTATGTTACGAAGGAACAAGAGAAGAGTGGCTATACTGAAGGCATGTAACAGTTTCTGCCACATCCCATTTAGATTTCTTGAGGCTCTGTTTTTCTGTCTTCTTGCTTTGGGGACTTTTCAAGGAGAAAAAGAAAGACTGAAAGTCTTTTAACTGAAAGTCAAACTAAACCCTTTTTTTTTTTTTTTTTACTTACTATTAGATCTTTAAAAAAAAATCTGGGAAAGAGATCAGAACCCCCATTTCTATCTGCATTAGACTGTAGACTTTTCCATATATTCCTGTTATGCATGTTCTTTCCCACTCACAGGTCTGGAGGGGATAGATGCTAAGTTAAGCTATGGCAGATAGACACGCGGTTCTAGAGCTGAAGGGAAGGGTAAAGACTGAATATGCAGACGGGGGTGGAAGGCCGAGCAGGCAATTGATGACTATGAAAAACAAGGAAAAGGAGGGCACTAAAGAACCCAGAGCAACTGCAACATATATTCCTTTCAATTATTTACCCCCCACTTTTAAAATGTTTTTGGTCATCCATCCCCATTGGAGAGTTTCTATGGCAACCATGGGGGAAAATGTCAATGACGTGTTTAAACTTGCCAGAAATCAGGCATTGGGCCAGCACCGAGTGTTGGTATGAACTTCTGGCCAAACTTCAAGAGATTCTCAGAGAGCACATGTTATTTTCCTTGAAATACTCATTTTTTCCATGAGTAATTTCATCTCTAATCCCTCAGCTTCACACATCAACAGATTTACTTGACAGTGTCCTGAAGAAAGAGGACAATCTTGACTTTCAAGTGAGAAGAGCTAATAACAATAGGTTTTATTTTGGTGAAAATCAGGGTTCCAGTGTGTGTGTGGAGTGATAAATTATGAAACCTTTTCTCAACACTCCTGCCTCAATGCTTCTTCCCTCTACTTCATTAAATCTGCTATGAACTTGCATGAACTGAAGTCACTGGTAGCACAGCAGATTTTTAAATAAACATCAGTATCTCCCTACTCCTGCAGCCTCCTCCTCCAACTCTGTGCTCTGTCTCTCTTCCTGCCGGACAGCACCAACTTGAAATTTGTCTGCTTCAATGTCTGTTTGTCCCACTGGACTGTAAACTCTAATTTTGGCATCCTCAGCATCTAGGACAGTGCCTAGTAATTATTGGATAATTAAATATTTGTTAAATGAATGAACAATAATAATAATAAAAAAAACCCCTCCAAACAGTTGCAAACACTGAAAACACTTCCAGTAACACACCAAGATTAACTGTCAAGATTTCATACAGGACTAGGTTGATGAGACATATTTTTTTTTAGAAAAAAATTTTTATTGCAGTATAGTTGAATTACAATGTTGTTTTAATTACTGTTTTACAGCAATGTGACTCAGTTATATATACATCAGTATATATACTTTTTTCATATTCTTTTCCATTATGGTTTATCACAGAATATTGAATATAGTTCCCTATGCTGTAAAGTAGGACCTTTTTGTTTATCCATTCTATACATACCAGCTTGCATCTCCTAATCCCAAACTCCCAATCCATCCCTCTCCTACCATCTCCCCCTTGGCATAATATTTTATTTGACTTCTGACATACTCCTGTGGTGAAGAATGCTAGGTATGGGTCAAGACACTTGGCCAAAAGGAAAAAAAAGGAAAAGCTTGTGGCTTCTTAGTTCTATGGATGTGGAAACCTAGGGATGCACTTTATCTGTTCACCTCCTTTGACACTCCCCACTTATCCTTTGTTAAATGATCTTTGTTAAAGAATCCTTGCCAAGCAGACCAGCCTTGCTAGCACCAAGCCCCATTTTCTTTAGATATAACTTTGGTCATCTGAGCTCTGTCTTAGCCATACTTGTTACCCAACCAAGTTTGTTTTGCCCTATGCACAGCAAGCCAAGATACTGAGACCCCAGAGGTTTAACAGAAAAGAGAGGGTTCAGTGACAAGGCAGCCAAGAGAGGAGACAAGACTCAGTTCAGCTTCCTCAAAGGCAATGGGCATGGGGTTTTTATGGATAAAGCAGCTGGGCCATTTGAAGCATGATGGTGTGGGAAGCGTGGGGAAAGGTGATTGGAAAAATGTGCAGTAATCACCGTTCTGTGCAGCTATAACTAACTACAGGCCTCTGCAGTTTAAAGGTGGAAGCATGCAATATAATCAGAGGGTGGTTTTCAGCCCTCTGACGTCAAAAGGTCATAGGGTACACGCGCATGCCCAGTTGGAGGGTCAGAGGTCTTATCCCGTCTTAACCAGCTCAGTTCCAATTAGACACAGCTGACTCCAAGTTCCTGGAAAATGACTCCGGCAAACATCTTACTGTTTAGCCTACGTGCTGGAGGACCTGTAAGTCTTCTATAACAATGATTAAAATAACCTTGATTGGTTAGGGCAGGTTACAGGTGTGATGGATCTAACTGATGGTTATTTGTGGTTTCATGAAAAGGCCAATCTGTGGAGTTCTTTCATGACCTTCCATTTGGTGGTATCTTTCTTCAGGTCACGGAGAAGGCAATGGCACCCCACTCCAGTACTCTTGCCTGGAAAATCCCATGGATGGAGGAGCCTGGAGGGCTGCAGTCCATGGGGTCGCTGAGGGTCGGACACTACTGAGCGACTTCCCTTTCACTTTTCACTTTCCTGCATTGGAGAAGGAAATGGCAACCCACTCCAGTGTTCCTGCCTGGAGAATCCCAGGGACGGGGGAGCCTGGTGGGCTGCTGTCTCTGGGGTCGCACAGAGTCGGACATGACTGAAGTGACTTAGCATAGCATAGCATAGCATTCTTCAGGTCATAATCATAGGTTCTTGCTTCAGACATCACTGGCATCAACTTTAGCTCATGCCTGACTCCTTAATGAGATAAAAAATTGGGTTTTGAAATGAGTAAGGATGGAGACTGTGAGAGAGGCCTTCATGGCTGCCTAGAACTTTCATGCAGGAGAGGCTTCCATTAGCAGTGTTTCTTGAAGTGGCTGAATCTTGTCTTGAAACTACATTCAAAGTAGTAAATGTACTGTTTGACTTAAAGTGTGTGAAATTGAATAAGAGCCCAAACTGAAAACGAAATGTTTATTGACAGATGAACAAACCAATTGTGGTCCATCTGTACAATGGACATTGACTCAGCAATAAAAAGGAATAAACTAGTGATATGTGCAACCACAAGGATAAATTTCACAGACACTGTGATGAGCAGGAAGAGTCAGACACAGAAGAATTCACACTCCTTGATTGTATTTGTAAAAAAAAGTCCAGAAATACATTGTAGTCTCTCGCGACAGAAAGAAGATCCATTATTGCTCCGGTCTGGGGATGTGGGGTGAGGACTGACCGAGAAAGACGATAGAAGGGAATTTTGGGGTTGATGGAAATGTTCTGTGCATATTTCTGAGAGAGGGTTGTAGTTTTCATCATATTTTCAAAGGCATTCTGGACCTACAAACCAGGTAGCTGAAGATTAAAATCCAAAATTCTAGGTAAGGACGGTCTGTGCCTTTGGCTGACCTGGAGAAAGGTCTTGGAAGAAAGGCCCAAATGGATGTTGGCATTTTGAAGGAGATATTTTAGGTACTGGACTCACTGTACTGCCTATGTTTAAGATGTACACATGAGGGACTTTCTTGCCAGTCCTCTGGTTAAGATTCCATGCTCCCAGTGCAGGAGGCGCAGCTTTGATCCCTGATCGGGGAACTAAAATCGCGCATTCTGCATGGTGCAGCCAAAAGACAGGCAAAACAAAACAAAAACAATGTACACATTTTTAAAAGAGAAACTAAAAGGGATTTCTTTTAAAAAATAAATTATAAATGTCAGTTCATATTTATTCATCTCTAAGGTAAAAGCATTTGTGGGAGATTTTTCTAGGCAAGATGCGTAAACCTGATTCTTGACTCCAGCTTTAGAAGTGAAAAAGACACACGGACCTGAACACAGGCAAGAACGTTGCCCAGAGGGAATTTCTGTGAGGAGCAGCAGCTGCTGAGATGACTGGTTTTGCAAGTGCAGGAATCAAGGTCTGAGATCTCTGCAGGTTCTGCGGCTCAGATGGCCTGCTGAGGAGAGACCAAGTTACGCACCTTGCCTAGGCCTTTGCTGTTGCGAAGTATATGTCGTTACATACACTGCAAGCAAGCGTGTGCCTCCCTCCTGGCTTTGATTCATGTTGACAAGAGTTACTTGGTAAGCAGGTGGGTAAGAACCATTCTCCCAGCAGGAAAAGGTTGCCTCTGCTGCTTTCCGACCAGCTATCCTGTGATAACGAGCTTCATCCTGTGCCATGGCAAAAGCTGTTGTTGCCTTTGGAAGCAGCCATGTTAGAGAGCTAATGCATTCACAGTGAGCTCTGTAGGGATAAGGGGCAGGGGCGAGATGGTCTCTGTGTGTGTGTGTATACATTCAGAGCAGAGTCTGGTAGATCGTTATTAAAAGGTGATGCTACCCACTAATTAATCTAATTAATTTTGTCCTCTCTAATGACCACAGGTTTATTGCTGATGGTTTGAGTTTCATCTGGGGTCTAGTTTCCTCTTTTCCAAATAGAGAATGTTGCACAAATGTGATAATGTCACTTCTGCTTAATACCTCCATTAACTCCCCATTTCGTAGAGCCACAGAACCCTGGGGTTTACATCCCGGCACTAGTAAGGTTTACAAGAAAGAAAGGGTCTTAGGCACGCCTCTCTCCAGTCAGGGCAGTTCTGCTTTTATCTATTTTATATATTGGCTTTTCATAAAATCTCATTTGATGAAAGGGTCCACTAAAAATGAAAAATATTTCAAAAAGTAGAGTATGAAAACCGTTGGTTCAGACACAAAGTGTGATAAAGGGTGGGCTAAAACCCAGGAGCTACCAAGGAGGTCCATCTCTGAGTTATTAAAATGGTGTCAAACAGCTCAGATTTCCACACTCAAGAGCTTACTAAGTCAGTTAAACATTAACTAATAGATAAGTCATAATTGTGACAGGCTTTTAAAGATATGAATGTCTAGGTAGAATCGGGTAGTTTTCCTACTAATCATCTAAGTTCACTCTTTAGTATGTTACGTATACAATAGAGAACACATAATGTGTGTATTTGTATATACAATTTTAATAAATATATGATTATAAGTAGGTTTATGAGATTTATAATAAAATTGACCTGTGTAATCACTCAGAATAAAAATTACTAGTATGATATCTGTAACTCTGTTTATCCCTACTTCTCTCTCTGTCCCATGAAGAACTTATCCTCTGCTGAGTTTTGGATTTATCCTTCTTTTGTTTTTGTTTTTACCACATTTGTATTCATCCTTTCAAATATATTATTTAGTGTTTTACTTTTATGTAGCTGGAATTGTACTAAGTATATTCCTGTGTCCTGTTTATTTCATCCCAAGCTGTGTTGAAAAGTGTAGCTGTTGCTCACTCATTTTAACTCTAGAATAGCTTTCCATTTTATGGATTTTCCAAATTTATTCCTTTCTCTGATGATGGATATTTGATGTGTTACCAGTTTTAGGCTATTATGAATTATGCTGCTATAAACTGGAGAAGGCAATGGCACCCCACTCCAGTACTCTTGCCTGGAAAATCCCACGGATGGAGGAGCCTGGTGGGCTGCAGTCCATGAGGTTGCGAAGAGTCGGACACGACTGAGCAACTTCACTTTCACTTTTCACTTTCATGCATTGGAGAAGGAAATGGCAACCCACTCCAGTGTTTTTGCCTGGAGAATCCCAGGGATGGTGGAGCCTGGTGGGCTGCCATCTATGGGGTCCCACAGAGTCGGACATGACTTAAGTGACTTAGCAGCAGCAGCAGCTGCTATAAACATTCTTGTTTCTATCTCTTTGTGTGCGCATTACCATCCCAGCTGTGTTCCAGAGAGTGGAAGGAGGACAGGGAAGAAAGAACTTGTGCCCTCCCTTCAGTGCACATATATTGCTTCTGCTTGTATCCTATTGGCCAACCTGTAGTCAGGTGGCCACATCTACCTTCAGAGGAAGCTGGGAAGTGTAGTTCCTTATTTGGAATGGCCATATCCCCAGGAAAAAATTTCAGAAGAAAGAGAGAATGGTTATTGAGAGTCTTCTGCCTGTCTCTGCCTGTGTTCCATGTGTTTTTGGAAAAATGTGGAAAAAGTCTAATTGTTGAGTACTGTGTTCTGATTATGTTCATTAGGTCAAGCTTTTCACTGTTTAAATCTTCAAGTTTTTTGGTCTATACATTACTGAGAAAATATGACATTTTCCGCTATGATGGTGAACTAAGATATTTCTCTCAGTAGTTCTATCAAGTTGATTTACTTATTTTGAGGCTATCTGATTAGGAACACACAAGTATGTAATTGTATTTTCCTGCCAAATTGAACATTTATTCATATACAGTGACCCTCTTTGTCTCTAGTGATTACTTTTTTTTCCTGGAAATCTGTTTTGTCTATATGCATAGCTACTCCAGATTTTGTCATTACTTACCTTGAATATAATTCTTCATTTAAAAATTTTAAAAATTATTGTATTTTATTTTTTTGTATCTTCACATAGGTAGGTTTTATTCCAGTCTGACCATCTTTTTAATTTAAACTTAGGGAAGTTAGTCTGTATACAGTGAGTAAATTTAATGCTGTATTTGGATTAATTTTGACAATATTTTATGCTTCCTAGTTTCAACTTTTTCTGTGTATCTCCTTTTTTCTCTTTGTTGCCTTATTTTACTAAGGTTTATATCCCATTGATATTTTTTGTGTTTGCCCTAGAAATTTTAATATTCATACTAACTCAATAAAGTCTCAGTTATCAATGTTTTCCCCCTTCTCTAGAAAAAATGAGCGTGATAACTCCTATCACACTTTCCACCTTGTATGTAGCTTCCTGGTATATTTGGTCTCTTGTAAGTTACAAATTAGACGTTATTGTTAACAGAAATCTAAGTTGACAGTTAATTTTTCTCAGCCTTTGAATATATTATTCCATTTTTTTCTGTCTTCTTTGTTGTTTCTGAGAGCTCAGATGTCAGATCAGTCTAACTATTGTTCTTTTATAAGTAATCTGCTGTTTTTCCTCAACTGATTAAAATACATCATGATATAAGAGCCTCTGTTTGACATGGTTGTTCTGAAGTTTAAGAACAATACATCTAGGTTTTTTTATTTTGTCTCTTAATTTACCTTGTTTGGGATTCACAGGGCTTCTTGAATATTGAGATATATATCATTTGTTATTTCTGAGCAATTCTTATCTTTTTTAAAAAAAATATCATCTCTTCCTTATTCTCCTTGTTATCTTCTTCAGGAACCCTCATTATACTTTTTCACTTTATCCTTCATCTGTCTGAACCTCTTCCTAAATTTTTCATCTCTTTATTTTACTGGGCTGATTCTTGTGTAATCTTTTTTCAGGTTTATATTGCAATTCCTAAATTCTCACTTTTACCGTGTCTAACCTGCTTTCAAAATCACCAAGTTTCTAATGTTAATTATGTTTCTTGTGTTTCTGGCAGCTGTATTTTTTTAATTTCACCTAATCAACTATAATAATCTTATTCCTAAGCATCATTTTGAATTATTTTTTCCAGCTTTAAACATTTTAAATGTATTTATTTTGCACTCTATATCTTACAATTTCTGTATCTGCTGTCTTTTTCATGTCTATATTTGCAGTTTCTGGGTTTGCTTGTTTCTGCAAACTCTAGCTCACACTGGCTTGTTTCCCTGTGTGTTCTGTGATTTTGTTTTGTTTATGATTACTGTGAGCACATTCAAGCTTTGTGGGAATTATTTGAAGCTTGAATTTAAATACATTCCTTCTGAAAGGATTAGGACAATTTCTACCAAAGGCTTGGAATAGCTATATCCCAAGATAATTTTAACCTAAATTTTCAACCTGAGATATTTTTGGAAGTGTAAATGCAAATTCTTGCCCCAAATCTTTGCGAGGGATGCTTGTGTGGTTAGGAATTCTCAGGGGAAAGCTCCCCCCACCTCCAGCCCCATATGTTTTTCTCTACTAATAGTCAAGGCCAAAACAAATAATCATGTCTATCATCTCCCTGTGAAAGATGATTCCTCCCTGCCAGTTTACTACTGAGGGTCTGGTCTTTTCAATGTTTTGGCTTTACTGGGTGGAGAAGGTGGGCTCCAATCCAACCTCCCACCATGCTGGGAGGATCCCCGCCCACACCCATTAAAACCCAAGTTTCAGGCCATTGGGCATTAACAGATGCCACAGACAAGTGCTTCAGTGCTCTCTTGCCTCTTAGAATTGTGTATTCTTATTTTGATTCAAATGTATGAGGATTTCTCTTGCACTTTTTTATAGGCTCAGCCATGACCTTAAAATAATTTTTCAGGTATTTATATACTATGTCTTAGATGTTCTGTACTGGATACCTTGTCTACCATATTGCTGAATATGCAAGTCTTCCATATTATTCTTTAGTTTGAATACTTAGAATTTAATTAGAATGCTCCTTTGTAACAAAACAAAAATTATTAGAGTTATAGTCTCCCAGGAATGGCTTAACATGACCTTCAAATGCTTTTAAGTGGTCTGGTTCAACTGGTCATTGCTTCCCCTTGTAGGTAATGTAACTGCCTAAATCAAGAAAGGTAAAACTGTGCTCTCTCTCTCTCCAGATAACTTTGAAATATTGGTGTTAGGGACAGTGTAAGGTAACCCTCTGCTGCTGCTGCTGCGTCGCTTTAGTCGTGTCTGACTCTGTGCGACCCCATAGACGACAGCCCACCAGGCTTCCCCGTCCCTGGGATTCTCCAGGCAAGAACACCGGAGTGGGTTGCCATTTCCTTCTCCAATGCCTGAAAGTGAAAAGTGAAAGTGAAGTCGCTCAGTCGTGTCCGACTCTAGCGACCCCATGGACTGCAGCCTACCAGGCTCCTCTGTCCATGGGATTTTATAGGCAAAAGTACTGGAGTGGGGTGCCATTGCCTTCTCCGAGGTAACCCTCATGTACCTTCAAATATCCACGTTGTGGTATTCCCATCTTTGTATAATCCTCTTCTATTGAATGTGGACAGGATATATGACTTGCTTCTTACCAGCAGTATACAGCAGGTGACAAGCTGTACCCAGTTACATTAAATTGGAATGGCTGTTTTGGAAGACTCATTTCCTTGTTGGCTTTGAAGAAGCAAGCTGCCATGTTGTGAGCTGCCTAGGGAAAGGGCCATGTGGCAGAAGTTGAGATAAGCATCTAGCCAACAACCAACCAGAAACAGAGGCTCTCAGCCTGGCATCTAGTTGGCCCTCAGCATCCTGGCAGGACTTAGATGCTGCCAACAACCACATGAGTGTAGAAGTAAATCCTCCTCCAGCCCTTGCTGAGATGAGATCCAGTCCTGGCTGACACTTGGATTGCAGCTCTGTGAAAGATCTTGAAACAGAGAATCCAGCTAAACCATGCTCAGAAACCTGACCTTCAGAAACTGTGAGATAATGTGTTTTGTTTTGAACTGTGCAGTTTGTTCAAATTTGCTAGGCAGCAATAGATAACTAATAGAATTGGTGACGGAGAAGGCAATGGCACCCCACTCCAGTATTCTTGCCTGAAAAATCCCATGGACAGAGGAGCCTGGTAGGCTGCAGTCTATGAGTCGGACTTTCACTTTTCACTTTCATGCATTGGAGAAGGAAATGGCAACCCACTCCAGTATTCTTGCCTGGAGAATCCAAGGGACAGAGGAGCCTAGTGGGCTGCCGTCTATGGGGTCACACAGAGTCAGACACGACTGAAGCAACTTAGCAGCAGCAGAATTGGTGATGTGTGTGTTAAGTTGCATTAGTCATGTCCAACTCTATGCAACCCTACAGACTGTAGTCCGCCAGGCTCTTCTGTCCATGGGATTCTTCAGGCAAAAATACTGGAGTGGCTTGCCAGGCTCTCCTCCAGAGGATCTTCCCAACTCAGGGATCGAACCTGGGTCTCTTAACGTCTCCTGCATTGGCAGGCATATTCCTTACCACTGACACCACCTGGAAAGCCCAATTGGTAATGGCCATCTTGAAAAATATTCTAGAGCTGAGTTTAGTATTACCAGGAGAGAGTACATTAATCAATTGGTGATGTGGGCTGGGATTAAAAAAATCAAGAAGACAACATTTGTCAAGTTGGCCTAAGCTATTGAAGGTATATACAGAGTGATTTTAGTTTCCCTTCCAAGCAGTTCAGATCACCAGCACCTTGGGGATCCAACGTGGCCTACAGGCCACAATTCATTAGCCAGAATTTCCTAAAACTTCTTTAGCTAATATAAATCCAGTAGGGACCCCACTTGGCTGTGACAACCATAACTCTCACCAGATATCGTGTTAGCAGTAACCATAATTAAAGCTGAATGTAATTAATTATATCATTCTGACCTGATTTTAATTAATCTACATTGGGGCAAATAAAAGATGACAGACAAAAATAATTTGAAATAAAGACTCTGTGTAGATTTAATTAATATTTGAGCTACATCCAATACGCACATCAAATGAGGATCCTCTTGACTCATGATTGTTATTAGTTGAAAAAGCATTGAAACCCTCAAATGTGGACTTTTAAGCAGGAACATGTGAATTTTTAAAAGGTAGATGCACCTGACTTGAAGACCCATGGCATTATCTCTTTCTTACCACCTCTCTTTTGTGTATCAGTGGCAAAAAGAAAGAAACACAGTTTCCCCTTTGTTAAGAAGATAGCTTTTTCAAGACTGTATCCTCTCTAATCAGAAGATAGTGTTTTCTGAGGTACTCAGTCAGAGGGAGCTGTTGCTCATTAATAGTTATCAAGCTGAGAGCTGGTATTACCAAGATGTCTTTTGGTGACCTTTCTATGATTATTGCTCACCTGCAACTTTTATAAAATGCCTCTGCCACTTCTGGAAACTTTTTCAAAGTGAATATTTCTTAATGTGGGATATTTTAAAATAGGGCTTAAACAAAATACCAACTGCTTAGCACATAACAGGTGTTTAAAATGCTTAAAAACAATTATTGAGTGATGATGAAAGAAAGAACTGAAGTTAGTCTTATACTAGCGATTGAGCACTTTCAGCATTTGGGGTACCATGTTAAGATACACACACAGACACATTTTTTCCCCCTTTACACGTTCACTTTATTCCTGCCAGCTATTTATTTTCCTCCTTATTATAAATGAATAAACAAGCTTAAGTAACTTGTCCTAATTTTGCAGCAGGGATATGAACTGAAATGATTTGACCATAAAACCTGTTCTATTTCCATTAAGGCACATTGTCCCCCAGAAATTAACCTAAAAAGTATTTTCATAACTCAAATGCTTTCAGTTATCTGCCTGCATCCTTGCTGACACATTAACATAGCTAATAAGGAATAGACTGTTCCTGCTAACTCTGACATTGATAAAGAACCTGCCTGCCAATGAAGGTTAGACGTCAGAGATGCCAGTTCAATCCCAGGATCAGGAAGATCCCCTGGAGGAGAGGATGGCAGCCCACTCTGGTATTCTAGCCCAGAGAAGCCCATGGACAGAGAAGCTTGGCAGGCTGCATTCCAAGGGATCACAGAGTCTGACATGACTTAAGCAACTTAGCACCGGCTTACGCCAACTCTGACAGTAGATGACACAGGGCAGAAATACTTCTATCTCATATCTGTCCCTTTGGTCCTGGTTGCAACTTGGCCCTGATGGACATTCCTATTTGGAGCATCAGTTGCAGAGGGCCCAGTGCTTAGAAACCAGGCCTCCTTGCTTTTGCTCAAGAATACCAAATTACCTATGCCTGGAGATTTGCTCCCAGAAGTGGGGACTGGTCAGCTGTGTGATTGCCTTACTAGGCCCTTAACCTACAGTGATCAAAGGAAAGAAACCTGGTGCCACATCTGTAGAGCTTAGGAGATGAAACATACATACTACTTATTTCTTCATTCAATGGCTGTCTATTGAGTACCTATTAAATGCAAGGAACTGTGGTTAGGTGCTCAGGAGAGAAGAGATGAATAAAACAGAATGAATGAGAGTCTCTTTGAAGTCAGTTGTCTTCTAGGAAGAAACCAGTTGAGCTGTGTGATGACTTGTAGACAAGAAAGGCCTGAAAGACCCTCCAGTGCTTGAGCCACACTCATCCAGGGCAAGTATGGTGGTCCTGTCGCTTGGGGTGAAGGTAAGAGAAGACGCCTAACAGCCAAGAGGCAGGGCAGTGAAGGTCTAGGAGCTGCATCCCAGTTTGCCACCATCTTGCCATATGATGCTGGACAAGTCCCCTCACCCATCTGGTCTCCAGCCCTTCTGCGTTCTCAGTGACAATCTACAGTCCTTTTCCCTTCTGTCTGGCAGAGATCCCAAATCTGGGGCCTACTTCTGGCCCTACTGGCCACTGGCCCAGCTTTTGTGCCCACTTCTGCATGCAGGGCTGGGCCAAATATAGGGGCGTGGCTGAATGTTTGGTCTAATGAAAAGCAGCTGATGGTGAGCAGAGCACTAAGACTGGCTCATTCCCTTTCAAGTCATGTCAAGTGAAAAAGCTCATGCTCAGGAAACTTCAGAGTAGTTTCATGGCATACCAAAGAGTGCTTGGAGATGGCTGAAGAAAGCTGGGGATAGCTTACCATGTCTGGCTGCCAGGTGCCAGCTGCCAAGACTAGAGTTTCACATCTGAGCTGGATTGCCTGAGCTTGGCTGTGGGCCCTGGTGTGGAAGACTGTCTCCGTGCCTAGGAGGAGCTGTGTACAAACAATGGATCAGTGTCATGGTAGTTGGCAGGAGGGAGCAGGGCCACCTCCAAGGAGAATACCAACAAGCTGGCACAAATGGGCCTAACCCACAGTCAAGAAAAGCTTTGAAAATCAGAGGGTTAAGAGATCAGAGAAGGGAACTTTGAATTGTGTCCCAGTTTCAACTTCCATTTAATTCAACAAATAGTTTTTGACAATCAGCTATATGCCAGAACTTTTACAGGCATGTGGGATTTGTCAGTAGAGAAAACAAAGATTCCTGCCCTGTGGAAGTTTATATTCCATAGGAAGAGATAAGTGACAAACAATAAACATAATAAATAAAGAGCTTTTATAGTATATCAGAAGATAAGTACTTTAGAAATCAAGAAAGGTAAGTGTAGTTGCTAGCAGTATTATCCTTTCTTGACTTTCCTTTTGTAACCAGTGGTTACTTCCAAATGGTGTCTTTCAGGAAGCTTAAACACTTAAGACATGGAATTTGGAGTGGGACCCAGTACAGTGTGCAAATTTATGCAGGGCACATCCAGAACATTCAAAAAAATGTCGAGGATCACACCAAGGTAGAGGCTTGTCTTCAGTCAGTTCAGTTCAGTTGCTCAGTTGTGTCCAACTCTTTGCGACATGGACTGCAGCATGCCAGGCTTGTCTTCAGAAATCTCCCCAAACATATTTGCTGAAGCTTGATCCACCATTGCCTGCAAAGCTGGGTCTTAGCCACTGTACCAACACACCCCCTCCTAGGACTTGGGAGAACTGAGGGTGATGGTGATGGGTAACCACAATTGTCATGTGAGTCAGGGCTGTTTTAGAGACAGACTTCCAAATTTTCCTCATTCTTCTAGCTTTCTGAGTTAGGGAGCTATCTGCAGAGTTTTCTGTCTTGTGAACTGCAGGGAAGTAAACATGAAGCCATCCGTTTGATTACCTTCCTATGAGAAAAGGAGATGGAGATTTTTTAAATTGATAGTTCCTAAGACTGGTATTGCAAACACTTATTTGAAGAACATAAAACTCAAATTTGAAAGAGAGTCTTAAATTCTAGTATTGAATTTGCACTTCAAATCTCAGATGCATTGCCCCTGGGGATGCCTCACAGAGTCCTACAGAAAAATCTTGAAGACGAAGATTTAAATAAAATAAATGGTTTATAATGGTGGGTTGGTGAGGGATGAGGGTGGGGAGATTCTTAGGCAGCAGACCTCCAGGCGCAGAAAGGTCATTGTTCTGAAGGCCCCTCCCCAGCCTGCCCATCCTGTTGCGGCTCCTGCTGTAGTGCTGCCTCACCGGTAGCCGAGTGCAGGGAACGATGGTAGTGATGTGGTGCCCGCCTTGTGGATGGTGAGGAAGATCCAGATCCTGCAGAAGAGGAATGATGGAGACGGTTGGGGGTGAAGTAGGAAGAAATGGAGGTCTCACTGTGGTGATGGCGATAGGAACCAGAGATAGGAGCCATGCATCTCGTTTCTGTTAACCTGTTGATCCTTCAAAAAAGAAAAGAATCATGGATGTCTGAAAAGTTAGAAGCAAATCTTTCCTGAACAGAAAGAAAGAATAAAAACAGAATTGTAACATCAAGCAAAAAAAAGTCAACAACGTGGATGAGAGAGTGTCCGAGCCTAGCATGGCACAGATCTGTTAGTAGCTTGTGTCCAGCACTAAGAAGGTCTGGCTGCTGAGGACAAAAGCCTGGTCTTGAGAGAGAGGTGAAAAAGCATGGGGTCAGGGTCACAAAAGAGTCAGACATGACTTAGCCACTAAACGACCACCAAACAGGAAAGTCAGAGCCCTTTCTGCCATAGCTGGCACCTTCAGTCAGGGACGCTGAGCAAGAAAAGTCTGAAGTCAGAGTCTTAGAAAGCCAAGTCCTGGGGCCCGAAAACCAGCAGGCCCGGAAGCTTCTCACCGGAACCACACCCAGTATTCATCATGGAGGGTTTTCACTCACTCAAGCAGATGGAAAAGAATCCAGGCCCCTCCTCAATGTAACTACATCTACAGGACAGAGGGTTTAAGTGATGGGAAGGGCTTAGGTAGTCAGCCAGGCCCCAGGCTTGTCCGCTTGAGAGATTTGTTCTCAGCAGCTGCTCTGGTTTAGGTTTCTAGGAGAAGTCTTTATTTTTGATTAATGAAAAGGGAAACTCCTGGTCAAAAGAGTCTCGAGCCTCGTGTAGCAAGTCCCACTCTCCATCAGGGTTCTATGGGCGGTCACTGTTCCAAGGAGATGAAACAGCAGAATTTTGGCCCCGTCCTCCTGCAGCAGGAGTGGTGACAGCTGGGAGGAGGGCCATGGTGCTGGTAGGCTGAATGGTAGCCTGACAGATAACTTTATAGACAGTAGCCAGCTTTGGCTTGCGGTCTAGGACAGAAAATTTGGACAGTGAGGCAGCCCAGCCTGGCCACAAATGCTGGCTCTGTCGTTTCCTTGCTTTTCACTCCCACTTTTTTGTTTTCTTGTTGAAAGTATTTCGATTACCACTGAGGAGTTAGGAAGTTAAAGTTTTGCCTGTACACCTGCTTCCCAGTGGAAAACACTACTGAAATTTGGTGTTTATCTTTTCCTATGGCAATGTCAGTTACTATGACTCCAGCTGTCTATACGGATTATGTAGATCATAATTTTGAGCTTTTACACACAAATGGAAGCTTTCTATGAAGACTGCCTGAAATTCTCTTTTGTTGTGTGTATCCCTCCATGCCCCTATGTATAGAAATATCTCCTTTGGAAAACTGTGTTGTGTTCCATGCTGAGTGCAGATCATAATACATTTGGTAAGATCTCTACTAATGGTTATTTTAGTATTTCCTTTTTCTCTTTTTGCTGTTAAACACCATGCTGCAAAAAATCCTTCTCTCTCTCTCTGTATATATGTATCTACATCTGCTGAGTATTTCTATAAGATACATTCCTAGAAGTAGACTTGCTGTGTTAATGATTACGCACACTTAAAATGATGATTATATTGGCAAATTTCTCTGAGTGAAAGTTGGACCAATTGGTATTGCCACTAATAAAGAACAAGTGGCCCTTGCCATACACCTTCCCCTGTATTTTACTGTAGCTATTCACGCTATGTGGCAAATATGCAGCCCACACTCAGTGCTGATTAGATATGAGCACTCTGTGTGCTCGTTACCCTTGGCACAGGAACTTCCTGTCACTTCAGCTCACTGTTGCAACAGCTTTAGATCCACAACCATCCAGAACATTCTGCCTCAATGGTAACCATTATGTGCAAAGCCTGAGGCTGCACTTGTTCACAGGACAGCTGCTATTGCATAATTTTACACCCCAATTTTATGCCAGAGAAAATATAGGCAATATAATTTTTCCTCATTATCTACGGTAATGCCTGATAACTATCTTGGAAACTTTTTCTTTTCTTGTTTGTCTCCAGGTGTGGCCAATATTGCAAGATCCTCTTTATAATGCAACAGTTAACATTTACATTTTTCTTGGACGAGACAGAAGGCTAGTGATTAGAGGCAAGAGTTTGCTAGCTCAGATCTCTCTGAGTTGCCCTCAGGAATGGGGCAAGGATTTAAGCAGAGGTTGCATGTGCCTACCATTTCTCTTTCATAATGAAGAAAGTTACAGGGGCCTCTCTCCCATCCCCAGGAATGAAAAGAAGACTAGCTGGACCTTTTCCATCTGAATGGATAAAGGAGAGCCCAGTGCCCCTCCCCCATCTCCTCTTCAACATATGCAGCATTCTTTTATCTATGATGTATTGGTTTACAATTAAGATTTACTTTTTCAGAAAATGTTCCAATGATTTAAATTTTTTAAAAAAATGATTGGTGGAACATGAAAAAGAAGCCAGCCTTCAGCCTTGCTCCCTGTTTCAGCTCTAGCCCATCTTAGGTCTGGTCCGACATGTCATTGGGAGCTTTGACTCCACCAGCTACTCTTCTCTGGAAATTATCTTCAGTGCTCACTACAGTAACCTGGCCATTGACCTGCCCTTCAGCCTTTCAGTGTTGCTCTCAGAAACTCCTATGGAGGCCTGCTGGCCTACTCCTACATATCTGGAGGGTTCTCCTCCCCTGTTTGGCACCTCACTTCTCTGTCCAGCCTCCCTCTTTACTCTTAGCATGTCATGTCATTGTATGGCTTACTTAAACCCTGTCTTGGCAATTGATGCTACCACTAATTCTTCCCCTCTTTGGATCCTAGTTTGTGTCCCCAGAGTTCTGGCAGTTGCTCTGGGCCTTGAACCAGTCCAGTCTGTTGGCCCCATAGCCAGCTCACCTCTTTAACTTGACTGACATTTGAAGAATTCCATTCTCCCTACATGACAAGGCTGTCATTTTTACTAAGATATGAAGGGAAACCCCAGAAGTAAAGAAATGAATGAGCTTCCAGAAAACAAACTTCAGATTCTGTCTTTAATCCAGCCACAGACTAATTTAGCTAGCATAGCTTAAAAGGTATTAATACCCAGTCTCTAATTCAGGAAGGGCTTACATACATACATACATACATATATATATATGTATGTATCTCAAGAAATCTAAAGTGCTATGGTGGGTCACCAACAATTTCACTGAGAGTCTCAAGTTCTTAAAGTCAATGAGAACAGTATTTGTTTTTGTTTTTGGTAAATATTTAAAATGATTTCTGAGTGTGGAACAGACCAGACTACTTATAGTTATTTGATTTTAAAATATTCAATTTGTTAAATTTGCAAAGTTAAAACAGATATCCTCCCCGCCGCCTCAGGTCTTTGAGTTCAGCCTACAAATCTTGTTATCTTGTTTTTAAATTTGGTAATAACAACCACTTTCATTTTTTCTTTGATTAATGTTTGAAGAGCTCAAATTATACAAATTAAACTGCTTTACACAATTGATGCCATATACAAGTTCAGTTAATTAAATTATCTTAAACATTTAAACTCATTTGTACATTTTCTATGTTTGATTATATTGGAAGCAGGATCTTTTAATGTATATACTAACAAACAGGAGCTTTCCAAGAATTTGAATACTTCTGGAAAATCTAATTGCCAAATTCTCTTAAATTTTCAATACTATTCACAAGCTTAATTTTCTTTTATGTTTAAACTTAAAATCACAAGCCTAAAATGTCAAGAACCTCTCAAACATTGCATGTTAAGTTACAGCACAGAGATTATTCCTAAACCAAATGATAGGTTTGATTTATCATTTTAATTTAATTTTAAACCCTGCTGGAGCATGTTTTCATTTCAGGCAGGCTGAGGTTACCAAGGCACTTGTGAATTTGCATAAATTTATAGCTGAAGGAATTTGTGGGCTACATGTGTCCAGGATGATTCTATTCAAGCCACGGATGACATGTTGGACCCATTTTATAGCTGCTGTATCAACAAAGGACTCAAAGTCCACACCTCTTACACGAGGATTTCCCTTGTGGCTCAGCTGGTAAAGAATCCGCCTGCAATGTGGGTAGACCTGGGTTCAGTTCCTGGATTGGGAAGATCCCCTGGAGAAGGGAAAGGCTACCCACTCCAGTATTCTGGCCTGGAAAATTTCATGGACTGTATAGTCCATGGGATCACAAAAAGTTGGACACGACTAAGTGACTTTCACTTTCACTTACACTAAATTGGTTTCAAAACCAGCCTTCCATGGGCTCACGTTATACTCTTAACTAGTTCAGTCATAACCTCTTTGAACTTTTATCATCTAATTTAAATAGATGTTTTCTATACCTGGCTTATTCCCTGGTGGCTCAGAGGTTAAAACGTCTGCCTGAAATGCAGGAGACGTGGGTTCGATCCCTGGGTTGGGAAGATCCCCTGGAGAAGAAAATGGCAACCCATTCCAGTGTTCTTGCCTGGAGAATCCCATGGACGGAGGAGCCTGGCGGGCTACAGTCCACGGGGTCGCAAAGAGTCGGACACAACTGAGCGACTTCACTTCACTTCACTTCATACCTGGTCTCAGATTGCAATTAATTCTCTTGACTGTTGGATTGGATTCTCCATTCCTTCATATTGAATTTGCTTTGAATTCCTTCAATACTTTTGCCTGACTCTCTGGTTACAGCAGATAAATAACATTTAGCTTGACTTGCAGGGGCTTGCACACCCTGGCATCTCGTCACCTCTCTGAGCTCCTTCCATACCACTCACTTCACTGGCACCACACAGACATATCAACCTTCTTTTAGATTCTTGAATAGCCTCATTCAGTATTTTCACATATGTTGGCACCTCTACCTAGAGAAATTTCTATACCCTCTTCCCTTGTCTAACTCTTCCCATCCTCCCTTTCTCAGCTTCAACATGTCTTCCTTGGGAAAACCATCCTTGCCAAGACTAGGTCCTCCTTACTCCTCATTCCTAGCATCTAGTCTCAGGATAGCTTTGACTGAATCTTACCTGATGACCAAATCCGCCAAGCTTTGAAAATAGTTATTCACATGAGCGTTTCTCTGATGGCTGGCTCTCCTAGTTCTCTCTAAGAACCAGGAGGGCTGTTTGGTTCATCACTGACACCCAATAAAGTGCTTGGTACATAGTAAGCTCTTAATAAGTCAATAGTTTAATGAATGGCTGAGCCTAGGAATGAATGACTGGATTAATGAATGAGCTTTGGGGGAAAAAACAAGGATGCTAATATTTGTCAGACACAGGGTCATAGAATTAAATTCTCAAATAAAAAGTGGGCAAGACACACCATAGTCTATCAGATATATCGAGGTATGTGGGATATATACTCAGAGAGGGAGAAGGAACACTGGTGAAAGTTTGCATGACTGTTGTTTATTAGGCTTTGTGTGGGGTCTTTACACGGGTGAGCTCCCTCTTTATGACAGATTTGTAAGATGTATATATAATGAAGAAACTGAGTTTCTGGAAGGCTAGGACAAACCACTTGTCCCTGGTTTCACTGCTAGTGAAGGAAAAAGGAGCTATTCAAATTAAGATTCATATGATGCTCTTTTCTCAATTATATATATATATATATATATATATATATATATATACACCTTAATATTGGAATTAATTTGTTTCTTCAACTAACATCCAATATTTGTTTCATGTTAGGCCAGTGTTAGACATTGAAAGTGTATTTGCCTTTTTAGAAACTCACTTTTCCTAGGGAAAATTAATATAGAAATAATGAGTAACTATGTCATCACTCATTCACTCATTTATTCATTTATTCAGTAAGATATTTATCCAGCATCTAGTTTAGGGTCAGACACTGGAGAAGCAACCAAACAGACATGCTACCTGTCCTCATGGAACTTATGGGCCAATGGAAGAAACAGCTTCACCAGAAGTATTATAAGACCACAGTTGTGAAAGAGCTCTGAAGTTGGCATACATGATGTTTCATGAGCATATGGTGAGGGGATTTGCCCTAGTTAGGTATGTCAAGGAAAAGGGAATAACACCTGCGATAATCTGGTGAAAAGATGAAGGAAGAGATTCTAAGTAAGGTTTGCAAAAGGAGGTCTAGTGGTTAGGAATTGGAGCTTTCACTGCTGGGGCTCAGGTTCAACCCCTGGACAGAGAATTAATACCCCACAACCCACGCAGTGTGCCCCGCCCTCCCCCCCCCCAAAAAAAAAACCACACACACAAATGTCTGGAGTAGAAAGAAAAATAACAAATTCAAGAAACAGAAATGGCTAGAGCAGATAGTATGGAACCAGCAAGATAAGGTTGGACCTGTGGGTGGTAGCTTGACTATGGAGTCCTCACTGTCTTTTTCCTTAAGATGGGAAGCCATGGAAGCCATTGAAGCAGAAGGGTGACATGATTAGATCTGTGTTTTGAAAAAAATTACTCTGATAAATGGTATGGTAAGAGAGGGTGAGAGGGATTGAGCTAAGAATGGGATTACAGAAAGAGAAGTGAGAAGATAAGAAGTGAGGTTAGGTTGAACCAGGATGGTGGCTGTTGTTGTGATAAAGATGGAAATAAGGAAGCAAACTCAAGAAATATTTAAGACAACGCTACTAATGGGACTTGGTGATGGATCAGATACAGAGCATGAGTAAAATGAGATGTCAGTGATAACTCAGAGTTTGTAACTTGAGTCATTGCATGAAAAGTGATACCATTTCCTGAGTTAAGGAGTGCTGGAAGAGGTTGAAAGAGGAAAGATCATGAGTTTACCTTCGGACCTGTAGAGTTTGGGATCTCTTTGAGATATGCCAGGGGCAAGGTCTGTTAGGCAATCAGATCAACATTCTGGAGCTCAGAGAAGTCTGGATTGGTGGTAAGATGTGGAAAGTACAATAAAGTAGGATTGTACAGGTATCATGAGAGAAAATCTTGTTATGGGAGGACATCATGCACACTCAGTGTGCAGACAAGGGGATTTTCATCATTTGTAGTATATCCCTTTATTATGATATAATGCTTTGTGATTTATCAGCCTTTTAAGATCAATGATATAATTGGAATATCATGACCCCTCACTGAGAACTGTTATCCACATCTTAAATTGAGGAAACTGATGCTTAGGCTCTCATGTTTGAGAGCCCATGTCTAAAGATACTTTATTTCTCACCAATTCATTCTTTCCTCTGTGCTACCCAAATGGCTATAGAAATTAAAAGTATATCTGAATATATATGCTATAATGCCACTTAACAAAATCCTATCCAAAAGATGCGAAGTTATAAAAGAGTATATTTGCCTTTTGAGTGAAACATGTTTGTATGGTACCTCTATGCTATGAAGATGTTTCCCCTTGGGGCAACATTATAGCACAGAAGACAGGACAGGGAAGATACCACTTAGGTTTATCTCACCCAATTGTTCTAATAGCTTGCATTATTTTTTCTACTATCTGAGTTTTTAAAGTCCTGAAACTGCTTGTTCTCACCCTATGTTGTATTTTCGGGTCCTGCAAAACCCAGGAGATGGCATATGATCATATAAAAGCTTTCCATGAGGATAAGGATATGGGGAGGGGGTAGTGCATCTTTATTTGTCAGAAAGTCCTTGCCAAGAAGTCCTTCAGAAGCTGAAGTTTCTCAAGTGATACTGACTCCAAAAGAGAGAGAAAAAAGAATTTTTTAAAGAGTAATTTCTATTTATAAAGGAAGGAAAAAAGTATAGAAACCAAGAAGCCAGTCACTTCTCCTTATCTAAAAGCAAAGGAGTAATGACCACAGCTAATGTGCTATATCCTCTCATCCATGATCTCTTCTATAACATCTGTATTTTAAAACTCAAGTTGTTGCTCCTCAGGCAGATAAAGTGACTTCCCTGTGATCCCAGGACTTGGTAATAACGGCATCAGAGCTGGACTGAGCGACTTCACTTTCACTTTTTACTTTCCTGCATTGGAGAAGGAAATGGCAACCCACTCCAGTGTTCTTGCCTGGAGAATCCCAAGGACAGGGGAGCCTGGTGGGCTGCCGTCTATGGGGTCGCACAGAGTCAGATGACTGAAGCGACTTAGCAGCAGCAGCAGCAGCATGAAACCTCACCATGTAGGTAGAAGCAGAATTTTCTGTGGCAACCTGGAGGGTTGTTTTGCATTTTGCTCTAGTCTTCAGAAAAGATGACATTTACATTTGTTCCTATGTATTAGCATCTATGGCTCAGAGGTTAAAGCGTCTGCCTCCAATGCGGGAGACCCGGGTTTGATCCCTGGGTTGGGAAGATCCCATGGCGAAGGAAATGGAAACCCACTCCAGTATTCTTGCCTGGAGAATTCCATGGACAGAGAAGCCTGGTAGGCTACAGTCCACGGGGTCGCAAAAAGTCGGACACGACTGAGCGACTTCACTATACTATACACTATTAGCATCTGTATAGTTTTGTTAACTATTTCTATTAAAATATCTAACAGGAAACTTTGTTCCTATTTAACCATCCCTAACCCCACTCCAGCACTCTTGCCTGGAAAATCCCACGGACGGAGGAGCCTGGTAGGCTGCAGTCCATGGGGTCGCTAAGAGTCGGACACGACTGAGTGACTTCACTTTCACTTTCCACTTTAATGCATTGGAGAAGGAAACGGCAACCCACTCCAGTGTTCTTGCCTGGAGAATCCCAGGGACGGGGGAGCCTGGTGGGCTGCCGTCTATGGGGTCGCACAGAGTTGAACACGACTGAAGTGACTTAGCAGCAGTAGCATATCCGGAGAAGGCAATGGCACCCCGCTCCAGTACTCTTGCCTAGAAACTCCCATGGACGGAGGAGCCTGGTAGGCTGCAGTCCATGGGGTCGCTAAGAGTCGAACATGACTGAGCGACTTCACTTTCACTTTTCACTTTCATGCATTGGAGAAGGACATGGCAATCCACTCCAGTGTTCTTGCCTGGAGAATCCCAGGGACGGGGGAGCCTGGTGGGCTGCCGTCTATGGGGTCGCACAGAGTTGAACACGACTGAAGTGACTTAGCAGCAGTAGCATATCCGGAGAAGGCAATGGCACCCCGATCCAGTACTCTTGCCTAGAAACTCCCATGGACGGAGGAGCCTGGTAGGCTGCAGTCCATGGGGTCGCTAAGAGTCGAACATGACTGAGCGACTTCACTTTCAGTTTTCACTTTCATGCATTGGAGAAGGACATGGCAATCCACTCCAGTGTTCTTGCCTGGAGAATCCCAGGGACGGGGGAGCCTGGTGGGCTGCCGTCTATGGGGTCGCACAGAGTTGAACACGACTGAAGTGACTTAGCAGCAGCAGCAGCAGCATATCCAGGAAAGTCCTTATATCCAGGGAACTGGCAGTATTCCTTTTCACTCTTCCAGATAAAGGAAGAGTGTCTTTTGAAATTAAACCTAGAAACTGGTAAAGCATAATGTTAACATAAAGTATCCAAATTGCATTTTCCCCAAGCAATTATTTTTATAACCATTCATAATCTAGTCAGTTTCTTCAAAACTGTACATTTTTGTACTGTATCTGTGTCTATATTTAGATTTGTATTCCTATCCATCTCTGTATCTATGTAGTTGGATAGAATGATCTCTAGAAGAATAGATACCAATATGCTTCCCGGATGGCTCAGTGGTAAAGAGTCCACCTGCCAGTGCAGAGACTCGGGAGACACGGGTTTGACTCCTAGGTCGGGAACATCCACTGGAGGAAGAAATGGAAACCCACTCCAGTAGTCTCACCTGGAAAATCTCATGGGCAGAAGAGCCTGGCAGACTACAGTCCGTAGGGTCACTAAGAGTCAGACATGACTGAGGGACTGAGCATCAACCTGCTAACAGCTACTGTTACTTGCAGGTGAAATTATGGGTAACTTTATTGTTTTCTATATTTTATATTTTTTCCACAATATAACAGTATTAGCTATATAATAAAAAGATTTTATAGTTTTTTCCAATCTACCAGTGTGGAGTATTAAGTAAATTTCAGGCCCGCATGAGAGATTATGGGAATAATCGTAGTCATGTGCTCAATAATCTTGTTTAGCTAAGGAAGTGAGCAAAAACTAGCAAGTAAGATGAAAATCAAGTACCAACTAATGCAGCACCAACCTAGTCATCTACCTTCTAAAACAAAGACCAAGAGGAATTTGCTGGGGAAGTTTCTTGAGGGGAGCTGTTTTCAGACATGGGCTGAAATGTAGGATTGATGTGATGGTGAAAGCGGAAGAAAGAGGATGCAAGGATGGCCAAGCATGGGGTCGCTGGTGAGATCCCAGTGCATCGTGGATAAAGGACAGCTAGTTGGCCGGCTTTGTGGAACAGAAGCTGAGCTGAGACTATGGCACTGATCATATGTACACAGGTTTACTCTTTAGGAAGGAGTCCACACGAACATTCTGTCATAAGTACAAGTATTGTATATTCATGTCCATACTTCTTATGGTTGCACATGGTTGACTAAAGCAGTCCCAGTTGGGTTAATATTGCTTGCTTGTGAAAGGTATATATATTCCTTCTTCTCTGTACAGAAAACTCACCAGTGAACATGACCCATGAAAGTGAACACAGGTCTGAAGTTAGACAATACTGTTCTCCTGGGACTTGTTTCAAGTCTCGTTTTACTAGATGTACGAAGTGGTGGCCAGTATGCAAGGTAAAGGAAACTAATCATAGTGCCAAAGTTCTCATGCTTTTATCAAAATTCTTATGTTCTTATCAAAATTTTAATGTTTGTATCAGAACATAGAATGGCAGTGATAATGCCAATGTTCTTAAGATGTTTGATTGAGAGGGAATTGGATTCTGCCACTCCCGTCAGGCACCAAGATGCTATTGACCTTGTGCAAACTAGCATAGGAAAGTTCCACCTGCCTAAATGTGTGGGGAAATCTATTCATGAGCACTAGTTCCCAACTTCCCACCGGAACTTACTGGTTCTCATGGAACTTACAAAATACCTTTTAGGAGTTCAAAAAAATTTTAGCTCAAAATATGAACAATAAAATCTAGATACTATATCAAAATGTTATAAAGCAGTTATGCTTATGTGCTAGCTAAGATGCTTTGGTCTTCTCCGACTCTTTGTGACCCTATGGACTGTAGTCTGCCAGGCTCCTCTGTCCATAGGATTCTCCAGGCAAGAATACTGGAGTGGGTAGCCACACCTTCCTCCAGGGGATCTTGGGTAGGTGCAAAATATTTATGGGAGTCAGAATAAACCAATTTAGTCAGAGTTTGCTTGTTCTGGAGAAAAGAAACATAAATTACTAGAAATTTACATGAGAATATTTATCAAATTGATTTGATAGTGATGAACCACAAGGGACAAAGCTTGTTAAACTACAGGAGATTGATTTATGTCAATATTTTCACAGAAAAGATATAGTTTTAAATACACAGACATTAAATATTTATGTATTTTGTATATTTAATGGATACATAATACATTTCAATGGATATAATCAGAACAAACAGAACAAAAGAATCACAAAAGTTGTATATGTTCATCGAAAGTGTGTTTATAGACAATTTAGAGACATGTTAGTACACTGGTAACTTCTTAAAATTTTGCAACCATAATTAAAGGTTATGAGTGAAATTGTTATTAAAATCCCTTTGTGTTTAGTTTGAACAAACACTATGTGCATTTTTATGAACCTTCACTTTAACAAATGTATGTTCTGATAGAGTTCTGCTTCCAGTATGGTAGATTAAGTTTCTAACCTAACATCCTGACTTTCTGACATAACAGTTATTGAGTCTGAACAATAACAAAAGAAGTCACTGTAGGGGCTCTGGAGATTGTAGCAAAGCAAAAAGAGAGTCAAAATTTAGAAGTGACTGCCAGTGACCTACACCAGTTTTACCCTACGGGCAATCATGGTGTTGGCAAAAGGGTTAGAAACTGCGGTAGAAAGCCTGTGCCTCTCTGGCAAGGGAATTTAGAAGGAGGAGCCTTGAGCAACCAGGACCACTGGTGGATGATGGGGGAGCCCTAGAAACAAGAGAAGCAGAGAAGGGAATGTTAAGATCTATATACATGCTTTGCCCAAGACCCTGGCAGACATTGACCCTTACATGCAGAATCACCACCAGGGCAGGCAGGCTTCCATTTTGCATTTTGAGTTAAAACAATTGAGGGCTTTCTAAAGAAAAAAAGAAGAGGATACTTTTTGAAGGAATATAGCAGAATTGAGAGTCTCCCATGGCATAGTGTTAGCATGCCGAAGACAGAACCCAAAATTATTTAACATATATAAAATCAGGAAAATATATCTAATGGAAAGAACAATCAACAGATGCCAACTTCTGGATAATATAGACATTGGGACTGTCAGAAAAGAACATGGAACTATTATAACTATGCTTAATCAGATAAAAGAAAACATTCTTGTAACAAATGAAAAAGTAGGCAATCATGGCAGAGAGTTAGAAAATCCTGATTTTTAGAAATTAGGGGAAGAGGTGAAGTTATAACAAGTGTGTGAAAAGTTTTGCATAATCCTTGATGTGCAATGGTGGTGTGATAGCCATCTGTCATGGGTGTTCTGAGTCACAAAGAAATGGGAGCTGCTGTATTAAACAGTAAAAGACTACTGAGTTTTTTCTTGGTTGGTTGTTTGGTTTTGTTTTTAGGAAGAGATGGTCACATTCAAGACTGTGACTTAAAAAAAAAAGCATTCTAAAAGACACATAGATGATTGAAGAAAAGGTAGATCTAATGGAGTGCCAAAAAAAGAAAAGACAAGAAATGTTTATAGCAAATATAATAAAATTTTAATATTGTTAATATGTAAAGTACCATAAAATTGATATATAGCAAGATATCAAAGAATAATAGACAAACGACATAGACTTATATTTCCTTAGCAATTACTATTCTTTCCTTTAGGAATTATAGCCAAAAAGCTGGTCTTCCTGTTACTCAGATCAGATCAGATCAGTCGCTCAGTCGTGTCCGACTCTTTGCGACCCCATGAATCGCAGCACGCCAGGCCTCCCTGTCCATCACCAACTCCCGGAGTTCACTGAGACTCACGTCCATTGAGTCAGTGATGCCATCCAGCCATCTCATCCTCGGAAATGCAAATTGAAATAATGATATCACTTTGCCAATTAGGAAAACTTTGATGATAATATTTAGTTTGAGTTGAGGGCATAGGAAAGTTATATATTCATATATTATAAACAAAACTGTATATAAAACAGTATAACTGATTTGAAAAATAATTGACAATATATATCAAGAGCTATAAGAATTTTAATATAATTAGTTTTAGCAATACCAATTTTGGATACTTAGGAAATAGCCTCAAACTTCCAAAAGCACATAGATGAAGTTGTTCATTCATCAGCAAGTAAATTATAATAGCAAAAAATAAATAAAAAGGTAATTACACACTGCTATATAAAAAATAGATAATCAACAAGGACCTGCTGCATAGTACAGAACACTCGATTCAATACTCTGTAATAACCTATATGGGAGAAGAGTCTGAGAAAGAATGGATAGATGCATGTATATAACTGAATCACTTTGCTGTACACCTAAAATTAACACAATTGTAAATCAGTTATACTCCAATATAAGATAAAGTTTAAATTAAAAATTTTAAATCAGTAATAATAAAGAAATTGTTACATAAATTAGGATACATGCATGGATGGAAAGTTGCACAGTCATTAAAATGTTATCATTATGAAGAGTAGGTAGCAAAATTGAAAAGTATTATGAGTGAAGAAAGCTGTCAGTGATATGTATAATAAAATAATTCTTTTAAAAAATACATTAAAATAAACCAAATTGAGTGTAATTGTGTGAGGGTAGTGGGGTTTTGGGGTTATAATTTTCTCCTCTAGTTTTCAACCATGTATGTGCTTAAAATTATAAGCTTAAAAGCAGTCTAGGCAAGGGTGTATAAGGCTTGGGAATGAACTGGAATAGTGAGAATGGCATGGATTAAAAGGTGAGGAGGAGGTCAGATAGAGAGCTTTTGACACCTTGATTGTGTGTGGGCTGTGGGAGAAGGTGGTGTCAAAGGTATTCAGAGACATTAATCTTGAGTGATTAGGAGAAGCTGATTCCAGGGTCAAAAATAGGGAACACAAGAGCAAATACAAAAGGGAAAAGAATAGATCCTCTCTCAGGTGTGTTAAGTCTGAGGTTGGACATCTTAATCCATAGGCACTTGGAAATGGGAGAAGTCAAACAGAGAAGGCATGACACCTCAGTCTAGTTCAGTTGCTCAGTCGTGTCTGACTCTTTGTGACCCCATGGACTGTAGCACTCCAGGCCTCGCTGTCCATCACCAACTCCCAGAGTGTACTCAAACTCATGTCCATTGAGTCAGTGATGCCATCCAACCATCTCATCCTCTGTCATCCCCTTCTCCTCCTGACTTCAATCTTTCCCATCATCAGGGTCTTTTCAAATGAGTCAGCTCTTCTCATCAGGTGGTCAAAGTATTGGAGTTTCAGCTTTAACATCAGTCCTTCCAATGAATATTCAGGACTGATTTCCTTTAGGACTGATTGGTTGGATTTCCTTGCAGTCCAAGGGACTCTCAAGAGTCTTCTCCAACACCACAGTTCAAAAGCATCAATTCTTCTGTGCTCAGCTTTCTTTATAGTCCAACTCTCACATACATACATGACTACTGGAAAAACCATAGCTTTGACTAGACAGACCTTTGTTGGCAAAGTAATGTCTCTGCTTTTTAATATGCTGTCTAGGCTGATCATAACCTTTCTTCCAAGGAGCAAGTGTCTTAATTTCATGGCTGCAGTCACCATCTGCAGTGATTTTGGAGCCCCCCAAAATGAAGTCTGTCACTGTTCCCATTGTTTCCCCATCTATTTGCCATGAAGTGATGGGACTGGATGCCATGATCTTGGATTTCTGAATGTTGAGTTTTAAGCCAACTTTTTCACTCTCCTCTTTCACTTTCATCAAAAGGCTCTTTAATCCTTCTTTGCTTTCTGCCGTAAGTGTGGCATGATACCTATCCCCATGGATTAAGCTGCTGAATTCCTGAAATGGGATGAGGTTACCAAAAAAGAGTTGTGAGAAAGAGGTAGAGGACAGAACCTGAGCTTGGGGTAAGAATAACAACAAGGAAGAACAGTAGAACAAAAACAAGATTCACTAAACTTAGGGTTAAAGAACCGGTCCAAGTCCCAGAGTCATCAGTGGGACAAGTGCAGTGGCTGGTTACATTTATGGTCCCTGATGAGTCTTGCTTCCCTTCCTCTAGAGCATGGTATGGATCTGTGACCTGCTCTAGTGAATGAAATATGGTGCAAGTAACATCGCACCAGTTTTGGACTGAAACCTTAAGAAGTCTTTTGCTCTTTGGAGAGCTCCCACCACCATGTAAGAAATCCAGTTACTCTTTTGAGAACCCATAGAGAGAATAGCCTTGAAACTACTTGGGGAATGAGGGACCCAGATATTTCAGCATTCCAGCTGAGGCCACCCTGCCCCCAGCCAGGTGCCAGACATGCAAGCGAGCCATCTAAGACATTCCATTCCCCATCTGATGCAGCTTCATAAGAAATCCCAGGAGAAGCCAAAGCAAAACAAAATTGTCCAGCTGAGCCCCTATCCACCCACATAACTGTTTGAAATAATAAATTGGTTGTTTCAAACCACCACATTTGAAGTGGTTTGATATGTGGCACTAAATAACTGAAACCACAAGTTAATCAAAACTCTTAGATTAACTTGGCTTTCTTATCTACGCTTGGCTTTCTTACCTGCAAAACCAGTTAATAACTCTTATCATTCTCATGATAAGTTTGCCATAATGATCAAAAGAGATAGTGTCTTCAGGTGGCCAAAGTATTGGAGCTTCAGCTTCAGCTTCAGCATCCATCAACCAACCTGTTGCTCCCCTGCATTCCACCAACCAACTCGGGTTTGATTCTTGCCTTTAGGAGTGTCAAGGAAGCTTTTAAACTTTTCAGTTCAAAACTTTGCACCATCTTTCTGGAATTAGAAATATATTGCCTCCATCAGTATGTCTCTGATGGCAATAAGTAGGGCAGGTCAGATAAAACAAATAAGAGAGAGATGATCCTGTGTTGTGTTGGGTCCCTGCCCCTGAGCCTCTTGCCCCTGAGCAGGTGGTAGAAATTTCCAACATGAGGACAAGAGGAAGCCTGACCCAGCCTAGCATCTGCCCACTGTCAGGGCTCTGATTTGTCTGGGCATGACTGGCATCCTGCAAGATGACAAGGCAGCAACTTCTGTGCCTGTGAGCTAGGGAGCCCTCTTGGAGAGAATTTATCCAAAGGGAAGAGGGAGTCAGGCATGCTGAGCTGACCCAGTAACAGAGCTTTCATCCTGGGGGAGTGCAGTGACTCTAAGTACTGTATTTATTGTCCATTGCTGGATTCTGATGCCCCTGGAACCTAAGCAAAGAGAGAATAGTTGGTAAGAACTGGAACTATTCTGTTAAACCTATAAATGCTCAGATATCAGGAAGTGCGGCTTTAGCAAATGTTACTAAAATGGGAGGGGAAATTGTCTACTTCAATTTGCCATAAACCACCCAAGAGCCCAACCCTACAGTTCAAAAGTATGAATGTGTGTTGGAGAAGACTCTTGAGAGTCCCTTGGACTGCAGGGAGATCAAACCAGTCAATCCTAAAAGAAATCAATCCTGAATATTTATTGGAAAGACTGATGCTGAAGCTGAAACTCCAATACTTTGGCCACTTGATGGGAAGAGCCAATTCATTGGAAAAGACCCTGATGCTGGGAAAAGATTGAAGGCAGAAGGAGAAAGGGATGACAGAGGATAAGATGGTTGGATGGTATCATCAACTCAATGGACGTGAGTTTGAGCAAGCTCTGGGAGATGATGAAGGACAGGGAGGCCTGTGTGCTGCAGTCCATGAGATCATAAAGAGACATGACTGAGTGACTGAACAAAAACAACCCAAGAGCCAGGCATCATGGTGGGTTGTGGTCCTGGTGCAGTGAATGGTGGCAGCAACAGACTCTGTGGAGTCCAGCTCTGAGCAGAGGAAGTGCAGGGCCAGCAGGAGGGAGCTCGTTAGTGAGCACAGAGCAGCCCATCCCCAGGGACTCTTAGCGGCACTTGGGGGTTCTCTGCAGGGGAGAATAGACTGTGACACATGATACATCACTATTTCTATGACCCCAGCTCTACCCGGAGGTGCTTTCAGATGGGGTAGGTCAGGTCACATAGGACCCATTGCTTGCATCTGGTAATGGAGTCTTCTGTTACGTAAAGCTTAGACTGCCAACCAAGGACCAGAGACATCAACTTGTTCATCGTAATTCTTGTGCTCAAATACTTTGTCAATCCCATCGTCCTCTGTGTTTGTAGATATGGTTCAGCTAAGTGCCACCCTGTCCTGGATATACATTTACTATAAACTTGTTCTTTTTGACCATGGAAATTGAGTCACAGCCACTTCCACTTTATTCTGCAGGTTGACTACATTCTGGTGACTTTAAATGTTCCTGTATTGTTCTTCCAAGTTTCTTGCTTTTTATTAATATATTTGTAATAACAGAGTATTATAAATATATCATTGGGTATCACTCTGCTCTGTGAAAGCCAATGCATCAATGATGCTCCTATGACCTGCTATAACAAATATTGGCATTAAATGGCTTGATGCCAGCAGGTGAGTAGGCAGGCAGGGAAGGAAAAGGTATTATCACCATACGTAGAAAGAGCTCATCATACCTTTCAGCTTGGCATCTATGAAAAAGCATCAATTCTTTCCCCTTGTTGCAATGTATTCTCGCCTTACATGTAAGAAATTATTCAAAGATGGCAACAGATTTCTCACATGACCTTTACAGCTGCTGGTTTGAAATGACTTTGGGCTGCTTGCTGGAAAAAAAAAAGATTTCAGAGATGAATTGTCAGACATTAGCCCCTCTTTGAAGCAGCTTTAGGAACATTCTGTACTTGATATATGTGAGTGTGTAATACTGAAGACGTACAGTGTGAATATGCAGGAAAAAGAAATACACTTTGCTGGCTGCCATAGCTCAAGGCTGCTCTCACTGGTCATAATGATTGGGGAGCAGTTTCCTAACCCCTCAGACTCAGAGATCACCCTGCAAAGAACACAACTGGGGAAGATTTTCTCTGATGATGTTTTTCCATAATAAGGAGTTACATGTTTCCCAGAAGGGCAGCACATCTGAAGACTTCCTGAAAGGAACCTATGGCTGCTCTCTCTTCTCTGAGCTCCTGGGAATTGGGGGCTCTACTGGGGAGCTTGTCCTCCTCTCATCCATCCAGGGACCTTGGCCCTTTGGTTCTAGAAGAGCAGGGCAATGAGGGTAGAACAAAAACAGTGCTCAATGTTCACAGGAAAGAAGCTCTTTTGAGATAAGAGCTTTCAGGTTATTACAGATCGTGGGAGAGTAAAGGTATGGTGACCAGAAGCTACTGAATTCCAAGTCACTTCATGAAGCCAGAACTTCCTCAGAGACTCAGACAAGCTTAAAACCTAAATAACATAAGGTGTTGTTTACAATGGAAGAGAGTGATGACTTCTCCTAGCTCACACAGGAAAGGAGTCTATCACTACTAGGTCTTTTGTAAAAAGAGATCCTTCTAGAGAGAGAATTCATAATTGGCCAGATTTTGGTGTTAAAAAAAAAAGAAGCCTGACAGTGACACTGATCCTGGTTTGCAGAGAAACCAGAAATTCTATCTTCATTCTTTTCAGTGAGAGATGAAATGCTTAACTGCCTACATAACTCTCTTTCACAGGAAAATGTTAAAGTTGAGCAAATAAACAGTGATCTCTTTTATTATTATTTACAGAGGAGAATATGGCCACCACGAAGCATGTCTGCTAATGGCTTCGGCCAAGTTCTCCATAGAGACAGTGATTAATGGAAGAAATGAGTGGAAAATTAGTATACACAAATAGCTATTCAAAAATGAGAAATGCTAATGCAGTGACCTTTAAATCTTCATTTTTCTTTATTTCTCTGAATGCTAATTAATGGACGTGTTCGGCAACAGGAGGATTTTGCGTCCAAGTCCATATCCCTGCTAAGTGGCATTCTGAGAATTTCTGGAGCTGATTCTCGGAGAAGAGCTGACCCCGAGGAGGCTGCCCTCCCTGCTACCACATTGTGGCTTTTCCTCTGAGAGCAAAAAATGCCATCGTCCAGCAGCTCATTAGCATGGTTGAACAGCCTCTGCAGTTAGCAAGGTAGTTAGTTCCAGAGGTAAGTGGAGGTTGGGGAGGTTGGTGGCACAGTATGTTTATTGACTGCTGTCCCTGGACAACAAAACCACTGCCTGCTTGTTAAGGAGGCCCGAATTACTGCCTACCCTGTGCGCTAGTTCCATAGGAAGAAACAATGTGGTAATTGGGGCCTTCCTTGAACCAAAGGGCAAAGGTAAATTTGTTATTCAGGCAATAACCTTTACAGTGATGCCAAGGGATGCTTTCTGGGAAACACCACTGTCATGCAGGGAGGGCAATAGACTACAAGTGCATGCTGAGTTTGGGGTAGGAATTCCTACCATCTCGGAGGAAGAAGAAATAACTCAGACTGACTGAAAATGAACTGGAGTTGTTAGGGAGGAAAATCTTTGAGATGAACTTTTATAAAGTGAAGTGAAAGTGTTAGTCAGTCGTGTCTGACTTTGTGACCTCCTGGACTATAGCCCGCCAGGCTCTGCTGTCCATGGAATTCTCCAGGCGAGGATACTGAAGTGGGTTGCCATTCCCTTCTCCAGAGGATCTTCCCAACCCAGGGATTGAACCCAGGTCTCCTGCATTACAGGCAGATTCTTGACCATGTGAACCACCAGGGAAGTCTGGTGAACTTTTATAAGGAGAAGTTTAAATTCCTACAGGTGTAGCCTTTCCATGGTGGAACTGTCAGGTAATAAAAGATGAAGCAGTGGTTGGATGGTCATCTGTGCCTCTCTTTGTCATTAGTTTTCCTCATCTGTCACATTGAAGATTAAATAATATGATAAAACACATATTAAACTCTACCTAAGTCTTTGACATTATTATCACCATTACTACTTATCTATAAAGGAGATGCTAGAAGGTTTGGGTAGGGTATTGAACTAAATGACCTCAAGATACCCCCAGCTCGTGGGTCCTAGGACTCAGTGGTTTAGTAATAGAAGTATTTTATACCCCACATGTCGCTTAGGTGAGTGTTAATCTAGGCCACACTAATCTAATAGATGAGTCCCAGTGGGTGTCTTTAGAAGAGTGATGAACTTTCTATATGACTCTCTTGATCTATTTAGAGTGATATGTGCATATTTTGTATTCATTTATACCCTACTTTGTTCCTAAAAGATTTTAGGCAAGACATTCAAAGTAACTTTGAAAATGCTTTGGAAGATATACTGAACTTTCTAGACTTGTCTCTTGTTAAAGCATAGCTTTAAAAAAAGTATTTAAAACCATCAAGTAAATTGGTATATTGTGAAGACTAAATCTAATATTTTTAAAAGCATACCATATGGATGCACTGGAGACAGAGAGTGGAATAGGAGAAGAGGGGAGTAGGAAGAGAAGGACACCAAAAATGTGGCTTATGGTAGTTTCAAATTATAAAAGAAAACAAAGGTCAAAGGCAAGTGTCCAGTGGACACAGGTTACACAAGAGTCCAAATGTGCCATTTGATTATTTTGTGTCCAAGCATGGGTCTTCTGATCAGAGTCTTATTATTCTCCATTGGAGCCATCAAATGCTACCATATGGACGGCATTTAAAAGATGACAGAGCTCATGATGGAGAGGATGACAAAGAGAAGGCCTGCTGTGTGCCAGATGCTTTATAAACACCATCTATTTTAATCTTCACTGGAATCCTGATGAGAAAAGGAAGATTCATAAAGATAAAGCAATTTGCCCAAAATCTAATTCATAAGTGAAGGATTTGGAATCCCCTTCTAGGAATGCTTAACTTCAAAACCCATGTGCTTTCTAATACCCTTTTCCTCTGATATAGACCTGTGAACAACCAGGATCTAGTATTACTGAAACTTTGGAGACAGAATGCTCCTCCATGTCTGTAATACTTGAATTTGTGTACCACTTAATCTTTAACCCTCTCTCAACTCTCATATTAGAGAAGGAAATGGCAACCCACTCCAGTGTTCTTGCCTTGAGAATCCCAGGGACGGGGGAGCCTGGTGGGCTGCCGTCTCTGGGGTCACACAGAGTCGGACACGACTGAAGCGACTTAAGCAATAGCAACTCTCATATAATCCAGGACATTTAAGTAAACCTGATCATATAGTTTCCATCTCTGGATCCAGAAACCTGTTGTTGAGGGTGTTTTACATTTGAGAGGAAATTGCTTTAACTTGATATAAAAAACTGGGAATGGATCTTCTTTTCTGCTAAGGAGATCTCCAAAAGTCAAACCCTTCACAGTCAAACCCTAAATCTTTAAGAAATAATTTTATCACTAATGCAAACCTTGTAGAAAACAATCTTTTTCTCAAAAAGCCTAGGATGGGATCTGGGATCACTTTGGAAATCAAGTTGCTAGCTAACATTACTAAGACTTTTTCTATCCAATGTACTACTAATTTCTAGTGTGACATCAATCTCTGAACTGAGTTATTTAAACCACATCTTGAGGAGTGAAAAACCTCGGATGCCAGCCTACTATTCCAAATACCCCAATGATACTAGGCTGTCAAAATTCTTCTGGTGTTAGGCCATTTTTCCTAATTTCTGCCTGATTCCAGAGGGAGATTTAATAGGACAGTAAGATTCTTTGACTGTCCTTAGCAACAGTGATAAAGACAGATATAGATAATTAGTGAAGAACACTTTGCACTAGCCAAGCAGTGACTGTGGTGGCATCTGAAAGTGGGTGGTATTATTGTCAAACTCATGTCTGTACTCCACAGAAATTTCATTTACTTGTCCAGAAGACTCACCACCCACCCGCCGCCCTCCCCACCCCGCACCTTGATAAGCTATCCCTCTTCTCTGTTGATTGCTTCCTTCAGCATCTCATTCATCTACTTCCTGGAGTCATCAGATGATATTACCAGCACTAGCAGCACTGGAGACCAGCCCAGAAAGGGGCCTTCCAGATGGGTGCTTTGTGACAGCTCTCCCCAGTCAGATATAGAAGGGAAAGAAGTAAGCAATACCTTATACCATCCCATATAACAACAAAGGGTCATTAGCCATTTGTCTCTGCCAGTTTCTATCAGAGATGATATTCTAGATTCCTTACAGATTTCACTTTGTTTTGTGTTTTGCCCTGACCTTTTCCTGATGCTTGAACTTTTTTTGTTCCAAAAGGAAGAAGTAAAGATATCTCTTTTACAGATAAATGATCATGTATATAGAAGCTTCTTAAAAACAGCTACTAGAATAATTAGAAAATTTAGGAAGGATATGAGATTGCAGAATGTGAGATTAACTCAAAAATACCCATGTATTTTTGGATACTGTCATTGAAAAAAGCTGAAAATGAAATTAAAGAAATAATTCCATTCAAAATAGCATCAGAAACAGAATAAATTTAGCAAAAGAATCCAAAAACTCCATAGCATTTACAATGTCCAGAATACCATCTAAATTTATTTGACATATAAAGTGTGGTCCAGTCTCAAGAAAAAAGACAATCAGTGGAAGATGGCTTAGATGTTGGAATTCTCAGTCAGGGAACTATTGTAGCTATACACTAAAAGGTAATGGAAAATTTACTTATAATAAATGAGACAGGAAAATTCAGCAAAGAGAACTATTTTTTTAAAATTTTATTTTATTTTTAAACTTTACAATATTGTATTAGTTTTGCCAAATATCGAAATGGATCTGCCACAGGTATACATGTGTTCCCCATCCTGAACCCTCCTCCCCCCTCCCTTTAACAAGTGGTGCTGGGAAATCTGGTCAACCACTTGTAAAAGAATGAAACTAGAACACTTTCTAACACCATACACAAAAATAAACTCAAAATGGATTAAAGATCTAAACGTAAGACCAGAAACTATAAAACTCCTAGAGGAGAACATAGGCAAAACACTCTCCGACATACATCACAGCAGGATCCTCTATGACCCACCTCCCAGAATATTGGAAATAAAAGCAAAAACAAACAAATGGGACCTAATTAAACTTAAAAGCTTCTGCACATCAAAGCAAACTATTAGCAAGGTGAAAAGGCAGCCTTCAGAATGGGAGAAAATAATAGAGAAATATTTTTTAAAATAAAATTCTAGAATAATATGATAACTAAAACAAGCAAAAGAAATACTGGATGGATTTAAGAGCAGAATAGATACAATGGAAAAGGGTCAATTAATTTGAAAATAGATGAAGAGAGAGAAAAAAGATTGAAAGCACTAATAGAACCTTGGAAATGTGGATTAATAGCAAAGGGTCTAACATATGTGAAATTGGAGTTTCAGAAGGAGAGAGAAAAAACAAGGCAGAAAAAAATGTTTGATGAAATAATAGACAAAAACTTCTCAGAATTGGTTAAAAAAAAAAAAAACACCTGAATTTACAAGAAACTCAGTAATCCCCAAGCAAGATATGTTGTTTGTTGATGTTTACTTGCTAAATTGTGTCTGACTCTTTGCAACCTCATGGACTGTAGCCCACCAGGCTCTTCTGTCCATGGGATTTCCCAGGCAAGAATACTGGAGTGGGTTGCCATTTCCTTCTCCTAGGATATTCCCAGTGCAAGAATTGAACCCACATCTCCCTCTCAGCAGGTGAATCTTTTTACCACTGAGCCAACTGGGAAGACCCCCCCAAGGAGGATATAGATTAAAAAATCATGCTTAGATACATCTTAGTAAAACAAGGCAGCCAGGGAAAACTGATACATTATACATCAGTTCAGTTCAGTTACTCAGTCCTGTCCTTGGGACTGTCCATGGGACTCTTTGAGACCCCATGAATCACAACATGCTAGGCCTCCCTGTCCATCACCAACTCCTGGAGTTTACTCAAACTCTTGTCCATCGAGTCGGTGATGCCATCCAGCCATCTCATCCTCTGTCGTCCCCTTTTCCTCCTGCCCCCAGTCCCTCCCAGCATCAGGGTCTTTTCCAATGAGTCAACTCTTTACATGAGGTGGCCAAAGTATTGGAGTTTCAGCTTTAGCATCAGTCCTTCCAATGAACACCTAGGACTGATCTCCTTTAGGATGGACTGGTTGGATCTCCTTGCAGTCCATGGGACTCTCAAGAGTCTTCTCCAACACCACAGTTCAAAAGCATCAATTCTTCAGTGCTCAGCTTTCTTCACACTCCAACTCTCATATATAGGAGATCAATAATTTAAATGACTGCATACTACCAAGATCAGAAGACTGCATAGCAACATCTTTACTATACTTAAAAAGCAAAAATTAAAACCTATCAACTCTGAATTTTACATCCAGCAAAAATAGTCTTCTAAAATAAATATACATTAAAGATTTGGGGGATAAAAGAAAACTAAGAGAGTTCATCATAAGCAGTCCTGCACTACAAAAAATGATAAAGGAAGTTCTCCCTTGATAGAAGAAAATGATACTGTAGAGAAACTTGAAACCGGAGGGAACTTGAATCTGCAGGAAGCAATGAAGAATGCTTAAGACAGTAAATATATAGGTAGACAAAAAATACTAATTTGCCTTTTAATTTGTTTAAAGCAAAGAGAACTTTAAAAAAACATAATGTTTACTGTAGGGTATATGATATATGTAGATAGAAATCACATTACAATTATAGAATGAAAAAAATAGAATATAGAAGAGAATGAAAAGGGATTAGGGGGGCTATGTTCCAAGATCTCCAGTTAGTTAAGTCACTCAGTCGTGTCCGACTCTTTGCGATCCCATGAACTGTAGCCCATCAGGCTCCTCCATCCATAGGATTCTCCAGGCAAGAATACTGGAATGGGTTGCCATTTCCTTCTCCAGGGGATCTTCCCGACCCAGGGATTGAACCCAGGTCTCCCACATTGCAGGCAGACGCTTTAACCTCTGAGCCACCAGGGAAGCCCAAATACACAAACAACCCAAATAAAAAAGTGGGCCAAAGGCCTTAACAGACACCACATCAAAGAAGACAAGCAGATGGGAAATAAGCATATGAAAAGATGTTCCGTGTCACATGTCATCAGGGAAAACACGCCTTTACACACCTATTAGAATGCCCCAATCTAAGAACATCAACAACATCAAATGCTAGTGAAGCAAGCAGAGCAAGAGCAAGAGATCTCCAGTGGGTGCCTGAAACTGAAGATTGTACCTTTGTATAACTATGTTTTGTATACTATGGAAAAACTATGTTTATTCCTATCCAGACATCCGCATGATAAAGTTAAATATATAAATTAGGCATAGTAAAAGATTAACAACTAATAATAGAGAAATTATAACAATGAAAGTGAAAGTGAGGTCGCTCAGTCGTGTCCGACCCTTTGCGACCCTGTGGACTGTAGCCCACCAGGCTCCTCAGTCCATGGGATTCTCCAGGCAAGAATACTGGAGTGGGTTGCCATTTCCTTCTCCAGGGGATCTTCCCCACCTAGGGATTGAACCCAGGTCTCCCACATTGCAGGCAGATGCTTTAACCTCTGAGCCACCAGGGAAGCCAATATACTGCATAAAAATAATGTGAATGTGATCTCTCTCTTTGTTTTTCAGAATATCTTATTTACTGTACTCTTGGGAGATGTGAGATGATACAATGTCTACCTGATGGATGAAATGAGATGAATGACACAGGTACTATGACATAGCATTCGGTTATCCACCTTTTCGCTTAAAGAAAGCACTTTATGGCTTCTATTTGGCATATGTGAATTGCCAGCATCACTACTCTTACGCTTGGAGGCCATTATTAAGTAAAATAGAATTGGAAAGAAAGTGAAAGTGTTAGTCTCTCCGTGGTGTCTGACTCTTTGTGACCCCATGGGGTGTAATCCACCAGGTTTCTCTGTCCATGGAATTCTCCAGGCAAGAATACTGGAGTGGGTAGCCATTCCCTTCTCCAGGGAATCTGAACATCAGCAGTGCAATACCATGACAGTTGATCTGATAGCCGAGATAACTCTGTAGTGACTGTTGGACAGGTAGCACATAGAGCACGCATACGCTAGACAAAAAGATGACTCATGTCCCTGGTGGGACTGAGCAGGGTGGCACAAAATTTCAACACACTACTCGGAATGGTGTGTAATTTAAAACTTATGAATTGTTTAAAGGCATATCTCAGAGAACTGTGGATTTGGTTCCAGACCACCATAATAATCACAATCAAGTGAGTTACATGAAATTTTTGATTTACCAGTGCTTATAAAATGTATGTTTGCACTATACTATAGTAAGTATGCAATAGCATTGCTATCATCTGAGCCTTTTAGCAAGTTGTAATCTTTTTTGCAATAGTGACATCAAAGATCACAGATTACTGTAACAAATATAAAAATAATGAAAAACTTTGAACTGTTGCAAGGATTGTCAAAATGTGAGACAGTGACATGAAAGAAGTGAAGGCTATTGTAAAAATGATGCCGATACACTTGCTCTATGTAGGGTTGCCACAAAGTTTCATTTTGTAAAATATGCAGTGTTTGAGAAGTGCAGTAAATCAAAGCACAATAAAACAAGGTATGCCTGCATTTCTGGAATTTTCCATTTAATGGTTTTGAGCCATGATTGACCTTGGGTAATGGAAATAGTGGAAAGCAAAACCATGGATACTGATGGGGGGAGGGTGCAGCTACTGTAGTTAAATAAATAGAGCTACTAGAGTTGTATGATTCTTATGTTTTAGGTAAAGTGGTATAATAACAACTCTAACTAGAATGAACAGTTAGGGATGGATATTAGAATCACTACAGCAAACATTAATGAACAATGTAAAAGAGTACAGCTAAAGTACCAATAAATGGAATTCTAAAACATGTTAAGATAATTCCAAAGAAGTTAGGAGAGAGAGCACAGAAAAATGAGAAAAACAGATGATGTAAACAAGAAACATGTAATGAAAACAGTAAGCCTAAATCAAAACATATGTGTAACTATGTTACATATTAATGAATTAAACAGTCTATTTCCAAGGCAGAGGTTATCAATATGGATTTTAAAAAGCAAGATCATATTTTGAAAACATGGATTTATAAATGCTGTCTATAATAGTTGCACTTTAAAAGTAAGACATGTATAGGTTGAGAGTAAAATACTGGAAAACAAGATACACCATGCAAATAGGAAACACAGGAAGGCTGGAATGGCTACATTCATATCAGAAAAAGTAGATTAAAAGGGACATTTCCGAATGATAATAGGGTCAGATCATCAGGAAGACATAGCCATAAAAGTATACATGCCAAATAAGAGGGCTTCAAAATATGTGAAGCAAAAAAGGGGCAGAATTAACTGGATAAATGTCATTATATAGCATTACAGCATTATGTACATAGGTTTTGACTCCCTGATTACAATTCAGGTTAGAAAGCATTTATATTAATGCTTACTGTATATTGGCTTTAGGGAACATAGAATAATATGACAGGGTCTGTATTTAAGTGAGTTTACAATCTTACTGGGACATGATATCTGTGCTTAGAATACAATGAAAGAATAGGAAGTTTTAGAAATAGGAAAATAAGACTTTTTCTTCTGTTCCCTTTGTATTGATACATGGCACAAAATAGCTACATCGATACAGTGATAACAAATAGTCACTTTGATGAAGGTGACAACAATTACCAACAAAACACAGATCTAGGATCTGGATCTTACTAAAACTAAAACAGAGCATAATAGATATTGAGTTGACTGCTCAGTCATTCCTTTCCACTTCTTACGAAATGCCACTTTTTTGTCAGATGGCATTGACACCAACCCCAGTTTCAGAACACGGTGTGGTTTGTCGCTAAGTGTAACCTCATTGCCATTGCTACAGCAGTGGGTTTGAGGTGACTACTGTTTGATGTGTGCCAAGTCACTTCAGTTCAGTTCAGTTCAGTCTCTCAGTCGCGTCCAACTTTTTGTGACCCCATGAACTGCAGCACGCCAGGCCTCCCTGTCCATCACCAACTCCCGGAGTTCACTCAGACTCATGTCCATCGAGTCAGTGATGCTATCCAGCCAGCTCATCCTCTGTCATCCCCTTCTCCTCTTGCCCCCAATCCCTCCCAGCATCAGAGTCTTTTCCAATGAGTCAACTCTTTGCGTGAGGTGGCCGAAGTACTTGAGTTTCAGCTTTAGCATCTTTCCTTCCAAAGAAATCCCAGGACTGATCTCCTTCAGAATGGACTGGTTGGATCTCCTTGCAGTCCAAGTGACTCTCAAGAGTCTTCTCCAACACCACAGTTCACTTCATTCATGTCTAATTCTTTGCATCCCCATGAACTGTAGCCTGCCAGGCTTCTATGTCCATGGTATTCTCCAGGCAAGAATACTGGAGTGGGTTGCCGTTTCTTCCTCCAAGGGATCTTCCCAACCCAGGGATGGAACCCACATTTCTTATGTCCTGTGCACTGGCAGACAGCTTCTTTACTGCTAGAGCCACCTGGGAAGCCACTGTTTGGTGGTGGCAGGGAAAAACTTTTATTTCCTGCTGCCTGTGGTCAAGGGATTGTGCAATTATAATTGCTTTTAGTTTCCAGTTTACCTCTGAATGAAACCTAATAAACACATTTAAAGCATTTCAAGCAGTTCCTAGTTTAAATAGTACAAAGTAAATGTTTAACACCTTATCTATTTATTACTGTTGCTGTGTGCATGTTAATTTTCATGGAAGACTGAACTGAGAGAAAAAAAATCACCAAATTCTGGTGACATGGTTGATTCTCTGGATTAAACCAGTCTTAAAACCCTTCCAAACTCTAACCAGTTAGAGGAAGGCTTGTTTTATTTATTTATAATTGGAGAATAGTTATTGACAGTGTTGTGTTTCAGGTGTACAGCAAAGTGAATCAGTTATACACATACATATATCCACTCTTTTTTAGATTATTTTCCCTAGAGTTAGGTTTCTTGATGTTTTTTCCCACTTGAGAGTTCCTGACTGTTACTTAGTCAGTGTGATTTAACTCCATGTGAAGGACAGTTTTAAAGGGATAATCCCCAGCATCCCCATGGTGATTGAATTTAGTCTCCACATAATTGTATATACAAAATGAAATTACAGGCTATACAGGACAGGTGACTTTCCCCAACTTCCACCATCCTTTATCTTTTGCTAATTGGTATTGCAACAGGCGCCTAACCAAATTCTCTGGCTCCAGGCTTGTCCTCTCCCTTCTAATCCATCCTTCACACAGCTGCCAGAGCTATCTTTAAAATACAAATCTGATCATTTTACACATTTACAGGCACTCACATCTATGCATTATCTGCTCAACGTCTTTCTGTAGTTCCTGAATACCTATTGGATTTTGTTCAGATATCTTAGCATGGTCCACATGGTCCAAAATTTTCAGCCTCCATTTTCAGCTTTATCTCCCAGGACCCTCTCTCATAAACTTAGTGGTCACTATATCATGAACACAGGATGCTCTTGAATGTCTTCAAGTCTTTGTATGTGCTATTTTCCATGCCTGCAAGGTCTTTTTCCTGCTCTTTTTATTGGAGAACTCTCCATTATCTTTGAAGACCCTCAACTCAAATATCGTCTGATTAAGGATCATTTCTTGATACCCCTGACAGAACCATTAGAATATGATTTATCATGGAAATTTAGACTTTAAACAATGTGGAAGCCAGTTGATTGATGAAACAGCCTATGGGTGGTTTCACGTCAGCCTTGGGTAGGCAGTTGGAACAGGAAGATAGGGAAGAAGGACAAGTTGGAACCTGAATGGGACCTATGAGGGTGAATGGGAACCTCTGTTGTTGGTCTTTTGCCACCTCGAGGCCTCCAACTTTGATGCTGTGAGTGTCCACCGCAAGTGAAGCCACTCCTCTTTATCATGATTCTTGATACGTACTGAACCAGGAGGCAGAGATCTGAAGGAGGATACAGCAGAAGTTGGACCTGCTATGAGCCCAGCTGCTGCCTGTTCCCCATCCCTGACCAGGTAAACCAGCAAATTAAGCAGCCATATATGTGAGATAGGACAGTACTCTTTGCCCTGCTCCAAAACTCTGAGTGTAATAAGAACATGGCTGTTTCATTTTTCTGTCTTCCAAATTTCCCATAAAACAGCTCTCAAGGTCCACACTAACCTGGAAGTCTAGAGTGAAGGGAATTCTGAGAAACATGTATCCAGCAAAACTTAGCTGACACAGTACAAATTCATTATACTCTCATATTTTCCTTTTATAAGAGTAATGGTTTTTTGCAGATCTATTTCTACTATCAACATCTAAATTAGTTTGAGCAAGGAACATGTCTGATTTATATTTGAATCTGAAGCTCCTACCTTAAATGGAAGGTACTTAATGTTCAGTAAAATAAGTAATAATAATGTATTCTTAAACATAACAACTTAATACTGAGTAAAATGCTTAATTAATATTATTTTTATGTATTTCTTCCACATTGGTTGAGAAACCAGTGTTTGGCATTTGTATAACCACCTGAGTAATGTTCTGGAAAAGGGAGGTTTTTTTAATATCCATGCTGGAACTGAATTCTGGAGGGGAATAAACCTACTTCATTGGTAAATTTTGGTAGGGTGCTGACTGCTTCAAAGGATGTCAGAGTAAAGTATTCCCTTTGGAATGCAGTGCCAAGTTTTCCAAACAGGTGGGAAAGGTTAATTATTTTAAGCATTTGGAACTTGGCAACAAGTAGGATGGAACAAACATACTGACTAGACATATGCTATAGAATATTCCATAAAGCTCCCTCTCATCTGTAGTGGTTTACACAGAGAGCAGAACATATGGCAGGATTTGTTTGGCTTTTTCTCTGGAATTATCTGTCAGGACATGAGCTGCCACCTAATTACCCACTCACATTACACTCTGCTTTTCCATTTTTGGTCTGATTTCTCAAAGCCTTCAGACACTGATTTTTTCATTTTTTTAAAATTAATTTTATCTGACCTACTAAAGAGTTGTGTGCATTTCTGGGAGACATTTTTAGAGTTTTGAAATGTGGACTCCATCTCCTGGCTCTTTGACTCTACAGCCTATCAAGGCAACTGTATCTTAGAAATGTATGATTGATCACCCTACTAAAGGGCAAAGGGCTTGGAGGGAATGGTGGGAACTACTAGAATCAAACTTTTATGTTTTCTTGAGCACCTCCTATGTGTAGGCATGTCTCTCAGTGAAGCAGTACTTCTCTAAGTTCTTAAGGGTGAGGTGAGAACCAATTCAAAAATTGGTTTTTGAAAGATACAAATCTTTCTTTGGGATCATATATGTAAGTGATGCATAAATTTATATTTTCATTTTTACTTACAACAAATGACCACTGTCTGGTATTCCATAAAACAAATTATTACGGCTTATTGAAAATTGATATTTATAAGTTGACATATTAGGGAACCTGACTTGGCATAATAGATATTCTACTAAAATGTGTTGATTATTTTGAAAAGTTTTTATTGAGCATATACCCTATAGATAATTGGAATTATTGAAAATTTTGAGAAAGAATACATCTTTATCAGTATAGAATGAATGTTGCTTTGGTAGAGTCATGGCTTTCCTTTGCTATTCTAGTAGTAATCAACTCACATCTATAACTCTTACTTCTGCTATAAGCTTATTTGTGTGTGTGTAAATATTGCACAATTAATTTTTTGGTTTCTATTTATCTTCTCTCCAATTCATGTGATCATTCAGTTCTTACTCTACTGAAAAGTAGGAATAGGCAGTGTTGGTGACCTGCACAGAGTTCTGTTATGCTTAAGGAGATTTCACTCAGGTAAATTAGTTGTCTGCTGGTACAGAGAGACACCAACATTACAGAATAATCAAAGGATAGAGAGTGGAGACTTGGCATTTTTGTTTACTTTCATGGTAATCATCTATGCTGATGCTTTCCCATCTAGTAATTACTTTTAAAACTAACATTGGTAATAAAATCAGCAGCATTCAGCATCCACACTCATGCTCTGAGGGAAGCAGGAAACGGACTGGCCTTCAGTGTCTTGTTTAACACCAGCAGCGAGAGCTGAGTGTATGGCCCAGAGTAATAAATGCTCTGTCACGCCTTGCTGCTTAAATTTTTTATAACTTTTAAGCTCTATTAAAGGAAGTGATGTCAAGAGTATTTAGTGGAGATAGCTTCTAGCAATGGCTTTTTATTAAGAAAGATGACACCAATCATGCAACTGATGATGGAGTGAGAAAAGATATTACCCTGCTGCAGATGGGCTTATTATCTCCATCCTGGAATGGTTGACTGCTGTTAGAAATGGTTGAGCAAAAGAGCGCAAAAGAATTGACTGGCATGACTCAATCAAAATGTTTGTGTCTGGATTTCCTTAGCGGAGAGGCATGGACTTAGGAAATGATCTGTGACTAATTCAGTTTTTATTTTAATAAATGCTCATCTTTGCCATGTATAAAGTGGATCCACTACTCAGAGAACAAAGTGCGTTCTCTGCTCTCTCTCTCCAGCTATTTTGTGTGCCGGCTAGGAGTGCGAAAGTCTTCATGATTTTTCAGTCTCCTTTCCATGATTGCATTCCATGCCTCCCATCCATCATATGCAGGACTGCCTTCTGGGCCCATAAGACTTTTAGGGCCCAAGAAAATTTTTCATTTCTTTTCATATCAGAAGGGAAAAAAATGAACTTTTGGGTCAAAGAAAATGTTTTAATGTATAATAATATATTCTTCTTTATACCAACACAGTTGTTAAGTATAATTTTTTAAATAATATTTAATGAAGGAGTAGACCCACAAAGACATAATGTTTGGGACTCCACCCATGCCCCACGAAAGTCACAAGGCAGTCCTAAGTGGGCATGCTGTAAATATACTAATTAATTGAAAAATAATGTTTGGATGCTCCACTGTATCTCTTTGAGGACTCAATTATGTTCATGCCACCTGTAGGAAGGTTGATGCAACAGAAGAAGAGTACAGACAGTGATCCAGGAAATCTAAGTTTGAGACTTACCTCTACAGCATCTGTTTTTTGTTTTATTTTTCACTTTACAATATTGTATTGGTTTTGCCATACATCAACATGAATCCGCCACAGGTTTACATGCGTTCCCCATCCTGAACCCCCTTCCCTCCTCCTCCCTGTACCGTCCCTCTGGGTCATCCCAGAAAGTCACTTAGGAATTTGGACTCCTTTTCCTTACTTACCCTTAAAAAAGAGTTTGGATTCAATTTCTAGAATCTCTCTAGTTTAGAAGTTCTGTTATGCTAATCTAAAACAGGTTGCTAAAGTTCCTTCATGAAAAATTCTAGGCAGATGGTAAAAATCACATTTTCTGGTTATTTCCTGAGCTCATAGTAGGTGCTCAATAAACAGAGGTTGAATTAAAGACTTTGATGCTGCTGGGTTCCTACAAAAACATCTGCCCTCTCCATCTCTGACCACAGGATAGATGTGTAATTGTCTAGAAGAGATGTGGAAGATGATGATCAGGCCGTGCATTTTCTGATGCTCCTTTCCAAACCTGTCATTCTTTCTTGTTGAGGAAACTCAAGCTGGTATTTCTTGGCCAGGCTTAAAGATATCTCTAAAATGACAGCATGTGTCTTTGGATTCAGAACTGAATTGGCAACAGGATAGACTGTCCAAGAGCCCCCTGGTTCAGGTTGGCCACCCACTGGTGACAGTTTCCAAAATACAGGTGCTCACCTGCTCATCTCACTCTCTCTTTGGCCACATTTGCTTGCAAACCTGAGTCCCAGTAAGCCTTTTGCTTCTGGGAGTTGTGGCCTAGGTAGGGCTGAAGTTCAGCTAATCCCCTGAAGAGAAGACAGCTGCAGTGAGTGACAGATACTCCCCTACCCCCAACAGCCCCCTCACCGCCTTTGCCACCCACTGAAGCTGTAAAAGATGAGTGCCCTTCCTTCCACATTCCTAAAAATGAATCTTAAAGAACCGAAGAACAAGCAGTAGTTGTTAAATTATTAACTAGCAATGGTGAGTGAAATGGACATAGACCCTGCTCTCTAAGACCATAAAAAACCCAAAGGAAAACACCAACAAGGAAAGAAAGCTAATAAGCACTATTTTTTAAATATTGTTCTCATGTTGTCTTAGAAAAAAGTAACAGCATGGAAACTTTTGTTCTTCTTTAGAAAACATACTGCAGAGTTAACACTCATGTGGGCCAAGCCCCAAGGCATGCTGGAACCTCAAAGGGGAGCAGACAAGTAATGAACCTGTAAGTAGTGAACCTGGAGCAGGGTGACCCCTGGGCTAAAGACAGATTCAAGAGCTTTTATCTCCAGGTAGGGTTGCCTAATTGTTTCAGTTCAGTTCAGTTGCTCAGTCGTGTCTGACTCTTTGTGACCCTATGAACTGCAGCATGACAGGCCTCCCTGTCCATCACCAACCCCTGGAGATTACCCAAACCCATGTCCATTGAGTCCATGATGCCATCCAACCATCTCATCCTCAGTTGTCCCCTTCTCCTCCTGCCCTCAATCTTTCCCAGCATCAGGGTCTTTTCAAATGAGGCAGCTCTTCGTATAAGGTGATCAAAGTATTGGAGTTTCAGCTTCAACATCAGTCCTTGCAATGAAAGCACAGGACTGATCTCCTTCAGGATGGACTGGTTGGATCTCCTTGCAGTCCAAGGAACTCTCAAGAGTCTCCTCCAACAGCACAGTTCAAAAGCATCAATTTTAAAAAATATGCTCAGCTTTCTTTATACTCCAATTCTCACATCCATACATGACTACTGGAAAAACCATAGCCTTGACTAAATGGATCTTTGTTGTCAAAGTAATATGTCTGCTTTTTAATATGGTGTCCAGGTTGGTCATAACTTTGCTTCCAGGGAGTAAGCATCTTTTAATTTCATGGCTGCAGTCACTATCTGCAGTGATTTTGGAGCCCCCAAAAATCAAGTCAGCCACTGTTTCCACTGTTTCCCCATCATTTGCCATGAATGATGGGACTGGATACATTGATCTTAGTTTTCTGAATGTTGTGCTTTAAGCCAAGTTTCTCACTCTCCTCTTTCACTTTAATGAAGAGGCTCTTTAGCTCTTCTTCACTTTCTGCCATAAGAGTGGTGTCATCTGCATATCTGAGGTTATTGATATTTTCCTGGCTATCTTGATTCCAGCTTGTGCTTCATCCAGCCCAGCATTTCTCATGATGTACTCTGCATATAAGTTAAATAAGCAGGGTGACAACATATAGCCTTGACGTACTCCTTATCCTATTTGGAACCAGTCTATTGTTCCATATACAATTCTAACTGTTGCTTCCTGACCTGCATACAGATTTCTCAGGAGGCAGGTCAGGTGGTCTGGTATTCCCATCTCTTTCAGAATTTTCCACAGTTTATTGTGATCCACACACTCAAAGGCTTTGGCCTAGTCAATAAAGCAGAAATAGATGTTTTTCTTGAACTCTTGCTTTTTCCATGATCCAGCGGATGTTGGCAATTTGATCTCTGGTTCCTCTGCCTTTTCTAAAACCAGCTTGAACATCTGGAATTTCACGGTTCATGTATTGTTGAAGCCTGGCTTGGAGAATTTTGAGCATTACTTTACTAGTGTGTGAGATGAGTGCAATTGTGTGGTAGTTTGAGCATTCTTTGGCATTGCCTTTCTTTGGGATTGGAATGAAAACTGACCTTTTCCAGTCCTGTGGCCACTGCTGAGTTTTCCAAATTTGCTGGTATATTGAGTGCAGTACTTTCACAGCATCATCTTTCAGGATTTGAAATAGCTCAACTAGAATTCCATCACCTCCACTAGCTTTGTTCATAGTGATGCTTCCTAAGGCCCGCTTGACTTTGCATTCCAGGATGTGGCTCTGGGTGAGTGATCACACCATCATGATTATCTGGGTCGTGAAGATCTTTTTTGTACAGTTCTTCTGTGTATTCTTGCCACGTCTTCTTAATGTCGTCTGCTTTGTTAGGTCCCTACCATTTCTGTCCTTTATCGAGCCCATCTTTGCATGAAGTGTTCCCTTGGTATCTCTAAATTCTTGAAGAGATCTCTAGTCTTCCCATTCTATTGTTTTTCTTTATTTCTTTGCATTGATGGCTGAAGAAGGCTTTCTTATCTCTCCTTGCTCTTCTTTGGAACTCTGCATTCAAATGGGTATATCTTTCCTTTTCTCCTTTGCTTTTTGCTTCTCTTCTTTCCGCAGCTATTTGTACGGTCTCCTCAGACAGCCATTTTGCTTTTTTGCATTTCTTTTTCTTGGGCATGATCTTGATTCCTGTCTCCTGTACAATGTCATGAACCTCCGTCATAGTTCATCAGGCATTCTGTCTATCAGATCTAGTCCCTTAAATCTATTCCTCAAAAAAAAAAAAAAAAAAATCTATTTCTCACTTCCACTGTATAATCATAAGGGATTTGATTTAGGTCATACCTGAATGGTCTAGTGGTTTTCCCCACTTTCTTCAATTTAAGTCTGAATTTGGCAATAAGGAGTTCATGATCTGAACCACAAGTCAGCTCCTGGTCTTGTTTTTGCTGACTGTATAGAGCTTCTCCATCTTTGGCTGCAAAGAACATAATCAATCTGATTTTAGTGTTGACCATCTGGTGATGTCCATGTGTAGAGTCTTCTCTTGTGTTGTTGGAAGAGGGTGTTTGCTATGACCAGTGTGTTCTCCTGGCAAAACTCTATTAGCCTTCGCCTTGCTTCATTCTGTACTCTAAGGCCAAATTTCCCTGTTACTCCAGGTGTTTCTTGACTTCCTACTTTTGCATTCCAGTTCTCTAAAATAAAAAGGACATCTTTTGGGGGTGTTAGTTATAAAAGGTCTTGTAGGTCTTCACAGAACTGTTCAACGTCAGCTTCTTCAACATCACTGGTCAGGGCATAGTCTTGGATTACCATGATATTGTTTCAGCAACTTTAAAACTATAGTTTATCTTTGAAAGCTACCATTTGTGTGAGAAGAATTCTGGACTATGGATTAGCTTGTATAATCCACATAATTAGACTGTATTCTCTTTATTTTACACAGTAAGGGTGGAGCTGAGGGTCAGACTTCAGTGCACAGAGCTCCAATCTGCTGCTTATAAGAGTGCCTATGTCCAGGTTCGATGCACGATGCTGGATGCTTGGGGCTGGTGCACTGGGACGGCCCAGAGGGAGGGTATGGGGAGGGAGGCTCAAGGAGGGTTCAGGATGGGGAGCACAGGTATACCTGTGGCGGATTCATTTCGATGTTGGGCAAAACTAATACAATGTTGTAAAGTTTAAAAATAAAATAAAAAGAAAAAAAAAAAAAGAGTGCCTATGGTCTTGCCTTCTGCTTTAGTATTAGATCTATTTTGACAAGAGCAGATATAGACAAAGGTTGGTCCTCTAAGGAGGGAGATGCCTAGTTCCCAATGCTATATCTTGATTGATTACCCAGAGAAGATTCAGAAAATGCTAGAAGTAACTTGCTTTCCCATCTCAAGGTTGTTCTACATGGAAAATGAATTATCCTGCCTTTCAGAGCACACAGAGGGAAAAGCTCATAAATGATGTGTCTGCTTTTCTTTCATGGTCATAATTCTTGTTTTTCTTTTGAGCTTTTTTTTTAGCACCTCTTAATATGGTATAATATAAACAAATGCTTTTGTGTGATCATCTGTTAACAGATATGTTTTTAATGATGTGATTGATCCTGAAAATATAAAGCCGAATTGGAGATTAATGACAGGATGCTAAGCTTTTTTATCCTTAAAAGCAAATATTTTTTAAAATTACTCTTCATTTCTGAACCTTTGCATCTTTAAACTTTCCATTTTTAAACATCTTACTGTTTCTTTTAAGTCCTGATTGAACACAATGGCTTTCTGACTTCTGAGGTTGTATTCAGTTCGTATTTTTTAATGTTTTCTATTTAATTATCTTCTGTTCTCATAAGATTCTTTAGCTAATGGACAGTTCAGTTTCTTACCAATGATTTCTGTCTGACCCTGATCAAAGCAGAGCTCTTGTTTACTGTTTGTGTTATAATATACAGATCTGCAGAGAGGGCAGAGTAAGAGGAAGCAAGGCATACATGTAAAGGAGATGAAAACAGACCACAGAATAAAATGTTACAGCCTTAATCACAGCAACAGGCATACTGGAAATTTATATTATAAATGAGAATACCAAATGGATATGATATCCAAAAAGCATGAAACATATAAATATTGTCTTATTGCTGTTTTTAGTTCTCCGTTCCTCCTTGATCTTTAGTGAATGAGAACACTGGGAATGGGAAGGAGTCAGGATTTACTGATTAAGTGCCACATACTTGTACTGGGCACCTTACTTCCTATATTTTGTCTATTTTCATGATTACCTCAAGAGCCAGGGAGTTTTATTACCATTTTCCAGATATAAAAACAGATTCAGAGATATTAGCTGACTTATTATAGTCACGTAATCAAGAATTTAAAGGCCTACTTTATCTTTTGCTGAGATTTAAATGATTTATTTTATGTTTTATAATTTATTTTTAATTAGAGGATAATTGCTTTACAATGTTGTGTTGGTTTCTGCCATACATCAACATGAATCAGCCTTCGATATATGCACATATCCCCTCCTTGAGCCTCCCTCCCACCTCCCACCCCATCCCACTCCTGAAGTTTGTCACAGAGCACCAAGCAGAGCTCCCTGCACTATCTGTTTTACACATGTTAATGTATATGTTTCATTGCTACTCTCTCAATTCATTGAAAGGACCATTTAAGTTTAATTCAGAAGCCTGTGCTCATTCCCCTCTCTCTGCTGCTTTCAGGAGAGAAATGGGCCAAGATGAGGCCAAGGACAAAAATATGGCTATTCATTCAGTGATGAATGCATTGGCTTCCTGAATTAAAACATTAATACTATTATTATTGTAATTTTATTATAATATGTTATGCATTGTGTCGAGTATGATATATTGTATAAATAACATAAATTATAATAATTTTGTTCTTCATTTCAGTTCAGTTCAGTCTCTCAGTCGTGTCCGACTCTTTGTGACCCCATGAATTGCAGCACACCAGGCCTCCCTGTCCATCACCAACTCAAACTCAAACTCATGTCCATCGAGTCGGTGATGCCATCCAGCCATCTCATCCTCTGTCATCCCCTTCTCCTCCTGCCCCTAATCCCTCCCAGCATCAGAGTCTTTTCCAATAAGTCAACTCTTCACATGAGGTGGCCAAAGTATTGGATTTTCAGCTTTAGCATCAGTCCTTCCAAAGAACATCCAGGACTGATCTCCTTTAGAATGGACTGGTTGGATCTCCTTGTAGTCCAAGGGACACTCAAGAGTCTTCTCCAACACCATAATTCAAAAGCATCAATTCTTCAGTGCTCAGCTTTCTTCACAGTCCAACTCTCACATCTGTACATGACCACTGGAAAAACCATAGCCTTGACTAGATGGACCTTTGTTGGCAAAGTAATGTCTCTGCTTTTTAATATGCTATCTAGGTTGGTTATAACTTTCCTTAAGGAATAAGTGTCTTTTAATTTCATGGCTGCAATCACCATCTGCAGTTATTTTGGACTTAAAAAACTGTAAATGATAATCTTGAATTAGATTTGTAAACCTCTTTTACTGCTTCACTCAGTTCAGTTCAGTTCAGATGCTCAGTCGTGTCTGACTCTTTGCTACCCCATGAATTGCAGCATGCCAGGCCTCCCTGTCCATCACCAACTCCCAGAGTTCACTCAGACTCACGTCCGTTGAGTCAGTGACGCCATCCAGCCATCTCATCCTCTGTCATCCACTTCTCCTCCTGCCCCCAATCCCTCCCAGCATCAGAGTCTTTTCCAATGAGTCAACTCTTCGCATGAGGTGGCCAAAGTACTGGAGTTTCAGCTTTAGCATCATTCCTTCCAAAGAAATCCCAGGGCTGATCTCCTTCAGAATGGACTGGTTGGATCTCCTTGCAGTCCAAGGGACTCTCAAGAGTCTTCTTCAACACCACAGTTCAAAAGCATCAATTCTTTGGCGCTCAGCTTTTTTTACAGTCCAACTCTCACATCCATACATGACCACTGGAAAAACCATAGCCGTGACTAGGTGGACCTTTGTTGGCAAAGTAATGTCTCTGGTTTTTAATATGCTATCTAGGTTGGTCATAACTTTCCTTCCAAGGAGCAAGTGTCTTTTAATTTCATGGCTGAAATCACCATCTGCAGTGATTTTGGAGCCCCCCAAAATAAAGTCTGACACTGTTTCCACTGTTTCCCCATCTATGAAGTGATGGGACCAGATGCCATGATCTTAGTTTTCTGAATGTTGAGCTTTAAGCCAACCTTTTCACTCTCCACTTTCACTTTCCTCAAGAGGCTTTTTAGTTCCTCTTCACTTTCTGCCACGAGAGTGGTGTCATCTGCATATCTGAGGTTATTGATATTTTTCCCGGCAATCTTGATTCCAGCTTGTGCTTCTTCCAGCCCAGCGTTTCTCATGACAGAACTAGGTGCTAGCAGATGCTAATCTTGCTGAGACTCTTCCTGGACTTACAGGGCATTTCCTCAGTGCAAACGAACAGAGAGAAAACTGGTATCTTTTCTTCTTCATGTAAGGGCACTGATCCATCACAAGAGGAACACCCCAATGACATAATCTAAACCTAGTCACTTCCCAAAGGCCCCACTTCCAAAAATGCCATCATATTGGGAGTTAGGGCTTTAACATATGAATTTAGAGATCTCTTCAAGAAAATTAGAGATATCAAGAACATTTCATGCAAAGATTGGCATAATAAAGGACAGAAATGGTAGGGACCTAACAGAAGCAGAAGATATTAAGAAGTGGAAAGAATATACAGAAGAACTATACAAAAAAGATCTTCATGACCCAGGCAATCATGATGGTGTGATCACTAACCTAGAGCCAGACATCCTGGAATGTGATGTCAGGTGGGCCTTAGGAAGCATCACTATTAACAAAGCTAGTGGAGGTGATGGAATTCCAGTTGAGCTATTTCAAATCCTGAAAGATGATTCTGTGAAAGTACTGCACTCAATATACCAGCAAATTTGGAAAACTCAGCAGTGGCCACAGGACTGAAAAAGATCAGTTTTCATTCCAATCCCAAAAAAGGCAATGTCAAAGAATGTTCAAACTACTGCACAATTGGACTCAACTCACATGCTAGCAAAGTAATGCTCAAAATTCTCCAAGCCAGGCTTCAACAATACGTGAACTGTGAACTTCAGAGGTTCAAGCTAGATTTAGAGAAGGCATAAGAACCAGAGAGAAAATTGCCAACATCCGTTGTATCATGAAAAAAGCAAGAGAGTTCCAGGAAAACATCTATTTTTGCTTTATTGACTATGCCAAAGCCTTTGACTGTGTGGATCACAACAAACTGTGGAAAATTCTGAAAGAGATGGGAATACCAGGCCACCTGACCTGCGTCTTGAGAAATCTGCATGCAGGTCAGGAAGCAACAGTTAGAACTGGACATGGAACAACAGACTGGTTCTAAACAGGGAAAGGAGTATGTCAAGGCTGTAAATTGTCACCCTGCTTATTTAACTTCTATGCAGAGTACATCATGAGAAACTCTGGGCTGGAAGAAGCACAAGCTGGAGTCATGATTGCTGGAAGAAATATCAGTAACCTCAGATATGCAGATGACACCACCCTTATGGCAGAAAATGAAGAAGAACTAAAGAACCTCTTGATGAAAGTGAAAGAATAGTGTGAGAAAGTTGGTTTAAAGCTCAACATTGAGAAAACGAAGATCATGGCATCTGGTCCCATCACTTCATGGGAAATAGATGAAACAGTGGAAACAGTGAGAGACCTGATTTTTGGGGGCTCCAAAATCACTGCAGATGGTGACTGCAGTCATGAGATTAAAAGACACTTGCTCCTTGGAAGAAAAGTTATGACCAACCTGGACAGCATATTAAAATGCAGAGACATTACTTTGCCAACAAAAGTCCATGTAGTTAAAGCTTTATTTTTTCCAGTGGTCATGTATGGATGTGAGAGTTGGACTATAAAGAAAGCTGAGCACAGAAGAATTGATGCTTTTGAACTGTGGTGTTGAAGAAGACTCTTGAGAGTCCCTTGGACTGCACGGAGATCCAGCCAGTCCATCCTAAAGGAAATCAGTCCTGAATATTCATTGGAAGGACTTACACTGAAGTTGAAACTCCAATACTTTAGCCACCTGATGCGAAGAACTGACTCATTAGAAAAAGCCCTAATGCTGGGAAAGGTTGAAGGTGGGAGGAGAAGGGAATGACAGAGGATGAGATGGTTGGATGGCATCACTGACTCAGTGGACATGAGTTTGGGTACACTCTGGGAGTTGGTGATGGACAGGGAGGCCTGGCGTGCTGCAGTCCATGGGGTCGCAAAGAGCTGGACACAACTGAGCGACTGAACTGACTGACTGACTTGGGGAGGATGCAAAAATTAGGCCATGGATACATGTGGGTATTCCCTTAGGTTCCAGGAATACTGCATATGTCATTTCATCTAATTCTTAAAGGACTCTATTGGGTGGTATTGTTTGTTCCATAAGCACATAAGACAAAATTTCAAGCTGAACTGAACAGTTCATTCTCCCTTTGCCCATCCTGACCCTCACTTCCTGCATGTCTGTTCAGATAAATGACCTCATTGTCTATTCTCTTGCCTACGTCTGGCTCCTGCTCATAATTCTTAACTCTTCTCACTCTGCCCCCCAGCCTCATCAAGATCTGTGGATTCTACCCTGTGAACATCTCTGGAACCCACCCAGGCAGACTCTGGCTGCCCCTGACTTGGTCCAGGCCATCACCATCTCTCAGGAACCATTTTAACCACCTAGTTGATCTTATTGCTTTCAGTCTTGCCCAACCCATCACCCCCTCCATCCTCAAGCTATCCATTCTTCACATAGCAGCCAGAGAGATCACTATGGAATGCATATCTTGGTCACATTCTTTCCTTGATTAAAACCCTGTGAACGTTCTTCATTTTCCTTAGACAAAAGGATTCCTGAACAAAACGTAAGGAATCTTTATGATCTAACCTCTGTTTCCTTCTGCAGCCTCATCTTGGAATATTCTTCCATCCTCCACATCCATCCTCCACTCACTCCGAAAGTCTTTCAGCTCCCTGTCCTGCATCTCCTTTTTGACTGCCCCTCTCACTTGACTTCACCAAGGTTGAACTCCCATCTTCAATTCCTCCCATAGGGTGGTCTCTAGAACAGAAAGGACCATGTCTGTGTCTACCAATAAATGTATTTCAAATGGAAAAATTGATCTCTAAATGCTGAGGCTCAATTACTTTCTCAGATTAAAATAGCTGGTTAATGGTAGGGTTAGGGATCTGAAAAAAACCATTTGTATCCAAACCTAATGCTTTCTTACAGCGTCAAGGTATCTATCATAGGTGGGTGAGTGTGAGGCACTCAGTAACTCATTTGGGTTGGATCATAGCACGTGCACAAGAGACAAAATGGGAAAAGAAGGCTTTTATCTTGTTGCATATGGCCTTGTGCCATTGGTCAAGGAATTAGGATTCTATTCTGCAGATTCTATTCTATGGGAAATCGTAGATGGGCACCAAAGTAACAAGAACAGAATATTTACATTTTCTTATGCCTTAAAAAAGTGAAAGTGAGGGCAGAGGAACACAAGAAGAATTGGGGGCTTTTTGCCACCATCTTCATGCATAAAATAATAGTATCTGCTTCCTATGACTTTTGTGAAAATGAAAATGAATAATACATGTAGAAATGCTGTGTATACCTCTTTATAAATGTTATTATGGTTTTTTTTTTCTCCTCTTCAAGTTGGTTCAAGGGGCTGTTCAGCTTTGTAGTTACGTCTAGAAAACTCCGAGTAAACTCTCTGAGGAGCCATTCTCTAAAGGTGGTGCTGAGACTGTAAATAAAGTTTTCAAGTTACTGGGAAGTTAGAGACCTATTCCAGGAGGCCGGAGAGGCCACTGACCACGGCAGCTGGAAATTTCTCAGGTGATAAACTGGGGTGGGGCTCAGGAAAGGTGGAAGGTACTGGTGCTGATGAGCGATCCCCCACCAGGAACAGCTGCCAGCACACTGCCAGAAACTCCTGTGAGGAGGAGCAGCTGGAAACCAGCATGGGGAGCAGCATGGAATGTCATAAAGAGGGGGCCTGACTGCTTGAAGGCCTCTGGCTGCGCTGTTTCCCCAGCTTGATTTACCGCAAAGAGAGAGGGGAGTGTACTAAGTGAGTGCTCATTACTAAGAGTGCAACTGGAAGTAAGTATTTTGATATAAATGATAATATGACTATAATAATAATTAGTAGCACATTAATTGAAGAGAGAGAAAGACCAAAGTCAGAGTCCAGAAAGTCTGTTTAGGAAACTGCGCCTGGAAAGAGGACTGCTGCTAAGAACAGCTCGTCTGGCCCAGAGTATTGCGTTTGGCTGGTGGTTGTGAGAGTGGACTTGGGAACTGGCCTTCCGAGGAAGGCCCACTGACAGGATTTTTTTCAAGGACTCCTCCTTGGATCCACTGTTTGGAAAAAGGAAGAGTAGAATGGCCCTGGGTAGAAGTTGTTCTAGAAGCTCGAGTGGGCTGGGTTAAGCCTTGGACTTGAGAGAAAGACTTTTAGGATTTCTGTGACCTTGACTTGTTTCCTATTGGCCAGCTAAATTGTGTGCCAATTTAGAGAAGCCAACTTCCAGGAACAGAAGATCAGTTTTCTTCTCCTGTATTTCCCTATCACAGGATCGCATTGTGCAAATAGCCGGTGAGCTGGCCAGACCCCCTAAACTGCTTTCTCTATGACTCAGCTCTTCACTGTAGGTCTTCCTGGCACATTAGGCAGGTGAGGTGGGAAGGCACCAGAGTACAAGTCAAATATTCTGAGTTCTATTCCCAGCTCTGCTAAGAATAAACTGACACGAACGATGTCTACGATCAACCGGTTTTCCAGATGGTACCCAGGGATTATTTTTCTAGCATCTTGGCAATGACTATGACTCATCATCTAGTCTAACAGGTCCTCAAGTAAAAGCTGAACATATAATTACGACCAAAACTCTTTTTTTACACAACTTTTAAAGAATGAAGTTTAAACACATTGTCTAAAAGAAAATGTTGTATGTGAGTGTCACAGGCAAGATTTCCCTATGCTGCTTATCAGACGCAATGCAAATGGAGCTGATTCAAAATTAGTCCCATTAGCAAGTGTCCCAAACCAACATGGGCTTACATGATTACTCCTCTCAGTCAAATTTAACTTCTTTGCAAATACAACTGAGAAAACTGCCCTTTAATTTGAATCTAGTTTATTTAATGAAACCCCTTTCTCAGTTAATTGGACATAAGTTGTAAGAATGAAAAAAAGGGCTTCACATGCCACATAACAGCTTAACAGTGTCTGTGGCAAGCAGCAAAACCAGTCGACGTTCTTGAAGAGACGGATCAGTGGTCTGGTCTCAACCTCAGGCCTGGGAAAACCATTAACCAAACAACTTGAGTTTTATTTTTAATTTGATACACTGTGTTTGATGCAAAATGTATGGGCATTTTGAGAGGCGGTTTGCTCAATTGTGGGGAATGGCTGTAATCCCAGTGGGTTTATCTTGCAGGCTCGGGAGGCCACTGTTATTTCCTGGTGGGTGTCTCAGGGAGTAGGCAGGAGAATGTGGAGAATCTGCACAAATGAAGCTTTCTGAAGCAGCCCTTTGATTAGGTTAGAACAGGCTTCTTTATCCCCGATGGAGGCTGTGAGTTGGGCTGTGGGTGAAGTGCCAAATAGGCGTCGGCTGCTTTGTGACTATGGGGTCACAGCAGGCCTCTAGGAATTTTAAAGAACAGAATTTTAAAGAACACTGGCTGGAGGTGGTAAAGTTATGGAAATGCCCCCCTGAGGAAGGGAGAAGAACATAGGTTTTCTGAGGGAAACCCACCTCTTGATGCTCACATGGCCACTTCCATTTTCTTCCTTCATCCAGCAAACAATTCTTGAGTGCCTGCTCTGTACTGAGCATATGGCTAAGATAAGGTCTCTGACTTGGAAAAACTCATTTTTGACAGGCATGATTCCCATCCAGATAATTAAGGCACAAATTAAAAATGGTGATGCTTATGGTATGTAGAAAATTCAGTGAACACATGAAGGACAGAGTGACTAAATAATTGGGAACGTCAATGTAACTCATTGTAGCAAACATATATGGCATGCTTGTGCCGTGCCATGCTCAATGGATTGACCTGGGTCCCAACGAAGGGCAAGACAGAAGCATCTTGTCTGCATGGAGTTTCGTCTAGAGTGCCAGGAAGGATTTTGAGAGATAACTTGGGAAGAAAGAGAGAAGGAGAGATGATATGCACAGACACAGAAAGCTGGAAAAGCGTGGAGTGCTGAGATACAAGAGTGTGTGTGGGGGAAGGGAGGAAAATAGATATTAGTGAGAAAGTTTCAAGAAAAAAGCAGAAATGTCAGGATGTTTGAAGCCATCTTTGAAGTCTCTTGCATGCCACGACATTGAGTTTGGTTTTTATCCTGTAGGCACTGGAAGGCAAAGAAAGATTTAAACAGGAAAGCTTGAGTACGTCCACATTCTAGAATAAGTCCTCCAGTAGTCAGAGAGAAAGGAAGAGGGATCTAACATAAGGCTGCTATAGCCAGTGGAGGAGAGTGGCCAGGGAGGTGGTATTTCTCCTTGTGAATTACCCCAGAGGTCAAGAAGGACAATGTCTGAAAACAGGCCACTGGATGTGGTCATTAAGAGGTCAGTGAGGACCTTCCACAAGAGTGCTCTGTGTGTAACTGGTTTAAAGAGTAATTTACAGGAAAGCAAAGCGGAGGCTCTAATTGTCCAGAGCACAGTCACTTTTTAGTGGTTGTCGTTCAGACCAGCAAGCGTGGTTTGCTTTGTAAGGAAAACAGCCCAAGGATAAATGAATGCCTGTGGGCTCCAGCAACCATGCCGGTCCCTGCGAGTTGTATCAGATGTGCAGTGGCATTGGTCTGACGTTTGTGCTGTCACTGTGAGGACCCAGGCTGACTCCAAGGCAGACTTTCTTCAGCCCAGCTTGGGTTGCCAGTTCTCTTGAATTTGCAGGGAGTTTCCTGATTTTAGAGTTTTCAGGATACCATTTGCAAATCATTCCTGGTCCCCAGTGACATTTCTCATCCTCTGAGGATGAAGTGGGGAACACCCTCCCTGAGTCCTAGCAGGGCAGGGGAGGGGTTCTGAAGCACTCACTGTACCAGATCCCCGATAATCCACTGGAAAGTCTGTAAAGGTGGAGTTACACCCCAGGGACCCCATCCTGTGATTGCTCCTCTGTTTCCCCACCCAGCGATAGAGCAGGCCTGTTTTTCTGACATTGTGACCCAGCTAGCTTTTTGCCATGATCAATGTTTCCATTCTTTTCCAAAATAAACATGTTGATGGTAATTTTCAAACAGAGAAATGAAAGTTTTCCATTCCTAGGTGCAGTGCATATATTTTTGGAAACAAAAGAATTTAGCAAAGGCTAAATCTAATCTCTGGTTACTTTGTAATTTTTCTGGGGCATTAGACCTTAGAAAGCAATTTTTTTTTCTTTTAGATTTAGTTAAATTCTCTCCCCCCCACCTCCCCACTCCTTCTGGTTTTGTTCAGAATTATCAAGCAGAATAGCTTGAAGAGAATAAGACCTTATTGTATCACATTTCACAAATGAGCCAGGAGGAAACAGGAGCCAAGCCTGGAAATGAGAAAGTCCTTGTAAATGACCAACAGAAAATAGGAGTTAAAATACGTAACTGTTGTTGTGCCAGAAAATTGTCTGCCCTCTCTGAATGAACTGGGAGTGCTGGTTTGCACTTACACAAGGTTTTAAAAATAAATAAATGCCATTCTCCCTGCTCAAATGAAATATAATTTCATAACTGCTTTGAAGATAAGCCTGCCTTTTTGTATCTATAGAAATGAACCGCTTAATACCCTTGAAAGTCCCAGATATCGTACCTGTTTAATATAAACAAAGTTTGTTTAGTTTGGGTGATTAGTGATTTTTTTTCAGAAAGAAATGACTGATTAAGAGTTATGCAGATGTCATGATCAAACCTTACCTTATTCACTGGGGGTGTCAGAGACAGCCAAGCTGTTTATGTGTCTACTGGGCTAAATTAGTACCATTATCACTTCAGTAAGCCTAGATGTTACTGTGTTCTCTGCTAAAGAAACCAATTATAGTATCTGCTGGATGGTATATTAAATGACACCATTTAATTAAAGCCTAATCTCTCTCTGAATGAACAATATTTTAAATTATTGTACATTATTTCATTCAATTATTGCAAGCCTCTGTCCATTTTTAAGTGCAGAAAAAACTCATTTGGCACCCTGATTGCCGGGAAGAATAATTGCTGTTCTGTGCTGTGTCTGGTGCTCAGTGCCCAGTAACAGTCAATTCAGGACACACATCAGTTCAGAAACTCTTTTGGTTTCAAAATATTTCAGATTTGTTTCTCAGGCCTCCAGGCAGCAGAGAGCCCTATTCTACCATTGCCAGTGGTTCCCTCCAAGGATTGGGGGATAATGGAGACCTCGAGAAAGAATATGTTTAGAGGAATAAAGCCGTTAAAGAAATACAATTCCCATGTCAGGAGCAGAGCTATGTAACTGACAGGATAGCAATTCATTTTGAATGAATACCTCATAAGGGAATGCAAGAATTAAAATGGACTCAACAGTGAACTCAAGAGATAACCTTTAATAGAAAGAAAAATTCACTTGTTAGAAGGAGAGATGAGTTAAAAAGAGGTAACTGTTTTTAAAAATATGGGGCAAACCAAAGTGAATGGATTTTTATTCTGTATAGTCATTAACTATAGGGAAATGTTTGGCACACATTTGGGTAGCATAGATCAAGAGCTGCTAGCCAAGTATCAACAACAGGCTGTTTCTGTAGCTGTATAATGTCAAGGAATATGGTGCATGCATAGTGTATGTTTATCAGCTTACTGGGCCATCAGTAAGATCCCAGGGAAGGAGGATAGCAGTGATGCCTTTCCCCCCTCCAGGGAGATCTCCCAACCCAGGGATCGAACCCAAGTCTCCCACATTGCAGGCAGATTCTTTACCATCTGAGCCACAAGGGAAGCCTAAGAATACTGAAGTCGGTAACCTGTTCCCTCTCCAATGGGTCTTCCTGACCCAGGAATTGAACCAGGGTCTCCTGCATAGCAGGCAGATTCTTTACCAACTGAGCTACCAGGGAAGCCACATACTCTATGTGTGTGCTCCCAAATCCAGACTGTGGGTGGGAAAGTTGGAATTCACCCCAGGGCCTACCATCAGGTCTTGTTCACAGTAAATCCTTTACAGATTTAATTCCCTGAGGTCATAATCCTAATGTGTGAAATTAATGGTCCAAAGCCAAGCTGATCTATGACTTTTAGCCACTCCTTGGTAAGCATGTCCTGTCTAAATCCAGATTTTGACCTGAGGAATGGTATTTGTCAAGAGTGATGATAAAGATGACCTGAGTTCAGTGCAGGTTTTCTCCAAGTGTGAATCACTTTGTTCTATTATGGTTTCCCTTGCTATTACTTTTGGTTTTTTAAGAGCAATTTTAAGTTCACAGTAAAACAGAGAGGAAAGTACAAAGATTTCCCATATGCCTCCTGCTCCCACATGTTGATAGGTTCCCCTGTTGTCAACATCCCTCAGCATGGTAGGACATTTGTTACAACTGATGAACCTATACTAACACGTTATTATCACCCAAGTCCATAGTTTACTTTAGGGTTCATTCTTGGCGTTGTACATTATGTGCGTTTGGACAAATGTATAACGACATGTGTCCATCACTATAGTACCATGAAAAGTGGTTTCACTGCTCTAAAAACCCTCTGTATTCTGCCTGTTGCTGCTTCATCTCTCCCCACCCCCAACCTTTGGTGACCACTGGTCTTTTTACTTGTCTGCACGGTTCAGCCTTCTCCAGAACATCATATATGCAGTTGGAACCATACAGCGTATAGCCTTTTCAGATTGACTTCTTCCACTTGGTAATATGAGTAATATGTATTTAAATTCCTTCATATCTTTTCCTTTCCATGGCTTGATAGCTCGTTTCATTTTACTGAATAATATTCGATTGTCTAGACGTACCACAGTTTACCCATTCTGGTGTTACGTTTTTTTTTTTTAAATGCCTTTAGGCAACTCTTAATTTCATGTAATTGTCAACTGTCTACATCTAGGGAACATATGTAATGTCCAAGGGCTTTGGGTTTATTATCGTGGCTGTAAATTGGTTCAGTATAACATAGTGGGTAAAGATTTGAGTTTTACAGTCCCTCGTTCATGCGCTTATTTACCAAGTATTTACTGATTCCTGATAATAGTCAAGGTAGAAAAGACACCTGACCTGGGAAAAATCGAATTCAAATTTGAGTTTGATCTCCAGCCCACCTTTGCTAACTATATAGTATTAAGCTTGCTACTTAACTTTCTTCACCTGTAATATGAGTCAATGATACACCCCTCATGGAATTTCTGTGAAAATTAAGAGTAATTTCAGTATCTACCATATGATAAATAGTAAATAAATATATAATGATATTGCTTTACATAAGTAGGGGCCACTTCTAAGGATTATAGATCGGCTCAGAGGCTGGAGATACAGAAATATAGCAACAACAATTTATCAAAAGAAATACTTAGGAACCAGCAAAAGTTAATGCCAGTTTGTGTAGGACAGTATAGTACACCTTAACCTGTACACACACCCAAATATACAAATATATATATATATATATTTTGGAAAGCATACTTCTGTTGAGGATGGTTCATAATTGGAAATGGCAGTAGGAATGCTCTCTGCATTGGCAGAGTCTCCAGGAGCAGGCCTGGAGTTATTAGATATAATCATCAGGTTGAGTTACTCATACAAAGCCAGTTATTTGCCATCTGCCATTTGGAGAGGTGTCCTTAGGCCCTGCTTGGATGCCAGCCCATTGCTATGCAGCAGGGGAAACGTTTCTGTCCAAATAACTTATCTCTTGGTTTCAAATTCTAATGTGAGAAAGGACTGTCAAGTAGATGCTCTGTCTTAATGATAAAGGGGACAATGGGCATTCATTGTCCTCCTTATGAGCAGAAATAATGGATATGGCATGCATTTTAAGGATTTTAAGATAGTTGGAGAATAAAATATTAGAAAACTTAAACTTGGTTCAAAGACACATTCAGTAGATGTTTGGCCAGGTGGGAGAAGGCTTTCTTTTGAAGGCATGTTTTTGAAATGTTTCCACCCTGAGCCTAGGGTAGTCAGCAATGGGGAGTGTGTGGAGGTTGTAAATTATCGAACAACCTTAACATAATCTGTAAAGTGTGTTATGCAAAAGTCATATTGACTGTGGTCTGGTTGAAATAAACATGGGTGTCAATATGTGGAACCCTGGGCATGCTCCATGGAAAGACTGAGGAGCATTTGGGACTGGGTAGCTAATGGTTCAAAATCGTTTCCAGGCAATGGCGTAACTCACAACGACTGATCAGGAAACTGCATGTCCCTATAGGTTATGCAAGAGAAGAGAGCCAATGGTGGACTCTACGCCATAGTCAGTGCCCCTTCTGCTGTCACTCAACTCCAGTGTATGAATCAGGAGACTGAGATCACGGTCCCTTGGCCAGCACATGGGGGAGCTGAAAGGTGTGGTTTTCTCCGATGCTCTATTGCTCTGACAGGTAAGTGGCATTAATCTCATTTTGTGTGCTCCTACTTCTAGGAGGTTGCCTCCCTAATCACGGTCTTTTCTCCCCTGACCCTGAAGCAAACTTCCACCTGTTGTTTGAAGATTTCCACTTCATGTCTGTCCAGTGTCACATACATGGCACGTCTAAGGCAGTTTATTTCCGGCTCCACTCTCCATGCTGCCCTGACTTCCCAGTCAGCGTTCCTTACTCCCACATGCTTACTTCCAATGGCAACCTTTCCTTAGTCTTCCAGCCTCAAAGCTTCATGGACAGTTTTCTTCCTTAACTCATTCCTCTCTGCCTTCTCCAACCAGGTCATCTCTGCTCGCATTTTCTTTTCAGTTCCGTGAATACCTCAGGTCTAGGATTTGTAACCTCATTCTATACAAATACTCCTGTAATGGACTCTAAGCTGGTCCCCACCTTCCCATCTTTTCCTGCTCTGACCCATCCATATGTATTGCTGAATGCCTCTTCCTAAACCACTGCCTTGACTTTGTCACTATCCTGGTTAAAAATCTTCATTGGCTCCCTAGGGCCCCTGGACCTAAGCCTGGGAGCTTATATTTATCCTTGTTGAATTTCATCTTGTTCGATTTGACCACCATTTCAGTCTGCCTGGAACTGTTCATGTTATTGATCTCTCCCTTTATGAACTTGTACTCCTTATGAATGTACACAACCAGAATAGTTCTGTTACCCAACTAGATTATAAACTCCTTGAGGATAAAGATCTAGTCTCAGAGATGTCTAATTTTCCTCACAGAATAAAACACATACTTACTGATCCATTAGTTATTCAGTTAAGGGATGTGGATGCAATAGCAAGGAAATGTGGCAAAGGGATGAGGCAACTTGGATGGTGAGATTCAGAGATTTTCAGAAAACCCAGAAGACAGAAAGGCATCAGCAAGGAAACATACTAGAGGTTGGAGTTGGAAAGATTCACTGTGGACATTGGTTGTTTTGGGCACATGATAGCCATCCTCCCTTCTGTTGGCAACAGAACTGGTCCCACCTGCTCCCCTAAACATTCTCCATCAGAAGCGGTCCTGGGGTCCAAGCCAATGAATGAGCATATTTCCTGCTCTTTTGCATGACTGGGTTCAGATATGAGCATGTCTCACCCTGATTTGGGCCAATAAGAGTCAATCCCAGGACTAAATACCTCTTAAGGAAAATTTTTCTCCTGTGGTCTTAAGATAGGAAGTAGATGGAGAGCTGCTGGCAGCCTTCTTGCCATCAGGAGGACAGGTCTGTCAGAGATGGAGGCAGCAGAGAAGGACCTGGAGCTGAGGGGTTCAGAGAAATGTGGTCCTGATGGCATCACCTTGCCGCTAGACCTAGCCACGGTTGAAGGTAATCTAGATGGGGATTTTTATTTCCATTTTTGAAGTTGATATATTCCCCCTTTCTGCTTAACCCAGTTCATGTTGGATATTCCATTACTTGTAACTGAAAGAGATTTAAGAAACTCAGTATCAAGTCCATTGATTTAAAACAAACAAAAAATAACAATAACAACCTGGTTGAGCTGCCAGGGCCTTGTCTCCTCTCTGGAATTCCCAGTCTCCACACTGTCATTTTAGATATTCAGGTTTGAATTTAAGATTCCTTGGCTAAACCACCGCCCACCACACCCCGCTGTCAATACTCACTTATTTCAACCCCTTTATTTAACAGATGAGGGAACTCAAGTTCAGAAACATTAAGTGACTTTCTCAAGATCACACAAGTATCTAGTAGAGGAGCTAGGGCTGAAACCAAGTTCTCAAAATTCTTAGTTCCATACTATTTCTTCTTCAAAACATTAATCTATAAAAGAGTGGATACATGTATAAGTTATTCACTTTGCTGTGCACTTGAGACTAACACAACATTGTAAATCAACTATATTCCAGTAAAAATTAATTAATTAAAAAAGGTCCTATATTTGGTAAAACCAATATTGTAAAGTTTAAAAATAAAATAAAATTAAAAAAATATAAAAGGTCCTTTGCTATATCTTGAGAGCAGCACCTATTGGCCCTTAGACCCATCTCTTCAGGGTTAAGGTAGATGAGTGCACCCTATAGCCTCTGGATGAAGGGAGAAGGGGTCACTAAACACAGGAGGAATGTTCCTTTTTGTCTTGCAGTGTGATTCAGTTTTTCCCTCATTTTGTGTATTCACCTCGCTCAGAGACAAGATGATGCTTGTTGTTTCACAGTATGTTAAAAGGCTTTTGCTGTGGCAGATAACAGAGCACCTTTTTGTATTCTCAAGAAGCTGAATTTCTGAAGCTTTGATCCTTAAGCATTAATTCTAATAAGTTTCCCCAAGGAACTAGTGTAAACAGCTTTTATATCACAGGCCAGATATAAGATTTTGGTGACCTCCTATATGATTTAAAGGCATAATCCCCACTGTTTGGGGATTCAGGCATCCCATTTTATTCAGTTTGATTTTATTGAATGCCTCTTCTAACTAAAAGTGATGGATGAAATACATTTGTTTCTTAAAAAATAAATACATTGAGGTTAATCTGCTTAGACATTTCTGGAGAAAGTGTCCTCTGTCTCTTGAGAAATCTTGAGATAATATTAGACATCTCTCTGTTTCTCTCAGTTAGGATTGAGGGTGGATCCATCTCTAGAAATGTTGGGAGGACTAAATGAGAGAAGGTATTTAGCACAATGCCTCCTGTGTGGTGAGTGGCCAAGAAGTGTGATGATGATGATAATGATGAAAATGAATCAATAGTTTTCATGTAAAGCAAAATTTTCTTCCCTGGACTCCTAAAACAATTCTTATTTAATGTCATTTATGTAAAATTACCTATGAGGAAATCATTGGTCTCTGGTATTTTCTGTGTCCTACTGTGTTCTTATTGTAGTTAAATTATATTAAATTGGATTTCAGTTTCTCACAAAACCTTGGTTGCTGGAAATTTACCCAGTGGCTGAACATGATAGCAGCAAATGCTATGAGAATATCCCTACAGACTATCAGGCAGCAAGATCTCTTAATAAATCTTGAGCCTAGTCTGAAGTTTAATGACTTTGAAGGCAGCCACAGTTGGCCAGTCAACCAAAGACACATCAACTTTATTAATAAGATTTTGTGGAGTCTTATCTATTTATTCATCAGTGGGCATCCTAGCAACCGAACCCTTCTCTGTACTGCCCCTGAACATTTTCAGTTTCCGGTTTCTGTGATACTTTCCAAGTACAGATGGATTTGTGTCCTCACCTGCAGGTGAGCTAAGTGATTTTCATCACTTAGGACTGATATGACTTTCCTTATGAAAAAATAACATTAAATATACTTGACTTTAGACACCTAATAATGTCTTTTCTGGGAAGAAACCGTGAAGTCTTTGAAACAGTTTGATGTGTATCCTAAATTCACCAAATCCATAGCACTAATCTTAGCAACCCAGATGTCAGTGTGCTCTGCATACCTGTGAAAGCTACCTCTGATTCAGAGCAGGAGGCGTGGAGAAGGTGCAGGAACCAGGGTCCCTCCTATAGTCTTGTACCCACAGCCGACACGGTTTCGCACCCTCTGCCCATGAGCCTGTGAGCCCGCTTCACTCAATGCAAGTGCTCTAACTAAAGACCCAGCGATAGATAAATATAGACCTCTGAGTTGTTTCCAAAATCTCAGTTATTTACTTGGGTTAAGGAGAGTAATTTGGTGTTGGGGGAGATAGTTTTCTCAGCAGGTTCATGCAGTTACAAACCAAGAAGCTGCAGAGATTGGTTAAAACCATGGATTTAGGGTCATTAGGACACGAGTTAGTCCTATTAGGACCCTCACTACAACACCTAGCAAGCTACTGAGTCTCTGTGTTCCTAAATTGCTCTGTTTCTAAAATAGGGTTAATGGTGACAAAGACAGTGATGGTAATTACACCTTGTGCTAAGCACTCACAGTGCTCTGGGAACTGCACTAAGTGCTTCCTGTATACCCCTTCGCTTATCTTCAGGACTCTTTGAGACATATCCCATCACAACAGATCGTCCTCTGTAAGCAGCAGTTACTGTAATGTCCATTACAGATGCCAACACCACTGTTACTCTAGAGAAAATCTTTCATTCCCATCCCCAGACACTGCTGCTAGGATGTGACAGATATTCTCACCTGCCTTCTTGAGGCACCGAAGGCTTTCCTTGTGTGTTCTAATGCTGCATATATCCAAGATGCACTGTTACAAGGAGGTTCTGTTCCATCCTTCGTTTTTCTGAGAGTCGTGTAGTACATGTAGTTTCATCTTATGTTTTTTAGGGGTGTTGAGCTGCTCTAGTCCAGGGTTGCTTAATGAAAAGGCTAGATCGAGATTTTTTTCTATAAAGTCAGGCTAGTTTAAACTGATTAAAAACTTTAAAGACATAAACAAAAACAAAAGCATCAGTGATAAAAAGTAATCTTCCTACTAATTCTATGAAAGCCCCTCTGGCTCAGGTATTGAATTTTCTTTGACATTGTCAGGAGATAATGTAATTCAAGCTGTTCTTTATGCAGCAGCCCTTTGTGACTCTAGCTCTATTTTACCAGCACACTGGTCTATTAATGCAGTGCCTGAGGAGCAGCAGTCCTGATCAAGACAAGGCAGCCAGCCTCCAGGAAGGGAAAATTTCTACTGCCAAAGACGTTTCTACCTCTGGCTGTAATTTATCAGTAGTGTTTGGGTGGTAATTTAACCCATAATGCATTGCTTCCAAATTACAGTATGCTAAACATCTCATAAGCTATCTTCCACAATTAAACAGGCTGAAGAAACCCTGGAGTGCTCGTTACTGACAGAGAAGCATTTTATCACAGGTAGTGAGTGTCACGTACGGCATTGCACTCTGAACTCCTGAACCGATCCCGAAAAATGTCACAGACAGAGAATTACTCATCCTGTCCTTAAAGTGGCATATTTATTTTAGTTGAAAACTGTGATTTTCTACAACCTAAAGTTGAGACTTTTTTTTTAAATCAGGCATGGTTGCATTTAAGTATATCCCATGCACAACTATGAGAATTTCCATAGAGAGGTGAGCAGAAAAGTAAGTAATCTAACTTCAGAAACTTCAGTGCTGTTAGAATACAGACTCAACTGCAGTATTGCTTGGTTCACGTGGGAGCTTTGGGGGAAGGGAGCTCGTTTGTTCACTTTAGTGAGATTTGGCTATGAGGCATTCCCTGTTGAGGTCTGTGAGTGGGAAGCCTACTCAAGAGCTTTTCTCAAGGAGAATCTGGAATCTTCTCCTGTGCACTAAGACTAGGCAGAACTCTGAGAACTGATTTGTACTTGGGATTGGCCAGAGGCGGGGGACTGGCCTGCATGACCTTATGTTTCTTTTAGTTTTAATGAAGTCTCTCTGAGAGACTGTGACACCACCACTCACTCCAAAGCCAAGGTTGATAAAAAGAGTGCTGAAGGGAGCCATGACTGCGGTATTTTCAGCTATCGCAGTAAAATGGATGATGTGGAAACCTAGTGTAAATCAGAATTATCTGATGCCCATGTTAAACAGTGTGGTGCCTTGGGTCCAGCCTGCAGAGATTTCATTCAGGAGTTTTTTCACAGGACCTGGACCTTGTATTTTTTTGTTTGTTTGGTCAACTTCATTGAGGTATGATTTACAAACAGTAAAGTGGACTCATTTTTAGTACAGTCAATTCTGATGAAAGCATATGCCCCTGTAACCACCACCACAATCAAGCTAGAACATTTCCATCACCCAAAAATGTTTCCTCATGCCCTTTGCACTCAATGCCCATACCCTCCAAACTGCTGGCCTCAGGCATCCTTTGGTATGCTATCTGTCACTGTAATTACTACCTTTTCTAGAATTCACAAAAATAGAATCATGCATTGTGTATTACTTTGAGTCTGGTTTATTTTTCTGAGCATGATATTTTGAGATATATCTATTTTGTTGCATATGTCTTTGAATCATTTCTTTCATTGGTATATAGTATTCCATGTTGTGGCAATGCCACAATTTGTTTATCCATCTACTTTTTTTATAGATAATTGGGTTGTTACAGAGTTTTATTATTGAGAATAAAATTCTGTGAACAATCATGTAAAAGTCTGTGTGTGGAATTGCTGGTCAAATGACAATTTTATGTTTCACTTATAAGAAACTGCCAGATTGTTCTGTGAATGAAACTGTGGGTAGTTATTAGTCAAGTCCATTTTACTTGCCTTCCCTAATCAAGGTGGTTTTAAGACTTGCATGTCCTCCAAGAAGCAAGTTGGAGAAGGCGATGGCACCCCACTCCAGTACTCTTGCCTAGAAAATCCCATGGACAGAGGAGCCTGGTAGGCTGCAGTCCATGGGGTTGCTAGAGTCGGACACAACTGAGCAACTTCACTTTCACTTTTCACTTTTCACTTTCATGCATTGGAGAAGGAAATGGCAACCCACTCCAGTGTTCTCGCCTGGAGAATCCCAGGGACGGGGGAGCCTGGTGGGCTGCCGTCTATGGTGTCACAGAGTTGGACACGACTGAAGCGACTTAGCAGCAGCAGCAGCAGCAGCAAGAAGCAAGTAGCTTGAACAGTAAGATGTTTGCCTGGGTTGTTTTTAGGAACTTGGAGTCAGCTGTGTCTAGTTGGAGCTGAGTTGGTTAAAACTGGATGGGACCACTGACCCTGGGCATGTGTGAGTGACCTCTCTGTGACCTTTTGACGTCAGAGGGCTGAAAATTCCACCCAATCATGCTAAGCACCCGCAACGTTTGAGGGCAGAGGGCTGTAGCTTAGTTCTACCTGTGTAGAATGAAGATTGTCATTCCTGCATTATTTTCCAATCGCCTTTCCCCACACTGCCCGTGCCCTCCACACCTCAGACCACCCTACTGCTTTGTTCCTTAACCCATAAATACCCCAATACCCCTGCCTTGGGGAGACACATCTGGATTCTCGATTTGAGATTCTTTCCCCTCCCTCCATGCCTAACTCTCTTCACTGCCTTGTGAATATATCTTTACTGCAGACCTTAAGGTCTCAAGAGTTTTGGCTTGCTGTTCTTGGGGCAAAATGACTCTGATTTGATGAAAGCTGCACATTTTTAGACTCTCACCAGCACTGTTTGAGGGCTTCTCAGGTGGCTCAGTGGTAAAGAATCTGCCTGGCAATGCAGGAGATGTGGGTGTGACCCCTGAGTCAGGAAGACCCCTGAAGAAGGAAAAGGCAACCCACTCCAGTATTCTTGCCTGAAAATTTCCATAGACACAGGAGTCTGGTGGGCTACAATCCATGGGGTTGCAAAAGAGTTGGACACAATGTACCGACTACACAACAGCACTGTTTGAGAGTTCTAGTTAGTCCACGTGCTCACCCATAATAAACAGGATCCTGGGTCTCAGTCTTTTCCATAGCCAAGCTTCCCACCTCTCTGCCACTATCGTCCACTGCCTCTCTAGGTACCACTGCCATGTACTGTCCTTATATCTGCTAGCTGTGTACCTAGTGACCCTGGAACTGAACTGTATTGAATGAGTAGATGTTGCAGGGAGGGGCGTGGTTCACATGGCAGGCAGAGGGACCAGCAAGAACAAAGGTTTGGAGGCATGAAATAGCCTGGCCCATTTGGAAAACTGAAGGTTGTTAAGTGTCCATAGAGGTGGCACTAAAGGAGGTCTTAGGGAATGACGGTTAAACAAAAACCAGACCACACAGAGGTGTGATGCATGGCCAAGGGTTTGGACTTTTTATCTAGGAGAGGCTGAAACTTGGGGGCATGGAATACTCTCTTCTATGTTTCAGAAAAATTACCCTAGTATCTGCATAGAAAAGAAATTGGCAGGGAGGAAAAAGAAATAGGAACAGTAGTTAGAAGACCAGGATTGTACTCCAGATGTGTCCTGGGGACCTGTCCAGTTCTAACTCATTGTAGGAGCCTCATTTTTAAATAAGAGAATGAAAAAAATGAGTCATTTTGCGTCACTCACATCTTTTCCCCTTTTCTCCTGCCCTGCTAAAGGTGGTGGAATATATTGGAGGAGAGGGCACCGGATCCTCCCAGATCTGATCACTCCACTAAGATAAACTCCTACTTTGCCAACCTCTGGGGCAACCCTGTCTTCATTCCAGTTTATTATGACTGTTTCCACCTAGTCCTCATTTGTTCCCCTACTGAATAGTCTTGGAGCATTTCTTATGAGCCAGGCATGAGCAAGGTGTACAGAAAGGAGAAAATACCATGCCTACCCTCAAGGATACTGTATCCTCCCCTCATCTTCAAGCCTTAGGCCAGGGGGTCTGCAAGTTTTTTCTATAAAAGGCCAGATGGTAAATAGTTTGGGTTTTGGAAGCCGTGTGGTCTGTTCCAGCTATTCAACTCCTTCACTGTGATGCTAAAGCAGCCATCAGTTCAGTTCAGTTCAGTTCAGTCGCTCAGTCGTGTCCGACTCTTTGCGACCCCATGAATTGCAGCACACCAGGCCTCCCTGTCCATCACCAACTCTTGGAATTTATCCAAACTCATGTCCATCGAGTTGGTGATGCCATCCAGCCATCTTATCCTCTGTCGTCTCCTTCTCCTCCTGCCCCCAATCCCTCCCAGCATCAGGGTCTTTTCCAATGAGTCAACTCTTCACATGAGGTGGCCAAAGTATTGGAGTTTCAGCTTTAGCATCAGTCCTTCCAAAGAACACCCAGGATTGATCTCCTTTAGAATGGACTGATTGGATCTCCTTGCAGTCCAAGGGACTCTCAAGAGTCTTCTCCAACACCACGGTTTAAAAGCATCAATTCTTCAGCGCTCAGCTTTCTTCACAGTCCAACTCTCACATCCATACATGACCACTGGAAAAACCATAGCCTTGACTAGACGGACCTTTGTTGGCAAAGTAATGTCTCTGCTTTTGAATGTGCTATCTAGGTTGGCCATAACTTTCCGTCCAAAGTGTCTTTTAATTTCGTGGCTGCAATCACCATCTGCAGTGATTTTGGAGCCCCAAAAAATAAAGTCTGCCACTGTTTCCACTGTTTCCCCATCTATTTCCCATGAAGTCATGGGACCAGATGCCATGATCTTCGTTTTCTGAATATTGAGTTTTAAGCCAACTTTTTCACTCTCCTCTTTCACTTTCATCAAGAGGCTTTTTAGTTCCTCTTCACTTTCTGCCATAAGGGTGGTGTCATCTGCATATCTGAGGTTGTTGATATTTCTCCCGGCAATCTTCATTCCAGCTTGTGCTTCTTCCAGCCCCGCGTTTCTCATGATGTACTCTGCATAGAAGTTAAATAAACGGCCATAGACATTAGCAAACAAATGGGTATGACTGTGCAACAATAAAACTTTATTTATGAACAAAATTTTAAAGTTCATGTAATTTTCATGGCCACTAAATATTCTTCTTCTTTTGACTTTATTCAATCATTTTAAAAAGGTAAAGATTATTGTTAGCTTGAGGCTGAACAAAAATTAGGTAAGGGCCAGGATTTAGCCCACAGGCTATAGTTTGCACACCCTTACCTTAGGCTGTCTCCTCATAACGTATGGACAGAAGCTCTTCTTTAATATTAATTATGGTTACCACCACTTTCTCCTACCAACAATCCCTATTTCATGTTCCTCTTTCACCATGTACGTACTCACCCAAGTCCTGCATTTCTGCTCTTTCATTGTAAATAGGATGGACTGAGCCCTCCCTCAGCTCAACACCCGCTGCAGGTGCTCCAGAGCCGTGCATCCCGGCCTCTGGGGCCTAGCTGCCTTGGCTTCTCTGGACTCCTCTTTGCTTTCCCTGTCAGTTTCCTCCCTTGCCTATTCCCACCTCCAACAACTCGTGTTCCAGCCACTCCAAATCATTGACAGTTGCTCTTTCCAGGCTGTGCTCCTTGGCCCATTGGATTTCCTTTCTCACTGGCTAACTCCTGCTCGCTTTTGAGACTCAGCCTTTGCTTCACTTCCCAGTCTCCTTGAGCCACATGCCTGCAGGCAGAATTCACATGCCCCCTCCGGGTTCCCAGCCCTCCGCATGTCCTGGCAAACTTGAAGTACCTTAAGGGTTGTGTCTTGTTCTCTTTCAAGCGTGCACTGCAGTGTGGAGAACGTAGTAGATGCTTTGCGGATGTTTTCATGAATTCTCAAACATCAAGACCCCTTTTTATATACTTTATAAAACTAAGAGTGATGTGTGTACACTTTTTACTGGTTTCCTTTTCCTAGTTTCATGTGTTATTGCTACTGTTAAATTTTAAGTTTGTAAGTGCAGACATAGGGTTTTTTTTCTGGAAGTAGACTTCCTTCTAAATATATAAAATAACATTCTGTGGCTCATGGCTTCTCTTCTGGGTAACCGTGGTGGGTTTTCACCAGAGTATCTCTAACCAACTTGCCTCATAGGGACCACAGAATGTCACTGAGGCCCTGATAGGTATCTTTTTTTGACAGATAAGGAAACTACAAACTCAGAAAGATAAAGCAGCTGACCTGAGGATGCTGGTAAATAACAAAAACAGAACAAGGACTGGAAATCAGGCCTTGGTATCACCAGTATTTGAATTTTTGATGCAGTTTGCAAGGTTAAAGTGTTGAGCTCTGAATGTGGATTTACGATTTATAAGCAAGTAGGTGTGAGGTGGCTGGGGGGAAGAGGGTGTTCCTGGGGAGCTGGGCAGTGGTGACCTTTAGTGCCTTGCTTCTTCTGAATAGGATTCCTTGTTTGCTAGTCCTCACAGCCCCTGTCTTGCTCCTCCAGTGTATCAGTCAGTCATTCCTTTAAAACAGTGACACTCATTATGGCTGGCAAACAAATGGTTGGGAACTAGGCAACTCCAATTATTGAACTCAGCATGCGAAATCATTTAATCAGAGCTCACAGGACTAAGGGGCAGTATTAAAAAGAAATAGGCACCCTGTCTGGTCCCCAGAATGAACTCTTTTCAGAAGAGAAGAGAGCTTATATTATTTATTGTAGCAGAAAGAAGATATACTGTAGTGTATATTAAATGAGAAGAAGGCTAGATGCTCAGGGCTGGGAAACCAAGATGCCACTTGAACTCCATTCCTGATTTCTTTTTTTCAGTTTAATTTTGGAACAATTATTTAATTATTGTGTAACTCAATTTCACCACAATAAAATAGAATCACTGCTATTTGTATCTTTAAAGATCTCTCGTGATGCTGCCCTGTAACCTGGGACAGGGCTCTCTATGTCATCTTGTGCTCATCTAAGTGCTTGCAGTTACTGAAAGGCCAGTAGGACCTCGTTTTAAAGTGGCTTCAGCTGCAAGATGTGTGCCATGGTGCTGGTTGCACTGTGTACACAGATATATTTTTGAATGCTTAGAAGCCTAAGCAGACATTTAAAAAGCAATTTGTGTTCACCACCATATGCCTTTTTTGTATAGTATAAGCAGCCTTTTGTTAAATGTGAGGTTATAGGGGATAGAACATGGTGCTGGGAAGTATAGTAACTGGAAAATACATTGAAGGCTGATCCAGACAGAGATGCTAAAGGGGCAATTATCCTTCCTTTATATCATTTCCAGCTTCTTTTGGTCACCACTTGGGAAGGAGCTTCCTAGGGCAAAGCAGCAAAGAAACAGGAGCTGCTAGGGGACAGTCAGCCTTCTCACCAACCATCACTTGGAACACACGTACACATGGAGGACTCACATGCCCTCCCAAGGCATGGAGCTTTATCTGGAAAACTCTATCTGTTTCCCCTCAATAATCTTTCATATTCTTTTCTGAGAAAAATTAACACTCTCCTCCTGACTGACAGAATTGAAAGAACAAATGCACAGTCATGGGAAGCAGGATTCTACTTCCAAAGGACCACGTGGAATATGCTTTCCTTGAAACATACAGAGGCATACATCAGGGTTCAGGATGGGGAATACATGTATACCTGTGGCGGATTCATTTTGATATTTGGCAAAACTAATACAATTATGTAAAGTTTAAAAATAAAATAAAATTAAAAATAAAATAAAATTAAAAAAAAAAAAAGTCCACAAACAGTAAATGCTGAAGAAGGTGTGGAAGAAACGGAACCCTCCTGCACTGTTGGTGGGAATGTAAATTGATGAAGCCACTGTGGCAAATAGTATGGAGGCTCCTTAAAAAACTAAAAATAGAGTTTTCATATGATCCTGCAATTCCACTCCTGGACATATATTCAGAGAAAACTGTAATCTGAAAAGATACATGCACCCCTGTGTTCATGGTTAATTCTTTATAATAGCCCAGATATGGAAAGAACCTAAATGTCCATCAACAGATGAATGGATAAAGATGTGGTGAAAGATGTCATTCAGTTGTGTCCGACTCTTTGCGACCCCATGGCCTATACAGTCCATGGAATTCTCCAGGCCAGAATACTGGAGTGGGTAGCCTTTCCCTTCTCCAGGGGATCTTCCCAAACCCGCAATCGAACCCAGGTCTCCCACATTGCAAGCAGATTCTTTACCAGCTGAGCCACAAGGTACGTGTACACAGTAGAATACTACTCAACCAGAGAAAAGAATGAAATAATGCCATTTGCAGCAACATGGATGGGCCTAGAGAATATACTAAGTGATGTAAGTTGGAGAAAGACAATACTATATAGTATCGCCTATATGTGAAATCTAAAATATGATACAAAACAAACTTATTTACAAAATGGAAACAGACTCACGGACATAGAGAACAAACATGGTTACCAAAGAGGAAAGGGGCAGGGAGGGGAATAAATGAGAAGTTTCGGGATTAACAGGTACAACTACTATATATTAAATAGATAAACGACAAGGTGCTGCTGTATAGCACAGGGAACTATATTAAATATCTTATAATAACCTGTAATGAAAAAGAATACAAAAAGAATTTACGTATGTGTATATATATGACTGAACCACCTTGCTGTACATTAGAAACTAACGTGTTATAAATCAACTATACTACAGCCCCCACCACCAAACCATAGAGAGGCATGGAGTAAAACTTAATAATCCATTAAATAGAATTAATTTCATTTAAACACTGCATATATACATATACCATATACAGATAGGTTTTTTATTGCATTTTTGGGTTTCAGTCCTTATTGTCTTTCAGACCTGTCCTCCTATCTTAGGTAGCTTTGAGAGGCTACATTCTAGCTACATGTTGCATAGATAGCCAAATGAGTAGTTTGCAATGTGGTTGGTACAGGAATTAGTGGGGACTCAACATGCTTTTTTGGTTCATGCAGCCTTCATGTAGACTAGACTCTGTATCAGGTCTTTTAAATGGGCTTGTTGAGTATTTTACTCTCATTTTAATCTGTATCTCATTTTATTTGAATTGAACTCCCTGGGTTTGATGTCGGTGGAGGAAACTGGATTCATTTGCCCTAAGCAAAATGTCACATTCTTCCTGCTTGGATAACAAGACCCGGAGGAAAAGGAGGACTCACAGGAGGCCAAGGGTAAGTAGTAAGCAGGCCCGCATTAATCATGTTAATTTGGCGGGTCGAAGAGACAGAATCCTGTCACATTTTTTTAAATCTTCATACACGTTTTTTCCTGATATTTTCTTTCTGTCTCTTTTGTTTTTCAATCTCTCTTTTTTCTTTATTTCCCCCCTAGAAGCAAACAAAATATTCAAAAGGCAGGTTTTGAGAACTCTAATCAAGAAAAGTCATTCCTAGGAGAAAGCATGCTGAACCACAACTTGGTTTGGGGCCTAATGCAGCCAGAAATGATCTTTTAAAATATTCTGATCAGGGGCTTAGAAAACAGAAGATTTAACATTTCAGCTCAGAAGAGTATGATTATCTTGGAGCGGATGCGGTAGTTTCAGCCACATAATTTTAGACATTCTAATTGGCAGTTTAAAAATAGCAGAGTCACAGCCTCCTCCCCTGGGCTCTTCCCTTTGTTTTATCCTTGACTGTGCTTTGTATTTGGGTGTCTTCTGATGGCTGGGGCCAGTTTGGGAACCACGCATCCATGGGTCCTCAGGGACCATCTCCCAGGCCCGCCTGCCTCTGCCCTGAAATACCACGAAGGTAACAAAACTTATATTTTCTTAGGAATGCTCCCAGCTTCCAACTCACGGACGTATTCTCCTTCCTTTTCTAATAACTAGGTGCTTAAAGGATGTACTTCGGTGATGATATTAAATTAAATCCATCCCTGGGCACCTAAAGCTTCCAGCTGAATGGCATCATTTTCTTTCCAGGTAATAAGTACTTTAGGATGTGATCAAGGAAAGGAAAACACTGATTTCAAATAACCAATGATTTGCCAAATTCTGTGTGAGGCAGTGTCCATATGCTGAAACAAATGTTTGTTCTTTGCTTTGGCAGCGAGATAACACATCAGAGTAGATGCCCACAACAAGCTACATGTTTCCTTTTTGCATTTTCAAGGAGCCCTGAGTCCCCACTGGTTGGGCATGAAGTTGCTCATCCTCACCCAATTTCAGTCTCTGAGTTTCCTTTCTGGGAGACATTGGCTGCATCACAGAGGGAGGATAGGGCGGGGGTGGGGCGGCGGGGTGAGCTGGGGTAAGAATCGACTCGAGCTGTCTTATTCAGGCAGACGGTTTGGGGGGACCTGTGCTGGGAGATTCTCAAACCCTGCGGGAAGTGGTTTATTATCCTCGCTTTAAGTTTTATTAACAGGGAAATCTTGTACTTTCCCAACCAATGAGGCCAAAAGAGCATAAACTATATTAAGTCCATAAATCCCAGAGTGCCAAATCTCTGGAGTAGCAAGCATCTGCTGTCTAACCCGCGGTGAGCAATAAATCTCCCTGTCCCTTTGCATGGCGGGCTTTCAGTATAGAGAACACTGCTGCTCGCCAGGCACCCTTTCTTTCTGCTCTTTCCCCCAACAGGCCTTGAATTCATTGCTCTCTCACACCTTAAGCACTCTTATAATGCATTGTTCTTTAAAAATAGGGGAGGGAAACAAAGTTGTCTTTTCCTGGCTGTTTAGACACAGGAGGTGAAACCTGCTGATATGAGGCTTGTCTTTCATCCTAAACTCTTGGAAACAAATTAGGGACATTAACTGAGGTGTGTGCTATCTTGACACTGGTCAGTGTCTTCTCTAAGCCTTCTCCCGTGGAGCCTGTAAGGAGAGTAACTGTTTACATGAGAACAGAATCCAGCCTCTCTTTTCACTTTTGCCAGGAGTCTTGCTAAGAAAGGCAGCCTCAGTGCCTGGCAGGGATGAGCCTGTGCTCTCCTGTCACAGGCCACCCTTCTGAATTTCAGGCATTGGTGAAATTTCACCCTTGTGAAATTCATCCAGGGGAACTTGCAGACACCTCTGGAGGAGAGAGATGGTCTGCACTCTACGAGTGGTGATGCCTTCTCTCAACATGAAGGAAGGTTAAGAACATACCCAAATGGTTCCCAGTGGGATGAGACTGGGTGGGGTGGATTAAATCACCAGATCCATTTTCCTTTTATGATATTCCTGGGTAAAGGCCTAGAACACCAAAGGTCCTGCATCCCTGAAGAACAAAAGTTCAGTGAGGCCTGTTTGCCTGTGGACTCGTGGAACTGAGCCATCTTCTCCTGGTTCCTTATATAGCTACATAGTACAGTCTTCCTTTTGTGCTTTGAAAAGCATCCTTGTTACTTTCTAGTCCAGTCTCTCTTGCTAACAAGGCCTTCTGCACATTCATAGGTATTAGGTTGTTAGCCATTTTTCCTCTAATTTTTAAAATTTGTAATTTACTTTTTTTTATTTACTAGATTCTATTTTTTTTAATTTTAATTTTATTTAATTTAACTTTACAATATTGTATTAGTTTTGCCATATATCAAAATGAATCTGCCACAGGTATACATGTGTTCCCCATCCTGAACCCTCCTCCCTCCTCCCTCCCCATACCATCACTCTGGGTTGTCCCAGTGCACCAGCCCCAAGCATCCAGTATCGTGCATTGAACCTGGACTGGCGACTCATTTCATATATGATATTATACATATTTCAATGCCATTCTTCCAAATCATCCCACCCTCTCTGTCTCCCACAGAGTCCAAAAGACTGTTCTATACATCAGTGTCTCTTTTACTGTCTTGTATACAGGGTTATTGTTACCATCTTTCTAAATTCCATATATATGAGTTAGTATACTGTATTGGTGTTTTTCTTTCTGGCTTACTTCACTCTGTATAATAGGCTCCAGTTTCATCCACCTCATTAGAACTGATTCAAATGTATTCTTTTTAATGGCTGAGTAATACTCCATTGTGTGTATGTACCACATTTTTAGAACATATTTTAGTTTATAGAAAAATGAGCAAATAGTACAGAGTTCCCATGTACTCCCTCACTCCCCTAGTTCCCCCTGTTATTACTACCTTTTACTTTTAATTAACATTATGAACAACAGTACCAGAGGACAATCATTTTTTGTGAAAAGGAAGGACTTTCACCTACATCATCTCACTTAACAGAGACTGTTCAGGAAGCCAGAGTGTCCCACGATGGCCGATTGTGGACATGGACCTCTGGGCATGAGTGAAGTGAAGTTAGTGAAGGGGGTGATGGTGCAACAGCTGGGAAACCACAGCTGGGAAACAGCTGGGTCTTGTTCTCAGTGACCTAACCCACATCTGGGGAGTGCATTCAAGGAGTAAGGATCAAGTTGGGGCTCCCAGGGCAGAAGAAGGGAATGAGACTGTTTCCTATGACTGCTACAAGAATCACCACAAACCTGGCAACTTAAAACAGGGGGCAAGTTCATTATCTTTTTGAATTTCTAAATGTCAGAAGTTTGAAGTGGGTCTGAATGAAAATTAAGGTGTCAACAGAGTTGTGTTCCTCCTAAAAGCTCTAAGGAAGACTGTGTGTCTTTGCTTTTTCTATTTCCTAGAGGCTGCCCTCACTCCTTGGCTCGTGCCCTCCCTTTCTGTCCGCAAAGCTGGCAGTGGCTGGTGGAGTCTTTCTCACACTGCATCTCTCTGATGCTGACTCTCCTCCATCTTTCATTGGTAAGGACTTTGGTAGCTACATAAGGCCCACCTGGATAAACCAGCATACTCTCTCCATTTCAAGATCAGCTGATTAGCAATCTCAATTTCCCTTTGCCAGGGAAAGTAACATATTCACAAGTTCTGGAGGTTGGGAAGTGGACATCTTCAGGGGTCATTATTTTGCCAACCACACAGGGTATTGTCCTGGAGAAGTAGAGCCTGGGATCAAAGTCACCAGTGAATCATGTTCTCATCCTTCTCAGGAGTAATTAGAAACAGGGCCCAACCTCCTTATTTAGCTCAAATGCCACTTTTTCCAGAAAGCCTTCTGTATCTGCTGACCGATACAGGAGATACTAGACCCACGTAACATCTAAAGAGTGACTAGTCTGAACTGAAATGTGTTCTGGGTATAAAACATGCACCAGATTTCAAAGACTTAGTGCAAAAAAAGAATGTAAAATATTTTTACAGTTATGATTTTAAAAATATCAGTTATCCTTTGAAATGATAATATTTTAGTACATTATGAAATTAATTTCTCCATATTTTTTACTTCATAAATTTGGCTTCAAGAATCTCTAAAATAGCATATCAGGCTTGAACGATATTTTTTTCTGGACAGTGTGACTCTGTAATAGCTTTAGACTGAGCCCAGTTCTTCCTCTGTGTGCACTTTCCCTTATTCGGACCTTAACATTTACCTACAGCATAATTATCAATATGCGTGACTTTCTTTCTCCCACCACACAGTGAGTTGCTAAAGGATGGGGGCTGTGTGTTACCAAGCACTGTATCTCTAGTGCTGGTATAGTGCCTGGAATGTCAGAAGAATAATCATTATCATAATCAGCACTTACATTGTACTAACTGTATGCATGCTCAGTTGCTAAGTCATGTCCAACTGTTTTGTGACCCCATGGACTGTAGCCCATCAGGTTTCTCTGTCCATGGGATTTTCCAGGCAAGAATACTGAAGTGGTTTGCCATTTCCTTCTCCAGGGGATCTTACTGACCCAGGGATCGAACCCAAGTCTCCTGTGTCTCCTGCATTGGCAGGTGGATTCTTTACCACTGTGCCAGCTGGGAGATTTGTTCTAAATGCCTTACACATTAGCTCAATCTATCCTTACAACACTCTCTAGGTGAATGAGTTTAGGGAAGTTACTTTTAACATTTTATATCTCAGTTTCTTCATAATATGGGGCTAGTTATAGTACCTATAGTACCTATCTCAAAGCTATTAATTATTTGAGGATTAACTAGTTATTTTATATATACATATTTTTGAGGCTTACCCGGTGGCTCAGCAGTGAAGAATCTGCCTGCAATGCAAGAGACACAGGAGACTCAGGTTAGATCCCTGAGTTGGGAAGATCCCCTGGAGGAAGGCATGGCAACCCACTCCAGTATTCTTGCCTGGAAAATGCCATGGACAGAGGAGCCTGGAGGGCTACAGTCCATAGGGCCGCAAAGAGGTGGACATGACTGAAGTGACTATGCATGCACACATACATATTGCTGGGGATAACTTTGACCTCAGGCAAAACCTCAAAGGTGGAGATTTCTTTGGCTTAAAGTCGGATGTACTCAGAGAACAGACTGCAACTGGCTACTGCTGGGAATGTTCTAAGCCACCTAGAGTACAGGCTGCAGACGTGGGTAAGAGGGGATTACTGCTCCTATTTCCAGGCCTTGAGTAGCCCTTGCTTAGGTAGAAGCTCCCCATTCACTCTGCTGTCCCTCACCTGATATACTGATTCTAGAAAATCAAGGATAATGGGGGCACCTGCAAAGCAGCCCAGGGTCTTCTGCACGTGACTTGCCAAGGGCACATAGAAGGATTTGGTGGTGAGACAGGGATTTTGCTAACCATTTCTCCCTGAACGTACCAGCTTTACACATCAAGTTACTCAGTTTCTGAAGCTTAGTCTATATGTTACAAATCAAGGCAAAGCATATATGTTACAAATCATTATTTTAAAAAGAAAAACTCATTTAAGATGACTTCAAATGACCATGACTCCATAACCAGGAGTCCACATAGTCACCTCGAGAAGTTTATCAGAGCCACCAAAATATTGCTCATTTGTAGCATCTGGTGTGAGGGTCTTCTCTAGATGCAGCTGGGTCTGTCCCGGAGACCTGCAGCCCTGATGAATCCTGCTTGCAGTCTCTCTGGTTCCTTTTCAAGCTATTAAAAAGTGGAGGTCGTGCTGCAAGGCTTGGCCTGTAAATTTCAAACTCCCAGCCTAAATGTGCACAAAGGATGTGAGTAGGTCTCCAGCAGGTTTCACTGCCGCAGGAGGTGAGGGAATCAAAGGCAGGGGCTTGGTCTCCAAAAGGCCTGGAGAAATTTATGACTCAATTTAAAACCACTTGTAGTTTATCAAAGCAAAGGAAATGGAATCTCAAGCTTCGGGGCAGGAGTAGATTTTCTGTAAGAGTGAAAGAGGAGCCTGTCCTTCTAGCCAGTCTTCCATGACAGCAGAATCTTTTCCCAAATCCCACAAATTTGGCAACAAACAATCTCTTTTTGACATGACCAGTGATATAACAGAATTTATAAATGTCAAGACTGCCTCTCTAATCCTTGACTGACTAGGGAGGCCAAGAGTCTCCTGGGCTGGCTCAGTGATGACACACAGCAGTAGAAATACAGAGCACAGGTGGACCTAAATCTGTGGGTTTGGTCTCAAACGTGACCATAGACCTGCATGACCTTTGCCAAGACAACTAACTGCTTCGCCCGAGAGGACTGAAATGTAGAAGATCCCGCAGTCGAGTGTTCATTTGTTCTTTGATGTTGTTTAGGATTCCAGTTTGTCAGGCACACTTGTAAGTACGTTGAAGCGCATTGCCGATTTCTCTGTGTATAACCTAGGCCCTGGGAGATAGATGTTGCACATTTGCTATTAGGTGGTACCTGCTAGGAACAGAGACCTGGCTAAGGAGGCTTGCACGTGCAGTTGCCACGCAGAAAGTTATTTCTCCCATGTATTAAAAAGTCTGGAGGTAAGTAGAGACTGTCCTTAGTTCAATGGAACAAAGATATCAGATCTAAAGGCATCTCTAATTTGTTTGGCTACTGGAGCTCCAGCTATCACTTCTGATTCTCAGGCAATAGAAAGAGCAGAAGGAGAAACAAGGGCTTTATTGAAAGCCTCAACCAATACTGCTGACATCACACACTGAAATGTAAAGAAATTTCAAGTTTCTCCCCATAGTGAGCACTTTTTTGTTTCCATTTAAATAGGGAAGAGAGAGGGTAAGGGTAGATCTTGGGTAGGAAACTAGAAGTTACTTTCTAAATTTATAGCCAGTAAATCCGTAGTGCGGGAAGATAGGAATCCAGTCTCCAGGTTCATGTGAACTGAAGTTGTGTGTGGTCTGACCAAACTCTTCTCGGTGCACATGCATTTGTTACCTACTCCTCTTCTCTCTTTCTTTATATTATCTATTTATAAAGTGTTTTTGCTCTCCTTAAAAGGTCAGGGGTTAGAGTCAGGGTTGCTTTCTTATTTGGTCCAAGAGGTACTAAAAGAGATATTTATTGAGTTGGATTGTTTGATGAATAGGGTTTGAATTGGATGCTGGCAGGTAGAAATATTTACACAAATACTGTATAAAACAATCTTTGATGTATTGAATAGTTTTAAGGCTGACAAAAAATTACTAGAGAAATATGTCTTCTGTTTTTTGTTCAAGGAGTTTAGATATTAAGAGTGAAAAGAAACATTTGAAGTTTTTTCCCCTCAACCTTCTTGAGAAATAATTGACAAGTATAATTGTACATATTTAAAGCATACAACATGGTGATTTGATATACATCTACATTGTAGAATAATTACCAAGATCAAGATAATTAACACATGCATCATTTCATGTAGTTAACTGTTTGGTATGTGGTGAGAATGTTTAAGAGCTACTCTTAGCAACTTTTAACTACATAATACCATATTATTAATTATAGACACCAAGTTGTACACATCTCCCATTTCCTTCTCTTCCCAGCTTTTGGCAAGCACTGTTCAATTCCGTTTCTGTGAAACTGGATTTGTAAGAAAAATACTATATATAAATGCTACTATATACGTATATAAATGTATAAATAACTACGTAGTATTTGTCTTTCTGTCTGACTTATTTTGTTTAGCACAGTGCCCTCAAGGTCCATCCATGTTGTTGCAAATGGCAAGATTTTCTTTTTTAAGGCTGAATGATATTCCATTATATGTGTGTGTGTATACCACATTTTCTTTATCCATTCATCCATTGAAAGACCATTGAAAGAGTGTTCCATCCACTGAAAGATTGTTTCAGTATCTTGGCTATTGTGAATAATGCTGCAGTGAATATGGGCAGTGTAGATATTCCTATGAGATACTGATTTTGTTTCCTTCAGCTATTTACCCAGGAGTGGGATTGCTGGATTATATAGCAGTTCTACTTTTAATTTTTTGAGGAACCACCATACTGTTTTCCAAAATGGTTATACCTAGGAGTAATGTCTTCTTTAATACTTCCGCAAGATGTATTACCCGTAGGACTGAGCTTGAATGGGGAATAAAACACCAGCTTCATAAGCACTCTTCCCTACCCATATGAATTCTCTATTATTTTTCTACAGAACTTCTCCTCCCTCTTTTATCTGAAAAGAGATTACTTGGTCAGTCAACAATAGCATCTACAACATACCATGCAAGTCAAGGAAAGGGATCTACCAGTGATTCTTCTGGCTGCAAATCAGAATTACCTGGGCAACTTTTAAAATCCAGATTCCAAGGGTTTCATCCAGAGATTCTGATTCAGAAAGTATGGGGTGGTGTTCCCAATTCTGTAACTTTACAGGGTGCTCCAGATAATTCTGATGTGCCATGATGTGTAGAAATCATGGGGGCAGAGCCCTTCCTTCTTTGTACCACTGCCGTGTCTTCCCTGGAGAGCATTTATAGGGTGCTACCACAGCTTGTTCATGTGTCTAATTCTGCACCAAACTCCTAAGGTGGGGACTATCTTTTCTCTTAGCATTCCTTCTGAGCTCTGTGTTTGAGTGTCTAAGTCATAGTTTTGTTTGTTTGTTTAGTCACTAAGTCATGTCTGACTCTTTGAGACTCCATGGACTGTAGCCTACCAAGTTCCTCTGTCCAGGGGATTTCCCAGGCAAGAATACTGGAGTGGGTTGCCATTTCCTTCTCCCTTAGTGCATATTACATGTTCCATAATCATCTGTTATATTGTTTAAGCAAACGGAACATGTAATAATTCACCTCCACAGAGTGCTGCTGAGAAAAGTGTTGGTCAGTCAGTTGTGTCTGACTCTTTGCAACTCCATGGACTATAACCCATCAGCCCCTCTGTCCATGGAATTCTTCAGGCCCAAATACTGGAGTAAGTAGCCATTCCCTTCTCCAGGGGATCTTTCCCATCCAGGAATCGAACCCAGGTCTCTCGCATTGCAGGCAGATTCTGTACCGTCTGAGCCACCAGAGCTCCTGAGAACACTAGCACAAAGAGGCTTGTCTTGTTACTGAGCAACCTGGCTTAACTTAACACTCAAGGACAGAACGAGCTATGGAAGAGGCCAAGAAGGGATTTCTAATGAACTGGGTGGTAAGTTACCTTGACAGTCTTGAGATTCTTGACTTTTAAAAAAAACAAAATATCATATTTACAAATAATTGTGGTGCCAGTGACCTATGGTGGATATAAAGTTTATTTGAAAGAATTCATGCAAAGTGCTTAGCACAGTGCCGAGAGCAAAATAATGAATGTTACATGATGATAATGAAACAACAATTATAACAGATAAGTCTTCTTAAAAACTTAGAACAGATTGCAAAACATAAGAACGAAACAAAAAATTTACTGTTAATCTTGCCAGCAGGATCAGTAGCCTTGTATTTACGATTTTTTTTTTCAGTTTCTCTCCCAAGCATCTGTATTAACATGTACTTTAAAATATATAAAGTAAATGTTAAAAGTGTATATTATATGTTTTTGAATGGCCAGTAAGCACATGCAAAGAGAGGAAAGTTGACGAGGGAGAGGATATGTGTGTACATATAGCTAATTCACTTTATTATACATCAGAAACTGCAACTAACACATGATTGTAAAGCAATTATACTCCAAGCAATTACACGGCAATAAAATAAATAAAATTCAAGAAGAAAAGAGGTTCAACATCACTAATCATTAGGGAAATGTAAATCAAAATCACAATCAGTTACCACCTCACACACATTACTATGACTACTATCAAAAAACCAGAAAACCACAAGTGTTAATGAGGATATGGGGAAACTGGAATCTTTGTGTACTGTTGGTGGGGGTGGAAAGTGGTGGAAAACAGCATGACAGTTCCTCAAAAAAAGTTGAAAATGCAATTACTATATGACCAGAAATTCTGCTTCTGGGAGTATACCCAGAATAATTGTAAGCAGGGTCTTTGAAATTAAAATAATTGAAAGAGGCGTTTGCATAGTGCTATGTACTAAATTATGTCACCTCAAAATTTATCTGCTGAAGCCCTAACCCCCTATAAGATGATATTTAGAGGTGAGACCTTTGGGAAATAATTAAGGTTTTTCTAAAAAAAAATTTCTATTGTAATATAATTGATTAGCAATGTTGTATTAGTTTCAGGTATACAGCAAAGTGATTCACTTATACATACACAGGCATCTGTTTTGTGTTTTTTTTTTTTTCAAATTCTTTTCCCAGTTAGGTTATTCCAGAATATTGAGCAGAATTTCTTGTGCTGTACAGTAAGTTCTTGCTGGTTATCTGTTTATAGCAGTGTATATATGTTCATCCTAAACTCCCAATTTATCCTTCTGTCCCATTGTTCCCTCCTGGTAATCATAAGTTCTCTAAGTCTGTGAGTTTATTTCCATCTTATAAATAAGTTCATTTGCATCATTTTTTAAAAGATTTAACATGTAAGTGATTATGTGATATTTGTCTTTCTCTATCTGATACTAATAAGTATGATACTTATCTCATACTTTGCTTAGTATGATAATTTCCAGGGAAATAATTAGGTTGAGATAAGGTTCTGAGAGCGGGGCTCTCATAATAGGTTCAATGCTCTTGTAAGAAGAGACATCATTGTAAGAAGATACAACTTACATGAAGTAACTAGAGTAGTCAACATCATAAAGACAGAAAGTAAAATGGTAGCTGCCCTGGGCTTGGCAGAAAGGGAAATACAGAGTTGTTATTTAGTGGGTACAGAGTTTTAGTTTGCAAGATGGAAAGGATTCTGGAGGTGGGTGGTGGTGACGGTTACGCAGCAATATAGATGTACTAATACTTCTTACCATTGAGCCGCACACTGAAAAATGGTTGCTGCTAAGTCGCTTCAGTCGTGTCTGACTCTGTGCGACCCCAGAGACGGCAGCCCACCAAGCTCCCCCGTCCCTGGGATTCTCCAGGCAAGAACACTGGAGTGGGTTCCTGTTTCCTTCTCCAATGCAGAAAAGTGAAAAGTGAAAGTGAAGTCGTTCAGTTGTGTCTGACTCTTCGTGACCCCATGGACTGCAGCCCGCCAGGCTCCTCCATCCATGGGATTTTCCAGGCAAGAGTACTGGAGTGGGGTGCCATTGCCTTCTCCATAAAAATGGTTAAGACAATAAATTTTATGTCAGGTGTATTTTAACATAATAAAACTTGTTGGAAAAGACCCTGATGCTGGGAAAGATTGAAGGCAAAAGGAGACGAGGGCAACAGAGGATGAGATGGTTAGATAGCATCACTGACTCAATGGACATGAACTTGAGCAAACTCTGGGAGATAATGAAGGACAGGGAAGCCTGGTATGTTGCAGTCAGTGGGATTGCAAAGAGTCAGACACAACTTAGTGGCTGAACAACAACAGTGTGTTTTAATATATTTTAATATTTTATTTTAAACATATTAGTTTAAATGTATAAAATAATATCATTGAAATATATCTTATGTTAACATAATATAAATAAAAATTTAGAAATAAGCATTTCCAACTTTGAATCAAGTAGCACTGTTTCTTGAGAAAGCTCTTTTATGTCCCCACTTTGCACCTGCTTCATTGATCTGGGGTCCTTTGGCCACAATTCTCTGTTCCACTGTGTAGAGAACCTGGCCTGCTACTCTGCACAGGCCGGACTGGTGTGGCAAGCCTGAACTGCTCTCATAGGAATGGTAAATTGGTGTGACCAGCAGCCTGAACGCCTGATCCTCTCGTTGGGCTCTGCTGAGCTCTAGGTCACCATGTTGTCAACAAGGGGAGCTTTCTCCCCCTGAAGCTGTCAGCATGTTCATTATCAGCTCTCCTTCTGCTGCCAATCGGAAAGATGACATGTGGCCGTCTCCTGGTTGCCACACGTTAAGCCTCCTCTCACAATGGGCACTTGGTTTGGAGCTATCCCGAACATTTGAAAGTGACATTGCTGTTTCCTACAAGCTGAGACCCATGAATCATTCCAGCCAAAGGTAAAAATTTACATTTCAATGATCAGCAAGTTTTAGTACATTTAAGAAACTGGCCAGAATTGCTCAGCCCCCATACACAGGTTTTGTTAATGAATTTGGCAGCGGGGAGTTGCATTCCTAGGCTAAAGTATTAGAACAAAAAGGATCTGTTTTCCCATGTAATGAATTGCTGAGAAATTATTCAAAATGTGACTTAAAAAGCCTCTTGCCAGCAAGCTCAATTCTCTTGAGTCATGAATTAGATAATGGGCTTTTATAAACCCACAGAGGGAAACCCTCTGAGGATTTATGTGGGTGAGGAGAGAATGTCTGTGCAGAGCTGCCACCTTCTCCCAAGTGCTCCTGCACAATGCAGAGGCCCAGGGACCTTGTCTTCAAATGCCAAGGCCAACTGGACCACTGTCAAGGGTGTAATCAGCAGTGCTCACCCTGAACACTTGCCCAGCTGGCAGCTGCCAGTCTCACTGGACACAGCAGAGTGCTGCCCTGGCCCTACTTCTGGAAACAGAGGTCGCCTGGGGAAGAATAGTTGGGTGGGCAAGGAAGGCCTCCTCCCCAGCTCCGTCACTTTCCCGAGGATGTGGTCCTGGATCCCAGCCCCAACCCATATTCAGTTAAGACCTGAGCCTCCCATGCAACTGAGACTTAACAGCCCCTCAGTGTATAAAGAGGGATCCTTTGAAGGTAATTCGTTAGAAACTAAACTCCACGTAACAGGAACATAGCCCCTTTCACAAACAACCTCCAAGAATGAAGGAGATAATCTCCAATCAAGAGGGTCTCAGACTGTAACAATAAACTTCATGATGTCCTCTAACCAGGCTTTCCCTAAGGTCAAGGGCCCCTATGAGTACACAGAGCTATTCGGTGTATGTTTTAACCCGCTTTAAGGTTCTCTGCTATAAGGGACACAAACTATTTCTATCCCCAAGGCAAGGGAACCTTTCCTTGTGTAACTTTGATTACCTCTCAGGCTAGCTATCTGCCTTGACCTGAGTATAGGGCAGATTTGATCATGCCTCCTGTTCATTGTCCACTGGGCTGTGTGTACCCTTGGACTACCAGCTTGGAGCTCTGGCCTGGCTCCCAGTCATGACCTGGGCATGAGGACCACCTGGATGAGACATCTGTCAGCCCAATGATGGCCAAGATAATCTGGCAACACCTACTTTTTGTGATTCTTGAGAGGTTCCCAAGACTATTTAGCAGTCTCGTGTAACCAGTGGCCATAGAAGCCATGAAGAATTTTCTCTGTAACCTTTCCATGCTGTTTGAGAAGGATTTTCCTTATACTGGAACTGGAAAGATACAGTGGATGTATGTGTGCTAAGTTGCCTCAGTCGTGTCCAACTGTTTGCGACCCTATTGACAGTAGCCTGCCAGGCTCCTCTGTCCATGGAATTCTTCAGGCTAGAGTACTGGAGTGTGTTGCCATGCCCTCCTCCAGGGGATCTTCCTGACCCAGGGATCAAACCTGTGTCTCTTATGAGTACTTTACCACTAGCACTAGAGTGAGAATGCCCTAGTGCATTCTCACTGGGCCTGAAAATGTCATTATTTGGGGGGTGACAACTCTCATTTCTGCTTCCCAGTGGCTTTCACTGCTCTCTCCAAAAACTTCAATGAACTGTAGACCTGGGAACTCACATCAACTCCTGGAGCTAAAAGGGCATGCTGATATGAATGAGTTTTGGTGGATTCTGGATGTTTATTGGCCTGTGTGGTTAGGACACTGCAGCAAGCAGACCACGTTCGCACAGCCTGGTGGCTTAGCCGGCATTCTTCCCATCTGTGGCTGTACCTGTCACCCTGAGTTCTATGTGTGGTCGTGGTCACACTGGGATGACAAGTGTGTGTTTTTGCCATTGCCCTTTTAATTCAGTAATTCAGCATTGAGTGCAATGCCCAGCATTGTAGTTAGTGCTTCAGGATACAGAAAGAAGTGTCATTATAAGTCAGTTGAGAATTTCCTCAAATTTGTCTTTTTTTCTCAGCTGATAACTCAGCCCTGAGTTCTCAGCCATTGTAATTTGAGTCAAACTATGTTAGCAGCTGTAGACCTTCTAGAGGTTATGATCTGGGATTTGTCTGGCAATGGCATGCCCCAGATCACAGCCAGCACTCTGGTCTTCATGGGTGAGCTCTGATTGCCTTTGTTTTTGTTAATTAAGTTTAATTTTTTAAAAATTGGAGAATGTTGTGTTGATTTCTGCTGTACAACATGAATCAGCCATATGTATACATATATCCCCCCACTTAGGCCTCCCTCCACACACCCCCATCCCGCCTCTCTAGATCATCACACAGCATGAAGCTGAGCTCCCTGTGCTGCATCACAGCTTCCCACTAGTATCCGTTTCATACACTAGTATCTAAAGTGTGTATATGTCCATGCTACTCTGTTTGTCTCACCCTGTCCTTCCTGCCCTGTGTTGATAGATGAGTGAATAAAGAAGACATGGTAAATATATGCAGTGAAATATTACTCAGCCATAAAAAGGAATGGAACTGGGTCCTCTGTGGTGACGTGGGTGAACCTAGAGTCTGTCATACAGAGTGAAATAAGTCAGAAATAAAAAACAAATATTGTATATTAATGCATATATATGAAATCCAATTGCCTTTGTTTCTTGATTGATGCCTGAGGTTCCCATAGGATGGGAACTTTGCCAGTATGTGTTTTAGAGGGAGGAATATGGATTTGTCAGTAACCAGCATTGCTGTGTGGACCCCTGTACCACACTCAGGACTGTGAGGTGGTCACCCCTTGACTTGCATATTGTCTACTATCTAATACCACTTACCACACAAGGATCACATGGCTTTGATGCCATTTGGTCAAAGCCAGGGGCACCATTTGTTTCTGAAGAATGGTTAACAATCTTTTTCGATCTACCCTTGGTTCTATTATGTTCGGGCCTTCTCCTCCTGCTTGGCTTACACTGAGGTCCTTGTATGAACTGGAGGTGAAATTCCTCAGATACAAAAACCTGTGATAGGTAAACTCTACCATCCCATTTATGCCAGTTGTCATGACTGTGCCTTTCCCATGTAGCTAGCACCCAGTATAGTATCTTTCAAAGCACTTCCTAAATGAGTGGTACCTCATTACCTCTACCTCATTATCCCCCCAATTTCTTAAACCCAACAATCCCATCTGTTTAAAGTAAAGAATTTTAAGTTCCCATTTCTAAAGAGCCTTGGTCTTCTCAATTATGCACTTCTAGATGGAAAAGCCGTAAGTTTAGAAGGGAAGTTAGAGGAGTGAGAATCCATATAAACAATAAGTATTAGCTGAGCTACAAGTGAATTAGTGGTAAAATATAATGAACTGTAAAATATAGTAAGGTGAAAAGCCTTTAAAGATGTTGAAAGTAACATGTGATTTGTCCTTATTTTTAAAGTTCTTGAATTGCCCTTTGGTGGACATCTGCTGTCTTTTCTTGCTGTGTATGCTCTTTTCTGTGGATAAAAATCCCTCTCTCTCTCTTTTTTTTTTTTTTCCTGTTCCCTTCTCATGCAGTACCTCTGGCTGGGCAGCACAAGGGCAGCATGTAGGCCAGTCTTGATAATCAGAAAATGCCACCCTTAGCTATGGGATTTGGTCAGGGTGAGCACATATCTTAAGCCAGACAAATGACAGGCAGCCCATTTGGGGGCAGTAATGCTAATATTAAAGACCGGGGGTGGGGGGAAGGAAAAAAAAACCCTCTGGAAACCTTTAATTGCTAGGAATGATTTTGTTTACCATGTGGAGAAATCGTGCCACCGCAGAAGAGATACAGGCCTTAGAAGGTAATGAAATAGATTGATGATACCATTTGACTAAGCCAAGCCAGAAGCCAGGAGACCTATGTCCCATGGATTATTCAGCGGCATGAACAAATAAATGATGCTTTAATTATGTTAGCATGACTGAAATTTCTCTCATTTTAAATCAAAACATTTCTGACAAGTATCTGCCTTATCTTTAGGATGATGAGGATTTAGCCTGGGATACAGTGAAAATTGGAGTAGGCGATGGCACCCTACTCCAGTACTCTTGCCTGGAGAATCCCATGGACGGAGGAGCCTGGTAGGCTCCAGTCCATGGGGTCGCTAAGAGTCGGGCACAACTGAGTGACTTCACTTTCACGCATTGGAAAAGGAAATGGCAACCCACTCCAGTATTCTTGCCTGGAGAATCCCAGGGACAGAGGAGTCTAGTGGGCTGCCATCTGTGGGGTTGCACAGAGTCGGACACAACTGAAGCGACTTAGCAGCAGCAGCAGCACAGTGAAAATTAAGATGAACCAAGTGGTGGGTGTCAGTACAACTAATACATTGAGAACACACTTATAGCAAGGAACACCTAAGGCAATATCACAGCAATTAACAGGGGCTGACATTTAAAAAGCATTTCTTCTCTTTCATAGGGACTTTGACATTTGAAAATGAAGAGATTTATTTTACTGTAGAGGCCCAGATAGTTATGACATGAAAATCACAGTTTTCAAACATGTTGGCTAAGGTCATTGGAAAGCGCAGCATGATCAAGCAAACTTGAGGGAAACCCAACTGTTTTTCAAGTGTTTGGAGCTAGAGTGGAATGAATCAAATGACAAATCTCTTTGCCCTTTCACTTTGTCATAAAAATACTAAGTGCCGAGTCTTATCATCAAAATGAACGTGTCATGATACATAATTTATTTTGGCAATGGAATAATTTGCAACCTTTATGAATTGGTTACACAAGGCAGAAAAAGAAAAATAGCAGTGGCTTGAACAGGACAGGAGCTTATGTCTATTTCAAATGAATGACATCTAAAAGCAAAGAGACTGGAGGTGCTCTGGGGGCTCCACTAAGTTAGCAGAGACCCAGGTCCCTCTCAGCTCTCTGCTCTGCACCCCCCTCATGTTATGAAATGGCTTCTTGAGCTCTAAGCATCAAATCCTTGCTCCAGGCAGCCACATGAATGTAGGGACAGAACATTAAAGATATTCCCTTAAAGATACTGCCCAGAAGTCACACGGAACTCTATGGCCAAAATTTGGTCACATGGTCTCTCTGCACTACTTGTATAGTCTGGTAAATACAGTCTTTCAGTTGGGTGGCAATCTGCCCAGCTGCAGAGCAAGGATTGTATTACTCAGAAAAGGGAGAGAATGGATATTTGGGAGGAGGGCACATGACAGGATAAGGTAGGAATTCAGAATCTAGGATAGGAATACTGAATTTTTTAAGATTAAAGGATGTCAAGGCTTCTTAAATTCAGTATATTTGAAAGGAAGCTATTGAATTGTTCATAAAGATGAATATTTGGGCTCTAACTTCTGTGAAAATTTTCATGTTCCAGTTTTATTTTGTCTTTCACAAAAGTCAAGTCTCTAAAATACACACACAAACTAGACATTTCCATTACCCATGGCTTTTAATTCATTGCACAAGCTAGGCTATTCATATGTTTGCTCATAATGGGTATAAATCGAGATCTTAAGATAAAAATAAAATATGAATATGTTATTTCCTCCCTTACTCTGCATATTTTCTAGTTCTTCCCTCTTTGCCAAATGAAAACAAACCAATCATAGCTCTTAGACTCAATAAGATTTAATTTGGTTTAAACATTTGGATGATGGCAGAAAGAGGAATAATGCCATTTAGAGAAGGCAGACTTAATGTTTTGTCTCAATCATTCATTGTTTATCAACCTACCACCACCACCTCCCTCCCTCTCTATAGCTTTCTAAACTCTAAAAGGCACTTTATGGGAAGAAAAAGTCTCTGCCTGGAACTCTGAGATGATTCTGGTATTTGGCTGTTTGGCTGACTGCTTGGTAAGAGAAAGAAAGATCAAAGACTTATAAAGACCTCCAGTCAAGATGTCAAAATAGGTTCATGCTTTGATGTATCCAAGTGTGAAATGTAGCAAAATGGCTTTATTAATATGAACCATATAAAATTGCTAATATGTGACCATTTGCCAACCAATTGGAAATTTCATATGATTCAGTCAAATATTATTAAAAGAGAGAGAGGAAAAAAAAATCAAAATGGCATAAGCCAAGATCAAAAATAAGATAAACATGGGTTTTTTAAGACCAGATTTGGAAAAGAATTGCAAAGTAATGAAAGGGGCTGAAATCACTAGCCTCTTTGAGCTCCTGGATTCATACAGTGATGTATAGGAGTTTAGCTCTTGTAGGGTAATGAAGACTTAAGTGTTTCATGCATGATCCCTAAAGCATTCCTTGATCCTCAGAGGAATCTGAAAAAAGCTACTTTCAATTGCTGTTTAGGGCAACGGCTCTTGATAAGCTGTAGGTCTAGAAAGATGGGAAGACCCAGAGACAGTCTCCCAACCTGGAGCCAAACTAAGCCACTGACTAGCTAAGTAAATCTGCCCATTGTCAATATCATGTCAGGGCAGGAATACTGAATTGTTATCATATGACCAGATCTAGGATCTGAGTAATGATACCCACAAAACCACTGGACATGGAAAACTGAGCACAGAAAGAGAAAGAGAAAGACAATCACTGAAAATTGACTTGCAAAGTCAAATTCCAAAATACATAAAGAAATTTAATGCTAACAAAGATAGCCAAACTTAAAATCTTTAACGTGAAGTTATTTTAGAGGAAATTGATCTTTTAAATAAAAATTTGATCAAAGACTTCAAACCATAAAAGAAAGCCAAAGATAAGTATTATAAGAATGGGAAAAGAAAGAAAATTTCACAATTAAAAAATAGTCACTGAAATAAAAACTTAATAGATGCAGTTTACTATAGATTGGAAAGAATGAGGAAGAGACAATGTGTTGGCAATTTCATCTAGAACACAGAACTTAGAGACAGAAGTTGTGACAGAAAGTTAAAGGTTACAGGATAAACTAAAATTCTCCAACATATGTTTAATAGAAGTTTTTGAAAAAGAAAAGAGAAAGAATAATGGAGAGTACTTGTTTTAAAACATAGTAACTTTGACTTCCACTTAAAAATGACCATACTGCTGCTTCTTGTTAGGACTACCAAAATGACGATAAAGGCATTAAAAGGATGTAAATCTGCCAAGTTATAGATGGGAGAAAAGAAAAAGGCACAAAATTTCAGAAGTTCAAAAGTAAATAAATTAACAATAACATATTTGGCAGATGGAAGTTTATTAAATCTGATTTCAAAAGGGAGAAGTCAACAATAAGCTAATTTGCACCTCAGACTACAAGAATGGTTCATAAATTTGAAGATTGGTTAACTCTAAAAGGAGAATTAGTTGAAAGTCTCCATAAGAAGATCCCCCACTGAAAGGCCAAAAAATATCAAACAAACACAAAGATACACAAAAAAGAACAAAGATCCCTTCCCTTACCAGGTACAGCCAGGTTATCACCCCTCCTCACTCCCTAGAAAAAGACTGGCATTTTTCCTTTTGAAGACATTTACCAAGACATTCCAAATAGGAAAAGGAGTACGTCAAGGCTGTATATTGTCATCCTGCTTATTTAACTTCTATGCAGAGTGCATCATGAGAAACGCTGGGCTGGAAGAAGCACAAGCTGGAATCAAGATTGCCGGGAGAAATATCACTATCCTCAGATATGCAGATGACACCACCCTTATGGCAGAAAGTGAAGAGGAACTAAAAAGCCTCTTGATGAAAGTGAAAGAGGAGAGTGAAAAAGTTGGCTTAAAGCTCAACATTCAGAAA